>NC_064564.1:112231863-112535301 GCF_937001465.1 Orcinus orca | reverse complement strand
TCTCTTTCCTTACTTTTTCTAGCTTCCAGAGGCTGCCTGCATTCCTTGGCTAGGGGGCTCTTCCAGCTGGTGTGTTCTGCCTGTGCCACAGGCCCAGCAGGTGCTAAACCCATAATAGCCACTAGGAGATAGGCAAGGGTTTTCTTGCCTTAGTCTTGCGAACCCACCTATGGCCACTAGGGGGTAGCAGAGTGGTTCACGCCACAGTTGATTCCGCCCGTGTCCACTGGGTGGTGTTAGGGAATTTCTTACTTCGTTCTCGGAAGCCAGGATTCTCCTGGAAGTTATTCTGGGGGTGGGAGTGGGAAATGGGGTGGATGTCGGCTGGCAACGCACATTTCTATCCTAGGCTGGGTAAAGCGCAGCTTCTGCTGCACCTGTCTTCTGGAGATGTTTCATCCTGCCCCACTTCTTCATGGACCTGTGCCTGATGGTGCTGGACTGGGCTCCTGGGGTAGATACAGGGGTGTCAGCTGGGGCTGGCTCTTCGTCCCTGAAGCACCTTGTGCTCTGATGGGAAGGCCTTAAAGGAGTGTACGGGGACCTCTGAAAAGTGTGTGTGTCCACGGTCCTTGGTACCTATAAGTAGGTGCTGGTAGCAATCACAGGTTGCTGAGGCGGTAGGGTAGGAGATAGAGTATAAAGAGAAACACTTGTAAAGATTTCAAATATCCCCTTATGAAGCACCCCTAGAGCCTCACATGCAGCCTCACAACCAGCCTTGCATGCAGCTCCCCGTCTCCACCACAGCCTCCCACTCTCACCTGCACAGCCTTACCACCACCAGCAGCTAAACTGATTGAGCACTTATTCAGTGCCATCCTCAGATCTAAGTGCTTTACATGATCATCTCCTTTCATCCTCCTAACAACCCCACGAGGGAGATAACATCATTATGCCCATTTTACAGATGAATGAACTGAGGCTTAGGGAAGTTAAGCGACTTGTCCTGCTTTGTCCCCCACCGCTCTGCCCTGGACCACTCCACACTTCCATTCCCCTTGTCTCCGGTCTCATTCGGTCTCATTATAAAGCTTAATACAAGATGTCAAGGTGGGCACATGCTGGGCTGCACAGCCTGAGAAGTGAATAAAAACAGGTTACAGAACGGGAAGTAGGGCGTCCCACTTCTGTGTAGTGATGCTGGGAAGCATGTATGTTGGGGGAGAGATCTTTTAAGACAGAACGAAATTCTCTGGTAAGGTGCAGGTGTGAATATTTTATTATTTATCTAAATAAAGGAGTTAATATTTGTAAAGTACTTAGGATAGTGCCTAGCAGATGGTTAACTGCCATAAAAAATAATTATATTACATAAATCTGTGTTTTCCAGTTTTCCTGCAATAAACACGTATTACTTATACAGTAGACAATAAAAGTAATTTGTAAAAGACTTCTGGCTCCATTAAAGTTAATATGAAGAGAGGCTTCTTTTTTGCAGGAGGAACTCAAGATTTGATGACTAATGATTCAGGGGACTGAACCCAAGGAAAGAGTCAGAAATGACCTCCAAGTGCCAAAGGCAAGCCCAGCTGACCGTGAGAAAGCAGATCCACAGATGTTCTTGGCAAAACAGTCTGTGGGAGCCTAGCTTTATGGAAGGAACAGGAAAATGCCCTTCTGGACTGCAGCCCACACAAAGAGGTCATGACCTGATTTTCTGAGTCCAATATTTATTTGGCAAAGTTCCTTCCTGATAATGCAGCCATGTGAGAGGAGTAACCATGGCCATCACCCAGCCTCCAAAAGCATCTTCTCCAGAAAACGAGGAACCAAGAGCCCCCCTTCTCCGCTGTCACTTTTGTGTCGCGATGGAGATGGCACGTGGAGGACTGACCACAGCACAACAAAGCGTCTCCGAGTTGTTCCCTCCACACGAGTCACAGGGCAGCAGTGGAAACTGGACCCAGGGGCTGGGAACCTTGTCCCCGTGCTTCACTGGGCTGTAGAGAGCTGGGCAGGAAGGTGGGGCCCCAGAGGACAAAGCTCCAAGGGGCTACAGTCCTGGCTCCTGACTCCCTGGGGGCAGGCGGGGCGTCCAGGCTCCAGCTGAGGCTCAGTTTGGAGTCACAGGCAGGCACCATCCCCTCCGAGGCCCAAAGCTGGTCCAGCTAGGAGGGGCAGCCACTCACGGGAAGGGGCTGTCATCGCCCCTCAAAATGGGCTGTGATTTGCTCCAAAGTCTTTCCTTTGGTTTCAGGGACACAGGCCAGAGTGAAAAGGACACTGAAGATGCAGAAGGCAGCGGCCAGCCAGAAGGCACCGTAGGGCCTGAGCACCTCCTGCAAAGAGAGTGGAGAGGCCATGCATGGACGCGGCAGGTCAGGAGCCCTCATGCCCCAGCCGACAAGCCTAGGCCCCAGTCGGGGCCCACCCCGCCCGGGCTCAGGGGAGTGGAGGGGGTTCTGCGGTCCACCATCCAGAAGCCTGAGCTGAGCACTGTCCAAGGTGTGGAAGTTGTGTGGCGGGGACACTGAGGCTCACTGTGACGAAGTGACTGCCCCCAGGTCAGAGACCTGCTATCCAGTGACAGCTGGGCTTCCTCCCCCAGTGCCTGACCTCAGGGCCCACAGACCTCCGCTCTACACTCAGCTTTGGCCCTGCCCTCTGTGGGCCCTGCCGCCGTAGGAGTCTCTTCTTGGTGCGGGAGGAAATGGGGGAGCTATCGGCAGGTGGCGATGGGGGCGTGTGCACACACGGGGACACTCAGGGCCCATGTGTGGAGCGGGGAGGGAGCGGTGACTTTCGGTCAGAGTCAGTCCACTCTCCCAGCCCAGCCCCAGTGACCTCCCAGGTGCCAGAACCAAAGGCCGCTCCCTTTCAGCTCCTCTTCCTCTGGGACATGGTGACCCCAGCCCCCGCTCCTTGAAGCCTTTCTCTTGGCCTCTCAGCACTGTACACCCCCAGGTCCTCTTAGGTCCTTTGGTGCCATGCCCCTCCTTTACTGTCTGTCCCCTCCAAGCTCCCGGCAAGTAATTTCCACCCCCAGGCCTCTGCTCTGGTCTTCCTGACATGCTCCCCAGGGCAGCACAGGCTCTACAGAGTCCGGTCCAGCCCCAAGCATCCACTCCTCTCATGACCTGCCTCCCCTCGCCCCAGCCCGGCCTCCTGGTGCTTCACCCTCCCACCACTGTCCACTTCATGCCAGTCCTTGTCATAAAGGGGACCCTGTCCATCCCATTCACTGCTGTTCTGGCACCCTGAACAGGCCAGGACATGGTAGGTACCAGGAGACCTGGGGGGGGACGAATGACTGAACAAATGGCTTGACTGTCTGCACCAGAGTGGTCCCCTCTATTGGATGGGAGGCCCTCAGGCAGGGACCATGTCTGTGTCAGTCCATCCGTGAGAAGGTGGCAAAATGTTGAACTGAACTGACGCTCCCATCAACCCTAAGAGGAAGGTACGCTACCCTTCTCCATTTCTAGTCCGGGAAGCTGGTTCAGAGAAAGGTGAACAGCACACCCAACGCCACCCAGCAGGGAGGCGGCCAAGATGGGGACGGAGCCCAGGCCTGTTGACTCCAGAGCCAGAGTTTCTCTCACAGCCCTGCTTCCCAGCCCGTGTCCCCAGAGTCCAGTGGAGGACGAGGTCAGCTCTGCTGTCCTTCCACCTGGACAGCCTGGAGGTTCCTGAGTGGCCACAGCCTGGGTTTCTTGCCGGCCCGGCCCGTCTGCTCCCCCTCACCCCTGACCAAGATGGTGTCGCAAGATGCTGGGGCCTCAGCCTGCGTGCAGAGCCACGGACCCCAAGTCTCTCGCAACAAGAGCAATTCTGAAAAGCGCTTCTCTGCCGACTACTGCGTGAGGGGGAGGCCACCGGGGCCCGCACTCACCATGAGGCTGCTGAACTCTTTTGTCACGAGAAAGGCCATGAACCAGTTGGTGAGGACGCAGACGCCTGTGGCCACGCCCTTGACGTGCAGAGGGAAGATCTCAGACATGAGGAGCCAGGGGATGGGTCCCCAGCCCATAGCAAAGCCTGCGGGAGCAAGACAGGCGTCAGGGCCCACGGGGCTGGACCCTTGGCTCGCCGCAGACCACCTGGGCTGAAGCCTTGCGGGGCTGCCCAGCTGTGGCCTGAGGGGGCCTGGATCCCACCCTGGAGTCTTAGGCCACTGTCCTCACTTCTTATGCATCAGGCCTTTGCTACGGAACGGGACAAGGAGGGGCCTGCATGGAGGGCTGTCGTGGTAGTCGTGTGAGAGGAGCAGAGACGGGCTCAGCCTGGTGCCTGGTACACGGTCAGAGCTGCAGACGCAGAGGTGAGGGTGGGTAGGCCTGGCCTCGCTGGGAGCCACAGGAACCCGGTGGCGGCAGGGCGGCTCCCTCACCCCCCCAGCCCCCCCACTCACCGGCGATGAAGAGGCACATGCTGCCCACCGCCAGCCAGGCCAGCCCCACACTGCCACTGGTGGGCTCCATGGAGACGGGCGCCAAGAGGTCCACGTGCGAGGAGTTGCTAGGGCCGCCCTGGGTCAGCTTGAAGTAGGCGCCAAAGGCGCTGGTGCTGAACACCATGACCACACCTGCAGGTGGAGCGCGGCAGTGGGTGGGACAGGGCAGGGGGAGGCGGCCCGCGGCCTGGGCACGTGGCACTGGGGGGCGGGAGTCTCAGTGCACTGTGGGCCACAGCAACATGGCCCGGATGCCTCTGAGACGGGCAGTGAGCAGAGCCCTGCCTGGCTGCACTCACCCCAGCCCGGCCCTGCCAGCCCCGGCTTGGACCTTGCACCCCAGCAAACTCCAAGAAGCTCCTGGAAACAGACCCTCCCTGGCCTGAGGAAGCAGGAGCGGCCCCAGAGGCCAGACCTGCTTCCCAGCAGCACCAAGTGCTCGGTAGGGCTCAGAACACGAGGAGCCTCACTCGGACCATCTCCTGAGCCTCACAATGGCCCACAGCCACCCCGTTCCACAGAGGGAAAACAGGCTCAGGTAAAGTCACTTGCCCAGAAAGACCACAAGCTTCTGAGCCGCTTCAGCCCGGCCCTCAGTTTCCTCATCGTACACTGGGCCCTGATGGCGCCTTCTTGTAGGTTCACTGTGAAGGTTAAGGTGTGATGCAGCGATGCGGCTAGCACGGGCCTGGTCTCAAACATGTGCTTAGTGAGAGCTCTCCTGAAGTCTGGCCTTTTCTCAGGGACACTCAGCCGTTGTCCTCCTCCCTCAACGTGGTGACCTCAGAAAAGACCCTCCAGCCTGTGGTGGGAGGCTGGCCTGGGCCACCCGCCTGCAGAGGGCAGAGCCGTCACCCTTGGGCCTCACCTGACAAGGCCAGGAGCAGCCTGCGCCCGGCTCTGTCCATGACGAGGGCCGCTACGGCCGTGAACAGCACCTGGATGATCCCCACGACGACCGAGGCCAGGCTGCTGTCCTGAGGAGACGGGCCGAGGCAGGTCAGGCGAAGACCCCGGAACTAGGTCCCACCCATATGGCATCCAGGTGAGGCAGGCCGGGGCAGAGGCCTCTTTACCTTGAACTTGGCCTCCTCAAAGATGGTCTCTGCGTAGAACATGACAGCGTTGATGCCCGACAGCTGCTGGAAGGCCATCAGTGAAATGCCAATGATGAAGGGCTTGTAGACACCAGGATGCCGCAGCTGGGCCAAGTGGAAGCCCTGCTCAGACGGAGACCGGGCATCAGTGCTTCTCTCTACCCTGTCCCGAGGGCACCCCAGCTTTGAGCCCACCGTCCTGAGGCCTGGCGGAGTAAGGGAGCCTCTGCTCCTTGTCCCGGCCCCACGTGAAGCCTCTACTTCAGGTCCCTGCATCACTTTAGCCTCCGATTTGTAAGGTGACAAGATCCTCACCTCCCCACGTCCCTTCCTGATTTGTTGGGGGATCCACAAAGATGTTCTATGAGCAAAGAGCCCAGGGTTCCCGAATCCCACCAGCCTTGGGTCTGGGCCTGGGCCAAGCGCCTCCCCACGCCCCACTGATTCTCACCACCACTGCCAGACACGTGCTGTGATTCCCACTTTACAGATGAAGAAACTAGGGCTAAAGATGGGAAGGTCACACAGCAGGTAAGGGGCAGAGACTCAGTCTTCTCCCCTGCCTGACAACTCCCTGTTTAAAAAACCTAAGTCCTCAAATCTGCACCTGCATTTTCCTCTGATGTGGCCCGGCCTTTCTCTTCCTGGGACAGGAAGGTCAAGGCTCAGGCTTTCCCAGGGATGTCCAAGGTTGGGGCCCAGCAGGACAACACCCCTCATCCCACCCGCCACTGTGTGTGTACAGCCTTTGCAACAGACTGTGCTGACCTCCCCTGGCTGCAAAGGGGTGATACCTCATGGCCCCCTCCCCCCAGCTCTGGCTCCCAGCCCCTCACCTCGTGTTCAGCCCCGACAGGGGGCTCTTCCCAGCCCTGCTCGGAGCCCCACAGGAACTGCATGGCAGCCACGGCTTCCTGGCGCTTGTGCTGAGTCAGCAAGTAGCGGGGGGTCTCAGGCATGCAGCACATGAGCAGCAGCATGAAGGAGGGGGGCACACAGCCCAGCACAGCCAGCCAGCGCCACTTGAGGACCCAGCCTGGGTGGGGCGGGGTGGGTCAGACATCAGAGCTGGGGTGAGCCAGCCTGGACCTTCTCTGGGAGTGCCTGCCCCCTCGCCAACCCCAGGGACTCAGCTTAAGGGGTGGGGACCTCACTACCTTTGCATGGCTACCCTCAGGTTTGTTGTTGATATTGTCATTGTTATTGCTAAATGTTGTGGAAACGATGGGGGGTATATCAGTGAATATTTATGTAGCCATTAAACAAAGGCGCTCGCTATGTATTGACGTGGTATACGGCACCATTTGTCTAAAAGGCAGGAGCAGGAGAATAAATACGCATAGTCCTCCTACATGCAGACTCCCAGGAAGGCTGCCGAGAAGCAGGCAAGGCTGGCGCCTCCGCAGAGGAAGAGGGACAGAGCTGGGGGAGACTTTTCACTGAAAAGCAGTCAATCAAAACTCACAGAAATTGATCAATGAAAGTGCAGATTATGATGACCTGGAGGAAATTCTATGGGTGTGACCCACATGTCTGTCCCGAACGTCGGTGTCTGTGCAGGGGCTTTGGCATACTGCTGGCCCCGCAAGGCAGCTAGGCTGCTGGCAGGACTCTGAATGAGACTCAGGATGGTTAAGCGGGTAAAAATGAAAGACCACGGACCCGCATGTCAGCTACTCTGAAGAACCAGAGGGCACGTGCCCCAGGCCCTGCCACGGCCCGTCAGGCCCGAAACCCCCACCCCCCCAGCGGTTCTCAGGCCATTCCTTGACAATTCTCATTTGGGGCCTGCTGCCAGGCACTTTTCACAGTGTCACTTAATCCCTCAACAGCCTTGGACTAGGTAGGATTATCTCCACTTAAAGACAGGGAAATTGAGGCTCCCAGGGGTGGTGTGACTAGGCCAAGGTCACACAGCTAGTAACTGGCAGATTCCCCTAACCTGGGACTGTCAGATATGAAGCCTGCCCTCCTTCTATCCCAGCTCAGTTCCAGTCTGCCTCTGGAAGCTTCCTCATGCTGGCCCCAGCTCTGACCCTCGGGTCCCCTGGAACCTGCCTCCTTCAGGCTGCAAATCCAGTACTGATTCTGAGGGAGACAGGCTTGGGTCCTCCGAGCTCTTAGGCTAAAGACTCTGGAGTGCCCCCTCCACCCCCAGGACCCTAGTTTGTCACCACACAGCGGGGTACTGACCTAACCAGTCAGCCCTCCCCCCACTCCTGGAATGGGCTTCTGCTCTGGGAAGATGAGGACATCACCTTCTCCAGCTCTCCCCAGAACTTTGTCCCAAGACCCACGTGACCCAGGGTCTCAGGGAGGTGGTCTGGGAACCTGGCATCTTGGGCAGTGGCTGTGTGACCTCAGGCAAATCCCTTGACCTTTCTGAACTTCAGTTTCTATATCTGTAAAATAGCCACGGAGCCATTAACAGTTATCAAGAGAGATGACACGAAAACTCTACCTGCCAGATAGGCTAGGAGGATGCCTATGACGACCATGAGCTGCACACAGGAGCCGAGCAGCCCCCGTACTTCGGGGTAGGCAATTTCGGAGATATATACCTGTTGGTAATTAAGATGGGATTTTACTTGGTGTCGAAGAGTTCTTAAAACTGAAAAGTCTCAACCATTCAGAGCTGAGGAGAGCCTTGGCTGGGGCAGCTGCAGGCCCAGTGGGCTCCTAACTGCAGGTCCTGGTCAGCAGAGCCCTCCGCATACCTCCCTGCCCCCACCAAGTGATCTGCAGCAGGTGTTTAAAGGGTATAGAAGTGGCTGCTATGTGTGTGGGGCAGGGGCGAGAAGGGCTTTTCAACCTTTCATTTATTGTATGTATACCCTTGAAAAAATGCAAATTCTGATGCAATAGGTGTGCGGTGGTCCAAGATTCTGCCTTTCTAACCAACTCCAGGTGACACCCAGGCTGCTGGTCCAAGGACCATACTTTGAGTGGTGCTCCTGGAGTGAAAGCAGGAACTCTTCACCTCAGTTGCTACCAGTGACTGCCACGGCATCCTCTGGGCTCGGGAGCCAGAAAGCCCTTGCCTATGCTTCTAGGTTATTCCATACCTTATGCCCATATCTAAGACAAGTGTGCTTTTGCCCAGTAAAAAAAACCTCCAAAATATAAAATCCAACCTAGCTGCTGCTGTTACCCAGCAAATGCAGCTGAAATGAGTGGTAGGTGCAAAGGGATGGATTCTGAGCTACTGCACTCAGTCTTGACCAGGTTAGGGTGTGGGTGGTTGATCATCCAAACTCATGACCAGCGGCAGTTCACGGGTCACCCCACAACCCCAGCTGCCAGGGTCCAAAGTCCTTCCACAGGCCATGCGAGGGCCAGGGCTGTATGTGCAGGGTCTCACTGAAGCCTCGCAACCACAGCACAAGGTAATGCCATTATTCCCATTTTATAGGCGCAGAGAGGTGCTCTGCCCTGGTAAGTGGCAGAGCCGGGATTTCACCCAGATGTCCAGCTCCAAAGGCAGCCTGGGAAGTGCTGGGTCAGGAGGTGGTGAGAGAGAAGCAGGGGAAGTGGCTGGAGGACCCGTTCCTGAGCAATGAAGGGGAGGGCAGGTCCCAGCAGCCTTTGCCCCTGGGGACAAACCAGAACAGGATTTTCCTGCTTAACTGTAGTCACTGGTCTGAATGACAAGGGTGGGGGGGATCTGAGCCATACTGTGAGGCTTCTGTTGACCATCTACAGATGCCATCTTATTTGTAGAGCAAAAGAGAGAGCCTGTTAAGTGGCACCATCCTGGGCTCCAGAAATAGCTTCACCACTGACTAGCTGTGCCTAAACAAAGGACTTCAGGTTTCTTAAGCTCACTTCATCTGTAACCAAGGACAATAACAGCGGCTATTTCCAAGGCCCGTTGGAGTGTAAGGAAGACGAAGCAGGGAAGGGGCATGGTGCCAGGCAGGCAGGAGGCCGCAGCCAGGGAGAAACAAGGCCCCCAGGTCTGCTCCTTCTCCCCGGTCCCAGGGCGCCAGGCTGGGGGACACACTCACCGGGGCCACTAGCGAGGCAATGCCGCAGGCCAGGCCGGTGAGGAGGCGGCCTCCGAGCAGCATCCACACGTTCTGAGCCGCTGTGATGACGGTGAAGCCGGCCACGAAGGGCACGGCGCAAAGCAGGAGGCTCAACTTGCGCCCAGCGCGGTCCACGAGCCAGCCGCCCAGCACGCCCCCCGCCGCGGCGCCCAGGGTCACGATGGCCTGGGGGCGGGGCGACCGCCGGCTGAGGAGGGGGCGCCGGTGGTGCCGCGGCCCAACCTCGCCCTCTACCCCACCCTCAACGGCCTTGGGGAAAGGGGATGGGCGACCCCTGGCAGGGGAGCCGGGACGTACTCGGCGGAGGGTCTCAGTGCCCGCCCGAAGCCAGGCAGGGGGAGGGTCCTGGCGCCCATCTTAAGGGTGGGCGAAGGAGGGTCCCAGGAGGGCTGGAGGGTGAGCCCAAGGCCTCACCCCGAACCAGGAGGCGGCGGCATCGTCGAGGCGCAGGGCCGGGGGCGCGGCGCGCCGCAGGCTCGGGATGGCCGGGGAGCTGTAGCCGAGCGCAAAGCCGAAGCTGAGTGGGCCCAGAGCAGCGGCGAAGGCGGCGAGGAAGACGCGGCGGCCGCGGGGAGCGCTGCTGGGACGGGGAGGTCGGTCAGCGGGGCCTGGCGCAGCGGGAGGGGCGAGGCAGCGCCCCCGGGGCTCGGGTTCCCCTGTCCGCTCACCTGCCGCCCGGCAGCCGCAGGAGCGGCTGGGTCTCCTCCTGGTCCCCAGGCGTCATGTCCGCCGCCAACGCTTGCCCGGTCCTCTCCGACGCCTGAACTGCTGCGGGTCCAGCGAGTGTGACCTGCACCGGCCTGTCAGGCCAGAGCCAGCCAATGAACGGTGAGTGGTGGCTCTGGGGCGGGGTCGGAACGGCAGCTGGTATGGGAGCAACCAATGGGAACGCAAGGCGGTGTTCGCCTCTGCGCTAGGAGCCGCCCTTGAAGTCAAAACGGACCAATGGAAGCAAAGAGCCGGTAGGCGACGAGCGCTGGAACCACCCCTAGGACAGAGCTGTCCAGTGTATAGGTGGGGCGGAGTTTGTAGCTGGGCCGGAGCACACAGCCACCCAATAGGAGTGTGATGCGAGCTCGGAGGCGGGGTCATATACATGCCTCACACCGAACCGGCCAATGAGGGTAGAGGGCGGGGATTGCACGTGTGCCTGGATCCGCCTCTCAATCTAGCTTCAACCAATGGGGCTAGGAGCTGGACGAAGGCGGAGCACGTGGGCCGCTCCCAGAACTTCCCGCCCCAACTCTGGGCAGCAGCAACTCCCCTCCGTGGTCGGGTCTGCGGTTCCTGTTCGGCGTTAACCGCTGCCCTGGTGCCTGGGCACTTCTGCCCACGTAGAGCCGCAGGGCGGAAAGTCTCCAAACAACAGTTCTGGCCCAGTCTCTCGGATGCCGAGCCTGGCGCTCCAGCTTCGTTGCCGGGGCAGAGGCGTGGCCCTTGGCGCCACAGCCCACCTCCGTGCTCGTCACGACTCGGGGTTGGGGTGGGGCGGGGGGAGGCCCAGGTTGCCGACGATGACCAGGACCTTCGGGTGCTGCGGTCCTGTGTTGGGCGGGGTCCCTCATGCCTCATAGCTATGACTGATCTGGGCTTAAATCAGTGAGCTCTACGCTTCTTGTTAAATTCCACTCACTTCATAGGTAACCCTGACTTTGGAATCTTCATCTTAATATCTCCCAATTTTGAGTCCCCTGCGGATGTTAATAGCCAGCCTCTCTATGTGCGTGCACCCAGGTCACTGCTGGAGGTGAGTACGATGAAGTCAGTGCGCTGTAGAATCTCGCCGTTTGTATGCCGCACTCTCTGGGTGCGGGCAACTGCGGTGGAGTGCTGTGTATTTCCGGCAAGAACCAGGGCTAAGAGAGTGATAGGCTTAGCTTCTAATCCCTCTCTGGCCCTCTGCTTCCTCATCTCTTAGTGGAGATGACAGTTAACTATCTTGCAGGAGGGTTTTGAGTAGGGGCAATATATAAAAAGACCAAGCACATGCCAGGTACTCAAATGCTAGCCTGTATGAATAGTGCAGTCACCTGATAGTACTGTCTTTCAAGACAGGCAACCGCCCCTCTGTGCTTCCTCAGCATCTGTGCTCCAGTCACAAACGTTTAGTACTTATCATTGCTTGTGATCACCTGTTTACTTCTCTCCCTCCCCCGATGGACATGATCTCCTGCTCCAGACAGTGGGTACTTGATGTTTGCAGAGAGGAGGGATGCCTCAGACTTCAAGGGCAAACGCTGCACTTCGACGGTTTACTTTGCAGTTCAGCCTGAGGGCTATGCAGAGAGGCTTCTGTAAACAGGGTGATCCGCGAGCGCAGCTAAGGCCAGCCAGCCCTCTGAGCCACGGATCCCTGCAAACCTACTCCCGCCCTCTGGCTGGTCATCTCCCTCCCCGTGAGTGTGCAGTGTTCACTTCTCGGCCTTTGTAAGCAGACACTGCTGCCAGGTCAGCCTCCCGCGCCCCCTTTGTAAGCTAAGCACCATCAGTCTGTTTAGTAGGGCCCACCTCTTGCCGTTTCTGCATCCACTCCTCAGATCTGTGACTCTTGTCAAATCGTGGGGTGCCACTTGCTGCCAATCTCTTTGAAAGAATGGGCTAAATAGCCCGTGGTTTTTCTATTCCAGGCTGAGAAGTAAGAAACTTCAGAAAGAGAAAAATGACAGGAAAGACACACATACAAGCTCATGACGCTTACAGAGTATTTTAACACGAAAAACACCAGCCAGATTCAGCTGATACAAGGCTCTCAGCCTGGCTCTGTGTGGTGGACAGGGAGAGAGAGAGAGCACAGCTCTGGGATCAGAGAACTCACAGGTTCAAATCACTGCCCCTTTCTGAGCCTCGGTTTCCTTACTTGAAAAGCAAGAATAATAAAATCGAATTCACAAAACTTTAGGTGAGGTTGAGATACAGTATGTAGTTGATCTTGTTGCCTTCTGCTGAAGGGGACCAGGCAGCCTTCAGCTCGGATGCTTCATGTTGGACCGTCTGTGCCACAGGCAGAGAGGGGAGCTCTCCCCACAGTGTGCAAGGCCCAGAAGGAGATAGGGTCCAGAACGTGTGTGAAATCTATCAGATCAAGGTCATGTCGAGTGCAGGCCTCTGCACCTGGTGAGAAGACCTGCAGAAGAGCTCCTCAGAGCCACTTTAACAGGCAAATGATCTCAGGTTTCTTTTGATGGGTAATATAGGCAAGACGAGACAATAAAATGGAGTCCATCAGACTAAAGCCAAAAGTAAATTATCTTCTTCACACCGCTTAAAATTGTTACAATATCAGTGAAACTAGGTTTCCCTCCTTTGATTTCCCCTGGCTAGAGGCTGACATCTCACTGTTTCATTCCCACCTGGCCAAACTCACATCTTCTTCTCACTTTAAGGAGGGAGCAACGGAAGGCAGATACATGATAAGAGGAAGGATAATCATTTGGTTCATGTGAGAGAGCAAAGCAGACTGGAACAAGAGGAGGGAATTTGAGAATGATAATTTTGATGATGGAGAGTAACTGTTTCTTGGTTATATGATTTCACAATAACAATAACCCCCCCCAAAAATCTTAAGACTCTTTAACAGGCTCCTATACCTTACTATTTTTTGTGAGACACAAAGAGAAAGAAGCAGGAGTTTCGAAGATCTAAAAATTCAGCTTTTCTCAAAAGTCTGTAGGCAGAAACGCAGCTGGTTCCAATCACAGTGAACTGAAACAGCAACAGGGGCCAAAGGTGCAGAAAGAAAACTTATTTATAATAAATTTTCAAAGCAATGGCTTTTCTTTATAAAAGAAACACAGTATGTGACAAAACAAAACTGTAATGAAAAAATAACTTTTCCATCTAAGTATATAAAATATAAGAGAAGGTTGCAGTAAATAAGAATGAACATTTTTGATTTATTCAAAGTTTCAATCTAAAACCTCAATGAAATCTACCACCTTTAATTACAAGGGTACTGATGGTTCCTGAACAGAAAGAAACAAAGGTTAAGATGGCACCGGACATTGGAGAGTGACCCAAACTGGCCGAGGGTGCAGAAGGTTTGGTCCAATAGACCACGGACAGGCTAAAAGCCACATTTTGTTGAGAACTGATGTCGGAACTGGTTAAAGAGTATAAACGTCCATAAGAAAATTAAAGATGGCAAACTCGACTGGGACTCTGTTTACTTCAAGTCAATAATGTCTTCGTCCGAGGAAGCTGTGAGCTGAAAGGGGCTGCTGCCCCAGACAGGGCTGCCTTCTCTCTCAGCCACAGGGTCCGGGTCAGAGCTTGTCGACTGGTAACGCCCCTCGGGATTGGCTTCGGAAGTGGAAGGACTTTCCAAGGAGCTCGACGTGATCCTAGAGGAGAAAAGTCACTGTGAACGGATCCTGGGGCACCGCTGAGCTGGCTGCTCTGTTTCCTGTTCCCCTAAACTCGGGAGCCCTTCTCCCCCTCCCCCTGCCATTATGGGGGAGAGGTGGGGAAGTGCAGGAGTGACCCCCACCCCAGCAGAGCTGGTGTTCTGCAGGCAGACAGCCCGATCTCATGGGTGGTTATGGGTTTTAAAGGCCAGCGGTGATACACAGGTGCTTGTGTGGAAAATCGGGATAATGTCGGGATAATGTCACTCTGTCTAAAACCCTGCATTCAGGACGCTCATTCTCTTGACACCTGCAAAACCAATCTGACCAAATTCAGGGAGTTCATTCATTCAACAAGTACTCATGGAGCCTGTAAAAGCCCCGGCCCAGCCTCTGGCCGCTTTTGACCTTGCATCCTTGTCTGTGCTCAAGCTGACCCACTCTCTTTTCTCTCTCTCTCTCTCTCTCTCTCTCTCTCTCTTCGGGGCCTTTACCCCTGCTATTCCTGCTGTCGGAGGGGCTGTTCCCCCAGCTCCTTCTCATTCAAAGCTCAGCTCAATGCCACTTCTTCCAAGAAGCCTTCCTTGACTCCCAGCCCCCACCTCAAGTAGACCTATCTGCCCCACCCCCATCACTACCTTCTTATAGATTTCCTTGCAGTGCTTGCCACTAATGGAAATGATAGCATTTGCTTATTTGTTCACAGGTTTATTATCTGTTTCTCCACACTAGAATGTAAAGTCCACAAGGGCAGGGGCCTGGTCACACAGTAGGGGCTCAATGAAAGTGCATCGGATTAAAGCGTGAGTGAGTACTGCCCCTCTCTGGGCCAGGCTAATGCTTGCTTGATTTATGAGACCTGGCTCAGCCTTTCCTGATGTTTGGGACCCGCCACCCCCGGCCCAGGTGTGGTGTGATGGCATCCCTCATTCTTCTGCACCACCTGCCACCCTGGAATGCTGTAATTCCTAGATTGTCTTTGTTGGCCTTTCCCACCAGCCTGTGAACCCCTGAAGTTCAGCTCCATATCCCCAGCTCAGTGCCAGGTGCTCCAAGAATGTGTGTCGAATGACTCAATGGAGCCTGGACATGTGCCCCCTTGCCCTCCACACAGGAGCAGGCAAGATGTTATCAAGGGACACAGAGAACCTCAGGGGACAAATCAGTGGGATTCAACAAATATTCATGGACGCGTGATACTGAACGGCCATCCAGAAAGGCTGTACCTGTTTCCACGCCCACCACAAGTACTGGAGAGCGCCTGTCACTCCTACTGAGCATTCTTGTTTTAAAAAATCCCTGTCAATCTGGCGAGCAAAAAAGTCTCAGTGTACTTTAATGTGCATTTGTTGGATTGCTAGTGAGGTCACCCGTTTGTCTGGGCCCCTCCCTGGCAGGCAGTGTTCTCTGGGGATCCTCAGGGAGGAGCTGGCTGCTAACCCTCTGCTGTGGCTGGCCGAAGGGGCCGGCACATGGCCTCCTCAGTCAGCAGGAAGGGCCCTGTGGCTGTCCTGTGACTTCAGGGGCCACCACCCTGAGAAGGGGCTGCTGGGGGCTGCGTCCCTCTTTACCTTTCGCTGCTAGTTGACCTCACTGTCCCTGGTTTAGGGCCTCCTTGGTTTTCTTCCACCCGCTTCCGGGCTTTTGACTTGGGCTTTGGTGCTCCTTCTGCCCTGGGTCCACCTTCATCGGAGAGGCCTGGATTGCAGGGGAGAATCACAGGTCAGAGGTCATTACCACAGGGCTGCCACAGAGACAGAAAATGCCCTTTTCCTCTTGGTTGGGTATTGGTACATTATTGGGATCGAGGCAGGAAGAATGATGATAAAGTCTATATTTTTAAATGGTTTTCTTGTTGTCTTGTTGGTAGAAGGTCTTTTTTCTTCTGATTAGAATGAATATATGTATTGGGAAAAAAAGAGTCAGAGGAGTTTAATGAAGGAGAGAAAATCTACAGTCCTACCACTGGAAACTGTAATTCTCCAGCTCAGAGATTCAATTTCTGAAAAGCACAGTGGTTTATATAACAGTAGTTGGCAGATCAAGCTTTCTGAGGGTATAGTGGGTTAAAAATAGCAACGCATATGTTTAAAAAGTGCCGTGGAAGGCACCAGCTTCTAAAACCAACTGCCTTTGCCAATGTCAAGGCCTGCCCTGTCAGGTGGTCCGAATCCCCTTCTCCAGTTGGTCAGGAAACATTACTGCAGGACAGGCATGTGCCAAGGCCAGCTGTCCTTGCAGTTTTATGCCGTGCAGATGCCAATTCAAGTTTTCAAACCAGTTCTTACTGGTTTGACATAACATTTCCATTTTTCCTCATTTTGTTTTCAAAATTCTGAACAAAAATCTTTATAACAGTCTAGCGTTTCCACAATCATCATGGTGCTTTATGCTTCTCTGGTCTGGTCTCCCACCTGTAAACTGAGAGAGGAGGGCACAGCAAAGATCTTACATCTCTACCATCCCCATAGAACTGCCCCACAGTCCAGGGGCTTTGAGAAGGATAACTGAACTGTACCACAGACGTGCAAGAAAACAAAGCATATGGGAAAAAAAAAACAACCCAAGTAAATTAAAATTTTGGATATACGAATGTGAAATGTTATCTGAGGACTTCAGGATATAAACCCTTCTGGACACTTTCCTAGGAAATTAGACATAGGTAGATACTTATGTTTAAAAAAGTCATATCAGACTAGACCTACTGTTTTACAAACTGCCCTTCCCCCGCGAACGTGGTTTGGGCACTTTCCACATCAATAAATACAGACGGACACATCACTGTCATTGGGTAAATGGGGTATAGTATCCCTCGGTGCAGGTGCGCTATAATTTCTCTATAATCCCTTATGAAAGTGCTCCTTGTTTTTGAGGACAGTTAACATCCACAGATAAAACCAGCGGCTATCTTTACAAACAGTGCAAACACAAGAATCGAGAGCCATTACCCAGCAGCTCCCTGCGGGTCCTGCTTGCTATCTCTTTGATCTCCATGCGGGACAGGGACAAGGAGTGAGTGACAGGAATGGCCGCGATGCCGATGCCGATGGAGGTGGGCGGGGTGATGACCTTGGAGACTAAGGGCGATTTCAGAGGCCGCTCGATGCTTCTGCCCACCAGGTTTCTGAGTGGAATCTTGTACAGATTTTTGGACTGAATCTCACCTGAAATAAGTGTTCGAAAAGAACATCAGAACTTTAAGAAGAGCTCATGTTATTCACAAGAGGATAATTCCTGGGTCCTCAACATAGTTAGCATGAAGGAAGAGTTTAGGTTGCAGGCTGACCTCCCAAGTCTCATTGGGGGCAATAAAGTGAGGGTGCCCGACGGCTCTGTTTTCTAAGGGCATCGTGTTCATGGGTAAATGGGGAAAAACGCACCCACTCCTGCTTACAGGAGAAAGGAGTCGACAAGAAAAGCACAGCTGTCCTGCTCGGGAGCTTCAAGCTCTCGTGACAACAAGCCATAGTGACGACTTATGTGGTGAGAAGTTAGGAAAAGCACGAGGCAGTAACCGCAACAAAGGCCTGCGGGCAGGGTTCAAGGGTGAAGCCAGGCAGAATGAAAGCTGGGTGCTGAGTAATGTGTGTGTATGACTATGTCCTTTAAGCTATAAAAACCTACTATATTGTTAACATCCCTGAAGGAAAGATAACTTGCTGGGGCAAGTTGGAATCTCTCTAGCCCTCAGCTCCCTTCTCCCCATTGCAACAACTGTTTTCATAATGGGATTTTTGGGGGGGGGCATTATCACAAGGTTTCTTAAGAATGCAACCACACTGCAAGTTTTTTTATGGCTTCAAATAGTGAGTTCCTTCGGCAGTAGTCACATGTCAGTATTTGACAATGAACTAGAGAAATCAGAATGGATCAAAACTATCTATCATAAGACAGTAAAAACTGGACTTCACCTTCCCCCAGGGAAGAAGGAAACACTGGAGTATCTCTGCCCGGGGGTGTCTGAGGAGAATTGTGGGCACTGGCCCCCTTGGAGCTGCCTCCGGATGAGACCTCGTTCACAGATGCGGTTGCTGTGAAGTATATATCCGACTAGAGAGAAAGAGAAGGCGTTACTGAGCCACCTGCTGTTACAGGCCCTGCACCCACCGGCCCTTCTGTCATCACTGCAGGGCCCCCAACTTCCCCCCCCCCCACTCGGGGACTGTGGTGCAGGAACGAGCCGGGGAAGCGGCTTCCAGCTCTGCACTCAGACGTTTCCTGAGCGCTCACCTCACCCACTTATCTGTTTGCTGATACACAATAGAAAAGAGTCAATTTCCCACACACCTGCTGCAAACACAGACACAACACACTCCCCCGACATGGATCTCGGGCACCTGGAGGTTAGAACTGGAGAGGGTTTGGGATTCAGTCAGACCATGTCACAGGTGGGGAAATGGGTTCTCATGATTCAGCAAATACTCAAGCACACCCTTGATGCGCTGGTTTTGGGGTAACGGTGGTGGTATGTGGACTCAGGGACACTGAGTTTCAGGGATTTTGCAAGCCGGCTGCTAAACACAGCCATTATTAAACTTAAATTATATTAAAAAACAAAGGAACTAAATATCAAAATTCAGCCATTCCTAATTATTTTACTACCTTGAGTATTCTCCAAGCTCTTGAGGTAATTTACATGAACACTGTCTTGGGCGGGTGGGGCGATGCTGTGTAACAGCGGCTCCTAACGCTGTGTTCCATCGTGTCACATGGGAAGCTTGAGATCAGTCATGGTGGGACTGTTTACACCATGGAAATCGGCAAATGCTACAAATCAGAGCTTGATTTGTTGTTTTGTTGATTGTCTAGACTTACAGTGATGAAGAAAATGTTAATAATGAAGATTAAAATTAAAAGTGTGTTGAATCTAATGCTAAAATTGAGAGAAGTTTTGGTTTAATGATTTGTACAAGAGTGAAAAATAGTTTAATAGATCACATATCAGATTTTTTAAAAATAAATTTATTTATTTATTTATTTTTGGCTGTGTTGGGTCTTCGTTGCTGTGCGTGGGCTTTTCTCTAGTTGCAGTGAGCGGGGGCTACTCTTCGTTGCGGCGCACAGGCTTCTCATTGCGGTGGCTTCTCTTGTTGCGGAGCAGGGCTCTAGGTGCACGGGCTTCAGTAGTTGTGGCACGTGGGCTCAGTAGTTGTGGCTCGCGGGCTCTAGAGCGCAGGCTCAATAGTTGTGGCGCACAGGCTCAACTGCTCTGCAGCATGTGGGATCTTCCCGGGCCAGGGCTCGAACCCGTGTCCCCTGCATTGGCAGGCAGATTCTTAATCACTGTGCCACCAGGGAAGCCCCACACATCAGATTTAATGACAACAAACTTGGAAAAAGAAGAACGGATGGAGATATAATTCCAACCATAAAATTGTGGTCGATCTGCAGCATTAGTTTGGCTACGGAGAAAGGAATTCAGCCAAAATTAACAAAAGCATTTTGTGAGAGCCAGTTGGCTAAATGGACTTTTAAGATAAAAGCATTGTATATTTTATTATTTGTAAATTGTAAGCTATTTACATTTTATAATCCGTAAAATTTGTAATCAACTGATGTCCATATATGTGTGTGTATACATACACACACCCATTTTCCAGAGGGCTGGTGGTAGTTACACACTTACCAGCACCCCATTGGCGCTACGTTAGTGAATAAGATGCTCAGTCTCTGCTCTCACAGAACTGTCAGTGCAGTGGGGAAAGTACGCAGTCACCCACCACCAAATGTGATGCAGGTCAGGATGGAAAAGTGCTCCAGGCGTGCAGCAGGCACCAGCCTGGCCTGGCGAGCCAGGGAGAGGGTGTGGGGCTGACTTGGGGGAGGGGACTAGAACAAGACCTGCTGGATTATGCGCCAGGAGTAGAAGACAGCTTGGAAGATAGTCGTTCCTGCATCCTTCGGTTTTGGTCACATTCTGTTACCAGACGTGAATTAGTCTGTCAGCCATAGTTTGTGGGACACAAATTCAAACTGAGGACAGACAGCAGCAAAGGAAGAAAGGAACATTGCAAGCTCTTACTTTTCTAGACTTGGCCTCTTCTTCAGGGCAATAGGGACCCAGGCTTTGATGGGGGGTCTCTCTTTTCAGCTGGGCGCTCCCCAACTGCCACCAGCACCGACGAGTCTCTTAACACTAAGGAGGCCGTTTTGAAGCCCAAGGGGACTCACACAGGAAAACCCAACCCATGAGCCTGTTTTCAGCTTTCTCATCTCAACACTCACGAGGTGTTGGCATGTCAGCCTCACCATGAACATGTCTGCGCCCGCCTGAAACCTCATGGTGCTGGGGGTGCCCAAAGCCCCTCACACAGAAATAAAACCCAGTTCTACTCACCCTGGAGGCCACGAGCTGCAGCTGAGGCACGACGGCCGTGTGGACCAGGTTCCCGTTCACCACCAGGCGGATCTCCATGGAGTCGGTGGTGAAGGCCAGCAGGTAGGGAAATGCACAGACTGCAAGGCAATGGGGCGTCAGCTCCCCGCCTGTGCCTGCGGCTGTGGAGCTGCCAGGACCCTCTCACATCCCCCTTGCTTCTCCGGCAACTCCCATCTCTCCCCTTCCTCTGGCTGCTTCTCTTCTTCCTTCACGGGTGCATATCCCCCAATTCCAGGAAAGCCTGCCTTAGCTGCCAAGCTTCTGCCCAGTGACGTGTGCACTGTCCCAGCTTCTCCCTGTGCCCTTCTCCTGCTGCAGTCCTGTACCCGATCTTCCGGGGGCGCACCGCCCACCCAGGCCCTGGAGACCTTCCCCCTATGGTCCAGACTGCAGGTTGACATGGCCTTCGCACATGCCTTCCACCCGGGAACCTAGCCTTTACTCCTTCTTCATTCCCTGTCTCTGGGTCACCCTCCCCTATGCTCCTCCTGTCTGTCTGGGCAGGGACTGCCCCTCACAGTGTCCCTCGGGTTCAGTGGGTTTGCTGAGTTATTTGTTAAACGTTGGCCTCTCTTCTTGAGATCTTTTTAATGACTTCCAGGTGCCATAGCTGCCCCAGTGGCCCTGTGAGCCCACCTTTGTCTTTTTTACCGGCCACTTCGCACTCTCTCCTTCACGCTGGCCCGCTCCCTCTACCCTCTCTCCTTGGCGACTCATCCGTTCTCTTGGCTTCACCTTGACTCTTCCTACCACACCCACGCCTCTAGCCTTGATCTCTCAAGTGGGCCCCCGGTGCAGTGCCGTGGCTCAGACCTGAGAGCCGTTTCCAACCCTTCCCTCCCTTTTTTACCATAACTAATCTGCCTCTGAGCCGACCCCATCCTCCGAGTGTCTGGATCCATTCCTCTGCTCTCCTCTCAAAACTCTATCATGTTTACCTATCAACAAAGCCTTCTACTCTGAGGAGAACAGTGCTAGGATTCTTGGCTCTGATCTGACTCTCCCCAGGCAGATGCCCAGCTGCGGATCTTGAATCACAGAAACGAAGCACCGCCACTCGCGTCCTGAGTTTTCAGTGGCAGGCAAAGTGCCTGGGTTTCTGTAATTCTAGACGTTCAAGCTTCAAAATGTATAAAAAGGACGCCAAGTGCACTGTGCTCCTCCCCCAAGCCTGTCAGAGTTTTAAGGCTGGAGATCTTCCTCAAGATCTACTGAAACTGATATATAATTGCTCTCAAATGCTCACATGCTCAGGCACTGAGAAGACCTGGGAGGAACAGTGGAAGACAATAGTCCCCAAAGGGGAACAAAATGAAAAACAATTAAAGAAGAAGGCTTTGAGTACTCACTATACTCACATAATTCGTAGCAATTTAGCGGTAAGCCAGTGAGTTTGCCTACATAGGATGGAACAGTTCAGATATGTCTATTGAGCGGGAAAGAACATGATGATAAAGGGTTTCCTTACCAATCGCACAGGGAGCCTGGTTCCAACAGAACTGGAAATCTGATGCAGAGGGTTGAACCAAAAAAGAGCCACCATTAAACGGGCAAACCTTTTTATAGATGCAACTGTCTGCAACGAAACAAGAGCGATTCATTTTTGTTAGAGACAACACTCAGGTAGCCATAATTAGATACATGAGAAACAGGCCACAAGAATAGCATCCTATCTGCTCGTTCTTTATGAAAGCCAGGACGAATATCGCCATGATGCCAGATTCTCAGGCGCAGGAGGCAGTCTGAGCCAGAGTAATGTTTCTGCTACAAGTCATCATAGCTGCCGTTTTTGGAGAATTTACTATCAGCCAGGCACTGAGCTTTAAAACATTCTTCCGTTTAATCTGTACAAACTTATGAAGTAGATGCTATTATTACACTCATTTTACAGATGAGAAAATTGAGGCAAAGAGCAGCGAAGTAGCTTGTCCACAGCCTCACAAGTGCCACTTGGGAGAGAACCAGGTTGGCTTGACTGCAGAGAAGAAGGGACACTTGAAGGCAGCCCCTGGATGGAGGAAGGCCTCCTACAAGGGGATCACGCTCTGAGCCTCACTCAGTAGGACGTGTGTGATGGGAGCTGTACACCACTCCCCCAACATTTTATTATGAACATTTGAAGCCATGTGCCTGTATCACCTTGGTGAATCTGAGCCAGCATTAGATTAAGGCCAGGTTAATTCAGTTACCCAGTTCCTGGCTTGCTCCGAGCTCTAAACACAAGTCCAGGTGGTTCAGACCCTCTTCGAGTGAGAAAGGTCACATAGAAACAAAGGCCCCTTTTATTCCAGAAGCCCATCACGTTTTAGCCATACAATCTTATTTTTAAAAACAGCCTTACTGAGATGTAATTTATATACCATAAAATTCATCCATTTTAAGCATTCAAGTCAATGAACTGTAGTATGTTTATAGAGGTGTACAACATCACAATCTGATTTTATAACATTTTCATCACCCTTATAAAGAAACATCACACCCATGAAGCAGTCTCTTGCCATTCCTAGTGTGAGAATCGACAGCTGTGGCCCCTCTGTGAGAGGGCAGAGGTCATGGAGCCAGAGCTGCTGCCGCTGCCCACTGCGATGTGGGGCTAGGCTGGGGATGACCACCGCTGGCCCACCTGAAGCTTCGGGTCTCCTTTGATGTGACCACTGTGCCTTGTCAAGCAGTTAACTTATACTGTCTCATCCCTGTTCTTCTAACAGAGTGAGTTATCGGGACAGAAAAACTCACCAGAGTCAGTTCTGTTTTTGCTACAGTGGACTCACTAGGGGAGAAAAAGCATCCTCATTCTCAGCTAAAGACCTCGCTCCCTGAGAAAACGAGCACTCAGGAAGGACACCCGGATCTCCCAGCAGCGGCTCCCCCAGCTGCTGTGTCCTGCCCACAACTCTGGATGCCGTGGGGTGCAGCTCACCCCCTCTCCACTCTGGCCCGCGGCTTTTGCCCCCTCAGGGACTTCTCCCCTCTGTCCTGCACAGCAGTTTCCCCTTCTCCATCGGATCTTTCCCGACAGCCTTACACATGCTGTTTATTCCACCTTTAAGAAAACAAAATCCTTGGCCTCTCTTCCTCCTCTAGCTGTTACACTCTTCCTTATTCTTCTTCCCTTAAAGCAAAATTCTTTGGAAGACTTGTCTGGACTCCCTGGCTCTACTTCCTCTTTCCCAATCTCTCCTGACCTGTGCAATCAGGCTTTTGTCCCCACTTCTTCCCCAGAGACACCTGCTCTTGTCAAGTTTCCTAGTGGCCTTGTAAAGCCAAGCGCCACCTCAGACCCGATCTGCCAAAGGCAGACGGCACAGCGGGTCACCATCCCTTCAACACTGCCTCTCAGGGCCTCACCCCACTTTCTCCTGTCCTTCCAGCCACTCCTCAGTCTACTTTGCTGGTTCCTCCTGTCTCTCCCCGCTTCCCAGTGGGTGATCTCTTTAGTCTCAGGACCCTAAAGGTCACTTGCCTGCTAATGACCCCCAGGGAGCCCTCTCCGGAGCCCGCACTTGAACCAGGTGATCGCTCACTGTCTGCACTGGGATATCTCAGAGGTGCTGATGGGTCATAACTGGACTTTTGATCTTTCTCCCCAGACTTGCTCTTCTAAAAGCCCCCCTCATCTCCGTAAATGGCATTCTCTGTTCTCCCAGCTGCTCACGTCCCCAGATGGCAGTCCTCCTTTTCTCTTCCCCTCACAGCCACACTTTATTCACCGCACGTTATCTTGGTTCTCACGTGCAAAGCACATCTAGGACCTGACCACTGCTCAGCGCCTCCCCTGCGGCGGTCCTGGTCCAAGCCCCTGGCGTGCTCGTCCGATGAGCGCAGTCCCCGCCCTTCCCGCTTCCACACCACGGCGGGGGTGGAGCCGCTTTCCTCTTCCAGACCCGTCGCCCCTCTGCTCAAAAGGCTCCAGTTGCTCACCAGGGTGCAACGCAAAGACCTTTCACCTACCAGGCCCTGCTGGAGTCTGGTCCTCTTTGCCGATGTCATTTTTATCCACTTGCACCCTCGCTCACTCTGTTATGAGTCATCTTGAGGTCATCACGGGTCATCTTGGGGTCACCCTGACCGTACTGGAGTGTTCCTCCTCAAGGTCTTTACACCTGCCCTCATCCCTGCCTGAAACACTCACCCTGATACCTTCATGTTCAACACTCAGTCCTGATACCTGGACTCCGTTTGGGTCTTCGGTCCTCGCCCCTCTTCCAGCGAGGCCTGCCTTCCTCACCCTCTGTAAGTGGTGACCGGTGACCCGCACACCCCACTCCTGCCCAGTCCGGCCCCTCTTCCGGCCCCTCTTCCCCCTTCATTTCCCCTTAGCACCATTTAACAAACTGCATGTGTTTCTTATTTATCTTGTTAATTGTCTACCTGCTCTCTTTAAAATGTAAACTCCACCTGATGGCTGGATTTGTGCTTATATTCACTGCTGAAACCCCTAGATATCGGAAGCGCTGGGTAAAGATTTGCTGAATGAATGAACGACTCAGGAAGGACACAGCAGCCTTGTGTTTCTAGAGGCCCAGGTCCCTTACACACATCCCCTCTCCTCTCCCCTGTCCCACCTCTACTCCCACTAGGGGAGAGCAACCTGCTGGGGGCTTTGAGGGGCTGGGCTGGAGGAGACACTGGCCCCTGAGCACAGAGCCTCCTGGACAGGTCGGGTGGCTGTGTTGTGCCTGGGAGGCCAGACCCGGCCTCCGCCTGCCTCAGAGGGGGTCACGCGGGCCTGGAGGAGGCGACCGGACTGCAGTCCATAGGCGTCCCCCACCGGCCCCCCGTGCTTTCCAATGGATAAGCCCCAGGGAAGCAGAGGGCGCTCCCTTCCAATAACCAGTGCTGGTGGTCTCTGCACCCGAGGGGAGGGGCCTCCAAATTAGACTGAACTGATTCAGAAAAGGAAGCAAAGCTGATTCTCGAACCCCAGAGCTGTGCAGCCTGTTCACACCCATGAACTGGCGCCCATGCCTGCTGTTCCCTGAAGCGTGAGCTCACTGTGTCCCTGGCAGGGCCTTTCACTGTTGTGTCTCGAGAGCCCGACACGGGCCTGGCACAGAGAGGGCCGTCCCTTGTGGTTAAAAAGAGCCGCCTGAACGGGGGCTGGTGCGGGGGCAGGAGTCTAAGAAAGTCACTGCCTGGGAAGCAGTTCAGAATCTATGACTTCCCTCCTTTGACTTTCCCCATCCAGCTGGTGGGGAACAGTGTATAGGTTCTAATTTTAAAACAAATTTCTCTGAAGAAAAGTCCCTTTCTGCATGTAGAAAAGTTTTTAACTTATCTGAGATAAAAATTTCTCTATAGAAAACTCTGGAAGTTATATTTTAGAAAGGAGCAGACATATGATAAAAATCAGCTTCAAATTTGAGAAAGGTTTAGACAGATCTGTGGATAAAATATCCTAAAAGAGTGAGTTATTGGTGAAGATCTTTCCTTGTGACTACCTTCTCCTGATTCCCCATAAATCTCGAATTTTGAAAGAGGATGTTTATCAAACAAACTTCTCTACTGAAAATTACCATACTTACTAATCAAAGATTAATTAATCAAAATATCTGCCCCATGTGATATAACCAGCATCACCACTCTAAATCGATACAATTCTAGGCTGAAAAAAAAAATTTTATTGTTTTAGTTAGACTGGGCAGGCTTATATTATCCGGAAAATATCTTACTACCTTTGCCTTAAAAAGATCCTTTTGGGCTTCCCTGGTGGTGCAGTGGTTGAGAATCTGCCTGCTAATGCAGGGGACACGGGTTCGAGCCCTGGTCTAGGAAGATCCCTACATGCCGCAGAGCAACTAGGCCCGTGAGCCACAACTACTCAGCCTGCGCGTCTGGAGACTGTATTCTGCGACAAGAGAGGTGTGATAGTGAGAGGCCCGTGCACCGCAATGAAGAGTGGCCCCCACTTGCCACAACTAGAGAAGGCCCTCGCACAGAAACAAAGACCCAACACAGCAAAAATAAATAAATTAATTAATAAACTCCTACCCTCCTACATCTAAAAAAAGGAAAAAAAAGATCCTTTTTATTGTAGTATCACATTAGCTTTTGAAATGCTGAAAATCCTTGAAGACCCTATTTGATATCTTTGGTCTGCCTGAAACCCACCTGCCACCTGACCCAAACTAACCCAGCTGAGGCCGGGTACGCCAGGTTGAGGCTGATTTCATTAACACCCGAGAAATACCAAAAAGGGCAAGAGTAACTGTGGTTAAAATTTGGGGCACTGGAGTCAAGAGGGCCCCAAATGTGAACCTGGTCTCTGCCATTTGTAGCTGCACAATCTTGAGAAAGTCCGTTCACCGCTCCAGGCCTCAGGAGACCTATCTCCCTCCAGATGACAGATAGTAACAGAAAAGGTCAATGGAACGGTGACTGAGGGGGGTGAAGCACAGCGCGTGGCACACAGTAAGGGCTGCCTAGATGGAAGCCACTGCTATCACTCCCACGTCCCGGAGACACCCCTAGGCGGCCCCTGCACCGTCTTACCAGGAGGTCTGGCGTATTGGGAGATCCAGGCAGGAAGGCAATTTTTAGATATGCCCTGGAGTGGAATTAAGGACCCAGGAACGATACATCAGGTAAATCTAAAGCTAAGTCCCTTTAAATTGTCCAGAAAAAAAAAACAAAACAGTTGATTTTAGCAAATAGAAATCAAAACACATCCTTTACTTACAGTTGTAACACAGGAGCAGACCGGCTTCCCCGTCTTCGTACACATCAATAGCTGCAACGAAATTAACCTGCAATGAGAATGGGCAATGGTAGTGGGCAGGCTGGACACTGACACTATGAAAAGACTTTCTCAAGTTATGGCTTTCTGTAAACTCAGGCACTGGGGGGCGTTCCCACCTCACCAGCACCCACAATGCCACATGGGTGGCCACGACTGCGGTCCACGGGGACTTTCGCACCCTCTTTTCCCACGCTTTGAGAAGCTCTGTAGGCGGACATCTCCACTCTCTATAGACAGGCCTCTTATTTACACAGTGGGCTCAGTCCACAAAAGCTTTTCACATGGGTTATTTGTTTCACTCTCACATCAACCCCTAAAGTACGTGGCATTGCTCCCATTTTACAGAAGAGGAAAGTGAGGCTCAGAGAGGTGCAGTCGCTCTAGTGCCTCAGGTAGAAGGGTGCTCCAGCCAAGATCTGAACCGGGTCCCCGGTTCTTTTCCAAGCTTAACACCCCTGCACTTCGGCCACTTCCTCCTGCTTCAAACACAATCTCTGAATCTCAGGATCACCGTGTCTGCACTTCTCTTCTCTCTCCTTCACTTCCAGGGAGGCGGCATGACACGATGCAGAGAGTGTCGGAAGCCCTAGCTCTGTGGCCTGGGCGAGCTCTTCTTCTCCGGCCTCCGTTTCTGCTTTTGAGAAGACCGTTCTCAACCTGATAGTGTCCTTGGCCCCTCTTGAGCTTCAAAACTCTGACCCTGTAAAAATCTCCTGCTTCTTTCGTTGCCTCACTTGTCTTCTCAGCCCTTGTAGTCTGTCCTCCTGCACCACCAGGGACACTGCCCTCTCTGAGCACCACGAAGATTTCCTTCTCCCCAGCCTGGAGGTCTTTGGCCATGGCTCATCTCTCCATCCAGAGATCCGCAGCCTCTGACATGGGACGTCTCCTCCCTCCCGCCCTCTCTCCCACTTCAGATTATTCTTCCATTTCTTGGCTCTTCTCTCATTTAGAAAAATCCCCACATTTATAGCTTCAGATTTTACTCTGCTCAAAATCTCTAGATCTACAACCTCAGGCACACATTCTCCTCAGAGCTCCAGCCCATATTCCTAAGTCTTTTGTCTCAAACGCAACAGGTTCCATACCCAGGAACGCAGGAGGCAGCGTAGGGGAACAGATGGGAGCATGACGCTGGTCAGACAGCCCCGAGCTGCAATCCTGCCTGTACCACTCGCTGCCTCTGTGGCTTGTCGCAAGTGGCTTAACTTCTGGCCCCAGGTCTTCACCTGTGAACCGCTGTAACGGTAGTCCTGACTCTGCTGGATCATCGTGAGAATTCCATGAAACAAGGCACACGTTTTTGCACAGGGCCTGATACATAATCAGCACTCCAGGAGGCTACTATCTTTATGTCGCACATGGCTAGCTGCCTTCTAAGCCTCCTGCTTGCTGTTAGCAGAGCTAGCCCCAAAGCCTGGGCGGCTCCCCTTCTCACCCAAGTCCAGCAGCATCCTCTTCTGTGTCTCACCCCCTGCTGCGCCCCAGGCTAGGCCTGACCTCTCCAGCAGGGGTGCGTGTCCTTGTCTCCCTCTGGCCCAGCTCTCTCCAGCCCCTTCCAGTCTCTGAGCTGCCCAGCACTGCACTGGGGCCCCTTCGCACCCCAGGCCCTCCTCCTCACTGCTCTCTCCCCAATGCAGCCTTCTCCTCTAAACGGTCTCACGACTGTGCTGAAGCCCCGCTGGCCACCCTCAGCCAGGGCCTCTGCCTTGTGTCTGGCAAGTCCCTGCAATGGAACCCCGGCCCATCTCCCACCCGGTATCACCTGGCATTGTGCTAGATGCCATCAAGCACACAGACATGAAAGGGCGGGTCTCAGCCCTTAAGAAAAAGTCAGAAAAGCATACAGGCACACAAAGCATGGTGTAATGGGGCCAAGGCCAGAACCAAGAGTTGTGGGGCTCCGTGGGGGTGGGAGACGGCGAGGCTCCGAGGTCAAGGGTGCTGATTCTGGGATCAGAGAGACCTGGGGGAAAATCCCAAATCCTTCCTCTGCTGCTGTAGGTCGCAGCCCTCATTTTTAATTATCTGCATGACGTGCGCTGCTGCCCGGTGTCCCCTGCTTGTTGGTTCGTCTGCTGGCACTCTCCTCCCCACCGGATCTCAGCGCCATGAAGCAGAGGCCTTGCCGACCCGCTCACGTGACATCCTCAGCACCTGGATCAGGGCCTGTCGAGTGGCAGGAGCAGAGTACGTCCTTCTCGAACGCACGACCGGGTCAATGAAACCCCAACTCTGCCACTTGAGAGGAGCGGGTACCTAGGTCAGTGGTTGAACCTCTCGGAACCTCAGCGTCGTCATGTGTAAAATGGGAGATACTGGAACATCCACTCCTGTAGGGGCTGACGATTCCGTGAGGTCATGCAGGGCCTGGTACTTGGTAAACGCTCTATAATGTCAGCTGGTGGCACTATTTAGCTATGGAACCAGCACCAGTGGGGTACATCACGGGAGGGAACAGCCCTTGAGCCCCCTCGGCCCTGGAGGGAACCCTCCCATCCCCAGCACTTTGACTTAAGAATCACTTCCTCCTCAGGTGTCCCCGTACTTGTCAGTTAGATGACACTTATCTCAGCTAGAGGCTTCGAGCCCTAGAGGGTGTGGCTGTCTGCTCTGCCAGGCTGTGCACTTCCTGAGGGGAGTGGCCAAGGGCTGCCAGCTTTGCAGCCTGGACCTGCTCTCCCCATCACGCTCTGTGACGAGGCTGTGGATGCCACAGGCTGGGTTTAAGGGCACGGCCTTGGGAGCAGGCAGCCTGGGTTCAAGTCCTGCCCCTGCTACTTACTAGCTGTGTGGCTTGGGGTTAATGTGGCTCCTCCTTTCGGAGCCTCAGTTTCCTTTCCTGCAGAAACGGGGAAGTGAACAGCACATTCCTGTCAAGGCTATGGGGCCAAAATTCAGGGACAGAGACCACAGCATGGACTCAACCACTCCTTCCTCAGGTCCCCCATTGCATTTCGTCAGACTTTATTAACACTTAGCAAGGTGAGGCCAGGTTCGTGTATGCATGTTCCATATACATACAGATGTTGATACAGGTGTCGGCTCCCAGGACAGGGGGGCGGGGGGTGGGCGCTGGCAGGAGTCATTCCTGCAGCAGTTTCTTGACCAGGCGAGGACCTGAGAATTAACTAGGGAGCTTTTAAAAGATACGTATTCTGGGTTCTCGCTCCTAGACATCTAGATATAGTAGGTCTAGGGTAGGACATAGGCACTGGCTTTTTATTTTTTCCTTGATTAAAAATAGTTCATTTGGGCTTCCCTGGTGGCGCAGTGATTGCGAGTCCAACTGCCGATGCAGGGGAAACAGGTTCGTGCCCCGGTCCGGGAAGATCCCACATGCTGCGGAGCTGCTAGGCCCGTGAGCCATGGCCACTGAGCCTGCACGTCTGGAGCCTGTGCTCCACAACGGGAGAGGCCAAAACAGTGAGAGGCCCACGTACCGCACAAAAAAAAAAAAAAAAAAAGAAAGTTCATTTTATTGGCATTTAAAAATAATAAAAGTCATATGTGGTGGTTGTGAAACTTCAAAACACACACTTGTAACAAGTGGAAGAGGTCACCACTGTGAGGTCAGTGTCCAGCCTTCCCACGTGATTCCGGGGTGAGCTCTCAATGGAGCCCAGCTGGGGTCTGGGCAGACAGTCAGGTTGGGCCCAGCAAATAAGCCAGAGACCCAGATCCTGTTACCAGGTCTGCAGTTCCCTCCAGAGGAGTCCTCTGTTTTGGGAAGGAGGCCAGTGCTGGCTGTTGGAGCTGGGGCAGTAGGTCGCAGTCGGCCTGTTGGTAAAACGAACTTGACATTGACTTTCAGAAGGCTGCTCTGGTGCTTCTTAAACAGCTCCTCTCTCAAGCTAGGATTGTCTTAGACCCTAAGGTAGGTTTGAAGCCTACAGTGGGAATCAAGGGGTCTTGGATGAGAAGAGAGGAGGAACAGGGACAGGAAAACAGGCCGGCCCGGATGGCCGCACACGGAACAGGCAGGCAGTGAGGGCAACTTGAGGCACTAAATCTCCAGGACTCAAGGAGGGTCAGCCTCTCTCCTGCTCCACTGCACTCGGGGCTTGTCCTGCAGGAACGTCTTGGTGGGAAGTAACCCTGTTCCCGCAGGCCACTTCTGACCAGCTATTAGAAAGCATGCTCATTACTCTCCTCATTTCTCTAGGGCTTTTCTTCCCAACTGGACAGTAAATTCCTCACAAAGACAAGCCACTGTCTCAGTACCTCTGCCTGCTCAGCAAACACAGCAGCTGCTGATTTACTAGGACAGGGGTCCCCGACCCCCTGTCCAAGGCCTGTTAGGAACCGGGCAGCACGGTAGGAGGTGAGCAGAGGGTGAGCACGTGAAGCTTCATCTGCCGCTGCCCACCGCTCGCATTGCCGCCTGAACAATCCCTCCCCCCAGCCCCCGTCCGTGGAAAAACTATCTTCCAGGAAACTGGTCCCTGGTGCCAAAAAGGTTGGGACCACTGTAGTAGGAGGGACTATGCACACTGACCCACTCAGATCCAGGGGACATGCTTAACAACAAAAATATGTTTTTAAACGTTTTCTCTTAGAGAAAAGTTTTGTATCTTTGCTTTAAAAAGCATATCGAAGAAAGGACAGAAACATTTAGGACTGTTTCTCACAGCTTTCAGAGAAACAAACACAGAAGTCATCAAAGAAAACATTAACACATTTTTTCCTGGGCCTTCATGAATCTTAAGAGACTAGTTGCCAGGGAAGGATTGATTCAACAAAGACCTGCTAGACCCGCCTTTTTCTGTCTCTTTTGTCTGGTTGTGCAGAGTTTTGAAAAGCAAGAAGGGGCAAGAACTTTCAAAGGCCAGATTGGACCCTTCCTCCTCAGAAGTCAGCAGCTGGAAGAGATTATAGGTTCCCGGCTGCTGGGATGGACGGGAGTCCTGGCTTTAAGTTAGGGAGAGTTTCAGGATAGATTCCTTCTCCTCGGTCTCTATTAGGATCACCTGGGGGAGACTCAAGACCAATTGATTCCCATAGCATACACCCGGGAATTCTCGTTTAACTGATCTGGGTGTATCAGAGCACTGATGAGTTTAAAGCTTTCTAGGCAATTATAGCCAGAGTTGAGAAGCAGCGTGTACCAGTGGTTCCCAAACTTTCCCACATCACCTGGGGATCATCTGAAAATTCTAAAGCCCACGCCACACCCAAGGCCGATGAAATCTCTGTGGGTGGGACACGGGCATCGGTAGCATTTGAAGCTCCCCGATGACTCCAACTGCAGACTAGTTTGGGTGCCACCAGTATATATACGTGAAAGGACAGACTAAGCTGTAATTGACAACAGCTGAAGATAAGGAGCCCTAACTATATCTAGATGCTTCTTTTTCTGACTTTTCTATTTTTTAAGATCTTCCTTTCATTAGGTGTTAAGTCTTCTTCATACAGTAATTAGCAATTTTAGTGCATATTTAGGTAGGGCTTGTCCAAATATAAATTGTATTTTTAAATTTCTGATAAAGTATAATTAAATCCCTCAGTCTCTTTGACAGATCTGAACAGGACTGGGGGAAGCCTGTGGGTTTGGAAACTCTCATCAGGAACAACGTTCTCCCTGGAGACAACGTCCTTGTTCTGCTGTGTCCTCGAACCTAAGCCAGAGCGCTGGCCCTGCACCATGCAGTCCTCAAGTGGCTCAAGTGTTATCAGGCCTTGAGCTGCTTCATGGAGATACGTGGGCTGAAGAGCTCTGTGACCTGCTTGTCTGTGTGGAGCAGCTCAGTGACAGGCACTCCCGGGTGCTGATGCTCGGAACCCATGAGGTCCTCTTTCGTGCTTCAGTGCAGTTTCAGGTGGGCCCTAGATTTTGTCCAAATCCAGGACATGGTTGTTCTCTGTGCAGCTCAGGCCAGGAGGTAAGGACCCCCAGTGCTGATCTGCTTTTTCTCTCTCTCCTAATGGTGTTTCATCCCTCCTTCTTTTCCTAACAGCCTCTAAGGGGATGGAGACGTGGGCTGTACCCTCCCCTGCCACCCAGGCCCCACGCTGTGGGTCTGCAGGTCCTCTGAGAGCAACCTTACTCTCCAAAGGCCCTTCCAGTACGAATTACCAAACAAATGTTCTCATTTACTCAGTTCTTTACATTTAGCTTTTTGACTCTTCATTCCTCTTTTATTGGGAAGGATGGAATGGCAGGGGGAGGCCTGGAGAAGCTGACAGGGCAATGGGCAGTTACATTATACTGAACCATTTGGACCTACAAAGATGGCAGCCTAAATAGTACATCGCATGACACTGATATGATAAATAATACACAATTTTAAAGAAATCCTCATCACGGCATGACAAAGTTAGAAGACACAACTCCTAGCCTTCTAGGTTCCCACTTGCCCCCATATCTGTCAACTGACCCTGTTGGCCTCCACATGGTGCAGCCTGAAGGCCTCCCCCGTGCTCTCGTTCACCACGTCGAATTGGTGCCGGTAAGCCACGCAGATGAGGTTGTCACTCTCTTCCGATGGCCCATCTACCAAGGTCATCACCGAGGGAGAGTCGGACAGACAGATCTCCTGTGTGGTGGACAAGGATGGAGGAGAAAGGGGTGAGGACAGAGCAGCCACCTTCGTATCAACCCCCCACTGCCCGCCCCCGTGCAGAAGAGTCCCCCCACCAGGCCCCTGCAGAGCGCTGTGCTTGCAGGGGAGGCAGAGGCGGGAAAGGACAGGAGGGATGGTGCCAGACTTCTCCTACAGCCTGTCCTCGAGGCTCAGCCCTCTGTCCACTGCAGAGGGGAGAGGCCAGGAAACAATTTTACAAAAGCAATTCAACAGTGTGGCCTGCGTCAGCCTTCAGACTGTCTGGTCCCGTCCTGTCATTTAATAATAATAATAATAATAACAGCTAATGTTAACAGCTCCAGGCACTGCTCTCACTGAATCCTCATAACAACCTAATGAAGTAGGTAAGGCTGTTATTCTGTGTTACAGGTGAGGAGACTGAGGCTCAAAGGTCACATGACTTGCCTACGGTCACATAGTTTATATGTGGCAGAGCCAAGATTTGAACTCAAGAAACCTGACTTCAGAGCTTATACTCCATATAAATGCACATGCTCGGCATAAATACTCATTAAGACGGCTGAGCACTGTATGAGAAGACTAACACCTATTTAAAGCAAGATTGTAACTTGCTTTAACTGTTTTGCTATTCTGTCCCCTGGAATTGCATATTAGCAGAAACTGAAACACATAATTCAGGCAGCTTTAAGTCTAGGCAAAAATGACTTCTCAGCTCACTTATGGGCCTACTCCGCCTTAGTGGCCAATGGTTGACATATTTGACACCTTAATGTACCATGGTTTTTATTATTATTTTTTAATATGTTTTACTTATTTGGCTGCTCTGGGTCTTAGTTGTGGCACGCGGGATCTTCATTGCGGCATGCGGGATCTTTAGTTGTGGCATGTGGCATCTAGTTCCCTGACTGGGAATCGAACCCGGGCCCCCTCCATTGGGAGCACGGAGTCTTAACCGCTGGACCACCAGGGAAGTCCCTGTACCATAGCTTTTAAAAAAGCTAGAATGGTAAGATCGGGAAGGGCCTTGACGCTCCAGGAGGCTTCTCTCACAGGCTCCACGCTCAGCCCAGGAGCAAATCCTACTGACTCAGGCAAAGGGGCAGCTTTGTCCACCACACCTTTCCACCTGCCAAGGACCAAAGCTGACCTCGTCTCCTGCCAGGGCCCTGCATCAGCCTCTTAGCTGGACTCCTTATTCCACTCTTGGCCCCCTACTCTCTCCTCTGTCCAGTAGCCAGCATGGCCTTTTTAAAACCTGCCACTGCTCTGCTTCAGACCTTCACAGGGCTCCCCCTTTTGCTCGGTGTCGAAGCCAACGTCCTTGCAATGGCCTTCAGGGCCCAAGAGAACCTGGTCCCCATACACTGACCCCTGTCTGTCCCCTCGGCTGTAGCCGCCCAGCCTCTTGGCTGTGCCTTGAGCCGGGCCACTGGGCCCTCGCTGGCCGCTCCCCTTCTGCCTGGAGACCCTTTCCCCAGAGACCCTCATCACTCGGTCCCGTCTTTCATCTGGATCTCCCCTCAAAGGTAATCTTTTCTGAGAGGGCTTCTGAGATACCCTTTCTAAAAGAGATCCCCTACCTCCCCGATTCATGATCCTCTGTTTCCTTACCCTACTTTACTGTTATCCTCAGGACTCATAGACTTATTGGCCTATTTCTGTTGTCCTGCAACTAGAAAGCAATCTTCACAAGAAAAGACACTTTTTTCTTGTTGTTCATTACTGTATCCCCAGGACCTAGAACAGCATCCTTTTTTTCCTCCTTCCAGTTTTATTGAGATATAATTGATATATAGCATTGCATAAATTTAAGGTGTACAATAATGATTTGACTTTACATACATCATAAAATGATCACCACAGGGCTTCCCTGGTGGCGCAGTGGTTGGGAGTCCGCCTGCCGATGCAGGGGACGCGGGTTCGTGCCCCGGTCCAGGAGGATCCCACGTGCCGCAGAGCGGCTGGGCCCGTGAGCAATGGCCGCTGAGCCTGTGCATCCGGAGCCTGTGCTCCACAACACGAGAGGCCACAACAGTGAGAGGCCCACATACCGCAAAAAAATAAAAAAAAAAAAAAAAAAAAAAAAAGATCACCACAGTAGGTTAGTGAATATTCATCACCTCATATAAATACAAAATAAAAGAAAAAGAAAACAGAATTTTTTCCCCTTGTGATGAGAACTCTTAACTTCCATATATAACATACAGCAGTGTTATTATATTTCTCGTGTTGTACGTTACCCCCCTTGTACTTATTTGTCTTACAGTGGGAAGTTTTTACCTTCTGACCACCTTCCTCCACTTCCTCCTCCCCCCACCCCCTGCCTCTGGTAACCATGAATCTGGTCTCTTTTTCCATGAGTTTGTTTTTGAAGTATAACTGACTTTAAAACTGTGTTAGTTTCTGGTGCCCAACATAATGATTCTAAATTTCTATACATTTCAAAATGATCTCCACTAGGGCAGCATCTCTGGGTGCTCACTGGTACGAATGAGCTGGATGGAGTCGGAAAAGCCCTGTTCACCTTAGTCTTCTGGGGAAGCCAGGGCAACAGGCGAGGGCTTCCCCAGTCAGTTCCTGAACGCCAGTGGATGGCAGACTCTGGGTGGAAGGAGGGAGTCCGCCTCGTGACACCTTGGCCAGGAGCCAAGCGATCTGATGAGAAAACCTACCCTGATGTACTGGAATTCTTCAACAGGTGACTCGGGCAGGGGAGATGACAGTGACATGCCGGTCACCCCGCTTGGCTTGCTGTGTTTCCTCGTGACCAGAAGCAGTTTATTCCGAATGGCAACCACAATCCTCAGCTCTCTGCTATGGTGAGTGTTCATGGCATACAAGTGGCAGCCTGGGAAGAGAAATCAATGATGCTGAACACACTACCAGAGGTGGGAAGCCCCCAAGCTTTGACAATTTGGTAATACCTAAGAACCCCGGAAATTAAGCATAACCCAGTGAAATGACTAAGAAACGTTCCCGCCACTAGGCAAAGTGGGGACTTGAAATAGAAATTAGGTTGAATTACAGGACAATTAAGGAAGTCATGTTCCCTGTCTATTAGAGTTTGTGGACTTAGCTTCACACCCATTACATGATATGAACTAAAGTGAAGGGTGATCAGAGTTCCGGGAATCAAAGTCTAAAAGTCTCTTTTCACAGGTTTGCTCATAGAGCTTAACTCATTCCCAAACTTGTCAAACCAGACGTAGAATTTCCTTGAGTCCTCAACCTGCTTTTCTATCGCTCAAGCTGTCTTAGGGAAGCAGTGACGCTATCTTTGTGATGTTTCCAAGTGAAAACAAATAAAATCAAACTCCCACTCATTTTTCTTTTCAGTAAAATCTGGGCAGTCTGAGAAAACGATTAATTGGACGGAAACCACCAAAATATGAAGAATCGAGTCACCTTTGGTTTTCTCCAGCTTGTTTTCTCTGCAGTCATATTTGCCCTTCACGGCCTGGTTGCCCTCAATGCCCCTCTGCACAGCGCTCAGCCGGAAGACAAAGAGGCGGGCGTCTTTCCCTGGTGGGATAAAGCAGACAGAGGAGATGGATGGAAAAGTAAGACGACCTGGAAGAACTGAAAGGGTGGATTGTATAGGAAAACCACTGCTCGAGGAATCAGAATTTGAGGTGTTCCAGAATCCAGGAGCAACCCGGCATCGCCTTTATGTAATGATGCAATCAAGGATGCCCCCCCCTTCTCTCCCTCACCATCCCCTCCTCAGAGGACATATGGGCCCCCAAGGCCCCCGAGCCCTGGGCACCAGGAGAAGAAACAGCTGGCACCACTGATGCAGCCAGAGCCCCACGACCCTTGTGTCGGCTGCAGGCTACACTCTTCCCTTCCTCCCAGAAAACGTCACCTGGAGAGGAGTACCACCTTTGTCTGCTCTGAAAATCAGAAGGTCCAGAGCCTCCAGCACATGCATCTGCTTCACGGGCAGAGTTTTGTCAAACACTGGCACTGATGGAAGGTCATCTGGAAGAGGAAACCTGGTTACCCGATGCTGCAACCCAGCCCACACTTCCTAGAACCTACAAAACGTGCCTGTGGGTAGTTTTGGACCCCGGTTCTCCCTAGGTGAGGAAGGAGGACAGTTTCTAGAGCTTTCATAAGGGCTACCCAGAAAGTTCAAGCACTAGTCTCCTCTTAGCTCAGGGAGAAGGCCTGGCATTTCTTTCCCAAAGGCATTCACAACTCCATACAGGGCCCCTAAGCTGTATTCTTCTCCTCATGTTCATCAAAGAAAAAGCAGCATCTCCCAATTCCAATTTTTGCTGGGATTGTTCCAAAGAACTGAATATCAAGTTTTAAAAAATGCTAATAAGCTTAGCCATTTCTCTTGAGCATTTTCTGACTTTTTGTCAAGTTTGAAATCACAGCACATCTTAGGTTATCTTGCATATTTCTCAAGAAAGCAAAATTAGAATCTCCTTTTGTATAGAAAATAAAAACAAACTTCGTATTGCAACATGCCCTATGTCCGCGTCAATAGTAATTTACCTATAAATTTTCAGTATTTCTCCATATAGGAATATGAAATCTCCTTTTTAGACAAAAATAAAAGAAGAGAGAAATATCAATTACGTTTCCCAAATAACAGGAAAAAACGAATTTTAGTGGAAACGTTTGGGAAGACGTCAGGTAAACCGATGATTAAAGACACTGCAATTATACATAGGATTTGTTTTTACGCTTACTTACTGGGATCTTAAATTGCTAGCCATTACTTTGCTCCTGGGGGTCCCTTGGACAAAGAGGGCTAAAAGAATTAAGGCTGTTCCATAAGCAAAGGGTCTGTTCTGAGCTTGACACAGACTCAGGGCAAGGCAACGATGTCCCAGGATGGTGTAGACGTATTAGGCAGAACTGTCTAGCTGACTCTTTACCTGCACTTTGAAGACAGTTAGGTCTTCAAGTGTTCGGCTGTGGGTGTGGGTGTTTCCTTCATTGTAATTTAGGTGTGAGAGGCCCTGAGGATCTTGGCTGTCTGGGAGTTCGTCCCTCCCTGGATGGTGCCCAGGAGGGAGCAGAGCTTTTATCATCCCACTCCTGCAGGCCTGTGAGAGCACTGTCTTTGTCAGAGCACAGAGCCTGCTAGGCTCTTACTAGACGGAGGGCTTGGCTCTAGTTGCGCTTCATGATCGGGGCTAATGTAAGTTCTGTGACAGCCCATCAAACACTTTCCTGCTCCTCTAGCCCAGGCCTTCCCAAGAGGACTGATTCTCAGGCTCTTTGTGCGTCTGCGGGGGCAGACTCAGTATTTCAAACCATGAGATGATCATTCCAGTACCCATCTCTATGTTTGACTAAGTGACTATGCTTGTTTCATTTTGTGAATGACAGTTCACATACACTGAGGGCTTCCTACATGCCAGGCCTTAATGCTAAGTGTTTTATGTGTCATTTAATGTAGATTTCCCAATGACCCTACTAGGTAGGAACTTCTAATACTCCCATTTAACAAATGAAGAACCTGAGGCTCAGAGGTGATAGAAAATTGTCTAAGCTCACGTCTTGAGCTTGCGGAACCCAAGTCTGTGCAAGGACAAAGTCTGGGCTCTTAGCCAGTGTTGTAGCCTAGAAACAGCACTGCATCCCTGTGGATTGATGGGGTGAGCACGGGAAAACTGTGCCGTAAGGAATTAATGTGACAGAAGCACTTCATTTTACAGTTAAAACAGAGGGATACCGTGTGGCTGCCTGACTATGTACAGAGTAAATTAGCATTTATTCTCCAGTCTTTCTCAGGTGGCTAAACAGGTTTATATACAGCACAGGAAGGAAGGGAAGGAAAGGATATGAGAAAGTGACGTGGATTCAATGACTATTTCATAACATGGTTTCCTTCTTGTAATCTCTTTACGAAGAAACTATCTTTTAGAGCTGGCTTTTCTATTACTGCAAAACCAAAACAAATGGTGATAGCATATTTAGTGAGTATTTAGTCTCCCTTCAGAGTAGGTTTTGCTACACTTAGAATGCAAAGAATCTTGATGTTTAATAGTGACCTTGAAAGGAGCAGACTCTCAAGGGGGTAAGTCTAATGAAATTAAGCAGAGGCTAATGGGATAGAGTAGAACTTGGCTTGAAACGAAATGGAGAGATTCACTCACAGAGATAATTCATAATACAATTAAGTGTAGACAAGAAAAAGGTAAACAAAGAAATAACAAGAGAATTATGGCTTAAAAGCAGAACAAGGAATACAAAGAAAGCCTTAAGGGTTATTCTCTTTTTAGCAAAGGCAAACAGGGATGCATTACTGCATAACTAGGACATGAAAGTAATAATGTGAGTAATACCTCTAAGCTGGTGGTGGGTGTATATGGCTACCACCTGTGTTAAGACAACGTCCCTCAAGTTTGAAAGAAAAGAATTTCCTGGCGGTCACAATAATCCTTATATCTGACACTTCCATTACATTTTGGATACGTAAAGGTGAAAATTGCAGAAAGGGACTTGGTAATCTTGGTTTGGATTTTACATTTACATAGAAGCAACTCAAACAGAATTTTTTTTTCTGTTTTTAGTCAAGCCTTACAACTAGTCACTATGAAACATACTTTCTCTTTCCTAAAAAGGCAAACAGGTAGAATTTGACATTCTTTTCATCACAAAAATTTTCATAATTATTTGCCCAGGAGTATAGTCTTGGAAATCTGCTTCAAGGTAAAGCCAGTAACATTGGTAGAGTTTAATTTAATTTTAATAAAATGTAGTTGGTTTAGTGGAGAGAGCACTGGACAAGGAATCACCTCTGGGTTCTGGTTCCAGATGTGCCACTAACCAGCTGTATTGTCTTGGGCAAGTCACATCATTTCTTTAGGCCTCCGTTTCTTCATCTGTAAAACTAAGAGACTAGACTAAACCCCTAAGGTTTATTTTTTTTAATAAATTCTTTTATCTGGTTGCACTTTGAGCAAAATCTATAGATTTTGTTACCTTCTGGCAAGTTCATAGGGATAGAGTAATGATGACAGCGACTGTTTGGTAAGTTACTGCTGTGTGCCAGACGCCGCTTCAAGCACTTACAGGTAAGTAAGTAACTTCGTGTAACGTCCGCATCTCCTCCCTGGCGGTTAGGATCATCATCCTTATTTTGTTTAGTTCATCATTTCCCATTATCATAAACTATTTTTTAGCTACTTAAAAAATTACCCCCACTTTAGAGAAACCTGAAGCTCAGAGAGGTTTTCTTCAAGATCACAAAGATTTTCTAATTGTTTTATAAAAGTTTCTAAAATGAAATACTTAATTTAAATTCTGAATTTATGAATGTTAAGTTATCTGGCTTTTAGTAAATTAGTTATATACACAATTATATATGTGTATATATGTGAATTTAAAAAATTATGTTATGGATACAACATTTAAAGATACAGCAAAAATAACAGATAAGGTCAGAAATAAGTCCATTATAAAGTCTTGTCCACCTCTCATCGTCCTACAGGAGGCACCTAGCACGGGGCCGGAACACGTGCTGAGTCAGGGACTGAGGAGGGAGTAAAGGTTGAGGCCAAGGATGGGAAGATGCTGCAGTTTTAGGCCGTTACGTTACTCTCACAGGAGGTGGCCTTCAGGATGCTTATAAAGCATCACTATGGTAACCAGAGACCGGGCAGCCTGCTCCTGGGCACGGAGGATGTGCCCTTGGAAGATGCTGTCTCTACACCTACGGCTCCCTCTGAAGCCCCAGGACATGACTTGCTACTAGTGTTTAGCTCCTTTATCATTCATTAGGAGTCTGGAAGAATCCAAGGGGCCTCCTGCTGGAAAGGACCACACAGTCCTTGAGGCTAAATTAAATCCCCACTCGAAGTTGAATGCCCTCTACGGCATCCTTGCCAAGGTCATGTCTGATTGGTGACTGATCTGTGGTGACAGGGAGCTGACCGCCTCCCTGGGGGCAGGCTGACCCATCCGGCTGTGTAAAGTTTGGTTTTATATTGAGATGAGATCTGTCTTCCTGTCAAAATCTTTGTTTCTCTATCCACCAAATACAGGTTATCTAAGATTCTTATTGTTTGTTTTGGATACTGAGTACTTTTCGAATTAGAAATCTTAAAAGAAAAAAAAAAGCACTTCAAGAGAGAGCATATCGGGCTTCCCTGGTGGCGCAGTGGTTGACAGTCCACCTGCCGATGCGGGGGACACGGGTTCGTGCCCTGGTCCGGGAGGATCCCACATGCCGCGGAGCGGCTGGGCCCGTGAGCCATGGCCGCTGAGCCTGCGCGTCCGGAGCCTGTGCTCCGCAACGGGAGAGGCCACAACGGTGAGAGGCCCACTTACAGCAAAAAAAGAAAAAAAAAGAGAGAGAGCATATCCCTGAGACAGCGGCTCTAAATAACAACCTGCCCTTGTCAATTTTTTTTTTTTTTTTTTTTTTTGCGGTACGCGGGCCTCTCACTGTTGTGGCCTCTCCCGTTGCGGAGCACAGGCTCCGGACGCGCAGGCTCAGCGGCCATGGCTCACGGGCCCAGCCGCTCCGCGGCATGTGGGATCCTCCCGGACCGGGGCACGAACCCGCGTCCCCCGCATCGGCAGGCGGACTCTCAACCACTGCGCCACCAGGGAAGCCCTGCCCTTGTCAATTTAAAGTAAAATTTTGGACTCATGATTAAGTATTTGCCGCAAAGGAGATTTTCCTTGCAGGTTATTTGATATCCACAGACTAATCAGAAGGGATGAAACTGTCATGCATGCCCGCGCCCACCCCCCACCCCCCACGGCCCTGGCTTGCCTGTTGAAAACAAGGGAGTAATTTTTAAGGAAATAAAGCTCTGCTAAGGACACTGCCGAGGACCCATTTATCTAAAGGGAGCTGATCGGTGGTCACCCATCTTAGAAGCACTACAAGTTATACAAAGAGAGACATTTGAAGGAGCAGCTACTCACTAACCATCCACTAGCAAGACGCCAGCATCAGTGGAAACCAGCAAGGCCTGGCCCCAGGGATCTGCACACACGGCTTCGTGAGGGAAATTACTGCAGAAACACTGGGGCTCCCAAGGCTGCGAGGCAACCAAGCATCAGAAGGTAAGTGCACCAGAAAGAACACACAGGCCCATAGGTGGAAACGCACAGCACACCACCACCCAAAACAGCAACACAGATGCCCTCAGACCCTGGGAGCTAGAAGGGCTCTGACTCAGTTACCTTCCTTAAGAAGAAGAGTCTCCTTCCAGAAACGCACGCAATAGGAAAAGGCTGGAGTCACATGTTTCTGGCACCGTGACCAGAGTCTATATCGTAATGACACCCCACAGGGGCAATCGGAGCATTGGTAACGTTTTCTAAGCAAACGTTTCTCTTTATTGTAAGAGGAAGTCCCACCCAACTCTCTAAACAAAGTCAGATTCCTGTGTTGCTGATTCGGCAAAATTATTAAACCGTACACAATGCAAGAAGTTGACATCGTCTTAACATGAAAATGCTTACTGACCCACTTAAGGCTACAAATCTTCAAGAAAAAAATAACCCCTGTTTGTAGGAACATGGCGAGGGCTGTTGATGAAACCCACTCGTGTTCCCCCACGTGACACATTCACATCATGGAACTCGCATCCTTAGTTTCATTCCATGTCGGGCAGGAAGAGTCAGCACCCCCTCACTGCTGCCTCGGAGCTGCCGCCGATGCCTGGAGTCTGCAGGCGCTGTTCGTGGCTTCTGAGCCACACCAGAATCAGGGACATTCTCAACCAAACCATTAATTTCCCTCCAAAGCATGTGGCTTGCCCTCAAGGGACAAGGAAGTCTGTGGAGATTCTCAGGGACGAATTGAAGTCCCACGTCTTCACTTTTACCTGGGGCTGTACAAGAGCCCGTGTGCATGCGTAGGTGTGTTTGCATGGGCCGGGTGAGCACATGCTCGCACACTCAAAGTAGAAGCGATGGCTCTGAGGTCACCTGCAAGGGTGTCATTTGGGATGAGGGTAAACACTGTGTGCATTATTGCTGTCTTAGAGATGTATGCTTTCCCTTTATAAAACCCAACAGCCGCAAAATGAATATTCTAATTGCTAAGATGAGGCTCAGGCTGTTGTGAAAAGATCACACAAAGAATGTGAAGATATTTTATAAACTGAAAGAGGGCTGCACAAGTGCAGGTCATTACTTGGAATGGCAATTATAAACTGAAAGAGGGCTGCACAAGTGCAGGTCATTCCTTGGAATGGCAATTCCCTAAGATTTCTGGAAATTCTGAGTTTGTGACTTAGAGCAGGAGGATATTCAAAAGCAAAGCCAACGTAAATGCCAACTGGGCGACAGACACAGACGCTAGAGCATTAGACACCAAGGTGGAAAGCCAACTCCAAATAACAGAATGTTCTCTGCGTGCAGGACACAAGATCAGAACACTTCTGCAGAACTGGGGTTTTTAACCCAGAAGATCTAGGGGCCCTGAAGGATCCAGGGGGGCTTAGGGAGGTCCATGAAGCCCTGAAACTGTGTTCAACGTGCTGTATAGGTGCCATTCGTAATTTTAATGGGCTGGAGTGTGTGTGTTGGGGGCAGGGGGGTCCACTGGCTTCATGGGCCCTCAAAGTGGCTGGGGACTGCAAGAGTCTGAGGCCATCACGTAGGAGGTGTCGGCGATGAGAACTCAGCCCCAGACCCACAGACGCTCTGGTCTGAGGCCTGATGGCATTTATCATTGCACTGGACTCCCCGCTGCCACATGACGGGCCTGGTGCAGATTCTGAGGGCAATGACGTGGTCTTCGGGCCTTCCTGCCCAGGCCCAGAACTCTTTACTGGCTCCCTGCTAAGGACATTAACACAGCTCATGAAATGATGGATGCCTAGGAGGCTGGCAATGCCCATGCTCTGCAAGTGGAGCACTCTCGGGAACAGCATGTGGGACTCTGGCCTCTGCAGAGCCAACTGCACCACAGTCCATGAGGGCCTGTCGAGTAGTGCTTCTTCAAGGATGGCCCGTGGCCCACTGGTAGGTCATGCACTGATCCAAAACATGGAAGCTCTTTCTTTGTCGTTTACCGGTGAACACGTTACTTTCATTTTTATGTACACCTAAGAACTTCTTATTAAGAAGGTTACTAAGTCTTACTGGAATTTGTTATCTATAAAGGGCTTGACAACACTGCAAATTCTACTATTCATAGGAACAAGCAGATAGTGGGAATTTTTGCAACCTTTGGAACCTTTGGAAAAGATGCTTTGCCATCGGTCTTGTCTGAAATTGGCTGTGGTTCTCCCGCATCAGTTGTATTTTGAGCTCATCATTTTCTTGAAACCAGACTTTAAAGTCTGTAGGTTCTGCAATTCAGATACAGATCGTCCATACCTTTGTTGCGAAAGCAGAGGTATTCGTAATTCTTCTGCTTTTACGATGGCCATTTCTCCAGTGATGCAATGTCTGTGGATTTGTTCCATTTAACTACCTTTTACCTATTCTGAACATAGACATATTTCAGTATGTAGGGCATGGGCTTTACAGTACAAAATCGTGCAAACAGTAAGTTTGTACTGCGACTTGTTTTCATTGTTTTCTCTCGTATGCTTGATGACCACCTAGTTCTTTTTCCACAGAAAGTGGAAATGAGAAGCAGATATTCAGGCCACAGAATTATTGGTTTGGCTGAATGAACTGTAGAGGAAGCAGTGGTTGCTCAGCTGTGGTCCTCTGACCAACACCATCAGCATCAACTTGTTAGAAATGCACATTCTCAGGGCCCACTCAGACCGACGGAATCAGAAACTCTGGGGGTGATTCTAACACACACTAAGGCTTGAGAAATACTGCCCTAGAGCCTTGCCATTTAGTGTGTCCATGGTCAGCAGCACAGGCACCACTTGAGATCCTGTTAGAACTGTAGCATCTTGGCCCTGCCATGCAGAGCTGTTGATGAGAACGTGCACTTGGTCAGGAAGTCCAGGTGGTCTGTAGGCACACAGGGCTTGAGGAGCACTGCTGAGCCCAGTCTGCTTGCCCAGGTCCAGTCTAGCAGCTCTGCTCCTTCAAGCAAAGGCACAGGCACGATACGGAAACAGGGAGGCTCTCACTAGATGCTGCCCAGCTTTAACTGGGGCTTCCCCTGCGGGTTCTGCTGTAGACAAGCTGTTCCTCTCCTGCCCCACAAACCTTTCTAAGAATCTCAATAACTTCACTGAGGACAAAGGACATTCACAGCTGAACTCGAAAGCGTCATCGACTCACCTCTTTTTTACAGATCCCCGCTGCCACCAAGCTTGATGGGGCATCCCCTCTCACGATGGATTTCAGTTTCAGCGCCTGACAGAACAGAGATCTCTTTCAGTTTATCGGGCAGGAAAACAACAGCAGGATCAACAAGTATGATTTGAAAAAAAATTTTTTAATGAAACAGGAGTAATTTCAGGCTAAAGTTTCAGGTTCCCATGCTGCCCTATCATTGAAGATAAGGAACGGAGTCAGCTGGACCTGGTGAAGACCTCATGGCTCCAAATGTTTTCTGTCATTTCAACTAATCAGTATATCAGTACAGTGATTTCCAAACCATCATTGGAAATGATGGTATTGGAAAAAATCCCCAGGCCCCTCCTCAAACTTGATGAATCAGAATCTCTGGAAGTAGAGTCAGGGTATCTTTTTTTTTGTTTTTTAAAATATTTATTTATTTGGCTGCGCCGGGTCTTAGTTGTGGCATGTGGGATCTAGTTCCCTGACCAGGGATCGAACCCGAGCCCCCTGCATTGGGAGCATGGAGTCTTAACCACTGGACCACCAGGGAAGTCCCAAGTCAGGTATCTTTAAACATGGACCAAAGTTGGAGGGCCCCAGTAACAGTGCACCTGCTTTGGGAAAAGGTTATCTTTGCCGTTAAGCTTTCCTGATCACCTTGCTATTGGCTTCGACTTTCGGGTCAGAACCTTGTCTGCAGCTGGCAGCTCTCCTCCTCCCTCTTGTGACATGGGACCAAGGCAGAAAGCTGTGTCACCTCCAGAACTGAGAAATACTAATGTCACGTAGGAGCAAGGCAAAGGGGGAATGGTTTCCTCCAAAATCTGGAATAAGGTGATGCCTGGGAGCCGCCTCACTGTGACGACTACTTCCAAGCGGTAGGGGGAATCCAGGTCTCCTGCGAGGACACCCTCTATGTGCTGACTCCTGCCAGGGAGGAGTTCAAGGTGCTTTCCCTAAATTGGCTCCCCACACTTCAGAAAATTCCCGGGAGGCAGGCAAATGATACATGCTCCCTTATCAAGAGGGAGCCCAGCCTGGGCCCTGTGGCCTCTTGCTCCCAGCCAGTGTCACCCCGCTTCAGCAGAGGGCTTTCCTCTCACTCACGCCTGCAGAGAGCTACACCTACATGGTTATCAAAAATCTCCTTCGTCTAGGGACTTCCCTGGTGGTTAAGAATCTGCCAGCCAATGCAGGGGACATGGATTCGAGCCCTGGTCTGGGAAGATCCCACAGGCCGCGGAGCAACTAAGCCCGTGCGCCGCAACTACTGAGCCTGCGCTCTAGAGCCTGTGAGCCACAACTACTGAGCCTGTGCGCCTAGAGCCCATGCTCCACAACAAAGAGTAGCCCCCGCTCGCCACAACTAGAGAAAGCCTGTGCGCAGCAACGAAGACCCAACACAGCCAAAAAAAAAACTTCGTATAAACAACAAGGTCCTACTGTATAGCACAGGGAACTACATTCAATATCCTGTGATAAACCATAAAGAAAAAGAATATGAAAAAGAATATATATGTATAACTGAATCACGTTGCTGTACAGCAGAAATGAACACATTGTAAATCAGTTATACTTCAATAAAATTAAAAAAAATTCTCACTCGTGGTTCCACAATAATCCTAAGAGAAGTGACAGAGCTCCTCCAGGAGTATGCAAACATAACATTCTTTGCAGGCGGGCCATCTGGTTTGGATGTCAGAATAAAACAGGTGTCAGAATAAAACCCACCTGCCCTATTCTAACGAACTCTGCCTGGCGGGCCTCCTCTTTCTTCCGTGCTGACTTGGGCGACTCTGGTAAGACATCACTGAAAGATCGTCTATTAAGCATGTTCTGAAAAAGAAAGACAAGTTATGAATTCCGAAGATGGTTGTCAAATCTCATCCTTCGGCTTCTCTTAGTGCACAAACCTATTTGTCCAAATGGTCCTACTTCTGCCTTCTCTATTCGTTCTCTCAATAAGCATCTATGAGGCACCACTTAAGTGCCCGCCAGGTCTGTGCTAGACGCGAGGGATTAAGAAGCAACACGGGGAGAGCCCGCCCCATGGAGGCTGAGAGCACGGGCTCTGGAATCAAGCAAACCAGCATCCCCCCTCCTACTAACTGCCTAACAGCGTGGTCGGCCACCACGCTGCACAGCTCCAAGGACGCCATTCTCAGAGAGGGGCACCCCTGGAACACGACGTACAAAATTCTATGTGAACGGTGCTCCCCGGAGTTGTGCAGCTCTGTGGCCTTCTGGGTAACTCCGGGCAAGGGAGTTAATTTCTGAGTCTCAGTGTCTTTGTGTGGCTAATACCGGTCTCTGAGGTGTGTTACGAGGACTAAGTGAGGAAATGCATGGAAGGTGCTTGGGCACATACTCAGTACATGTTAGTTTTCTTCCAAACTGCCGAGAACTGGGTGCACGCGTGCAATTAGCAAGTATTGGCTGGGCATCTACGGCTCTGCCGGATTTGGGGGATGTGAGGCACGTGGTCTGTGTCCTGGTGGAGCAGAGTCTACGGGGGAGACAGGTTAAGCAGCTGATTGCATGACTGGCACATGGGATAACGTCTATGAAGGGGTGGTCCATAAAGCATATGGAGGCACTTAACAGGGGCACGTGGCTTCACTGGGGGCTGGGGAAGGCTGCTAAGGCAGTGATGTTTCCGGTGAGACCTGAAGGACATCACATATTCCTCTTGGTACCCTCTCTTCACCGTTTCCTGACTTTAAGGAAAAAAGGGAATGGACAGATTGCCAATTATGGCTGGCTCTTTAGGGTCCTGGGGTTGGTCTGGACCAATCCCTGTGAGTAGTTAGGGTGTATCGACCAGCCAGAAATCAAGGGCACCTGTAAGACGGTGGTGGTCACTGTGCTGAAGGGAAAGGACTGCACGAGCACCAGCTCGTTTTGATGTTCGTCATCCCTCCGGGCGGCCACCTGAGACCGGACACTGCATTTATGTTCACACATCAGTAGCAACTCCTTTTGCCGGAGTTTGTAGTTGTACCAATTCTAGGGAAGTCTCCCCCCTTGTTCTGCGCTTCCTTGTTAAATTTGGGAAATGCTTCTAAACAACGACGATTTCATTTTGCCCACTCTGACGTGTGGCGATCTCGCACTGAGTCTAGAGGCCTCCAAAAGCATGGGTGCCCCTCGAGGCGCTGGGTTCCTCAGGGAGGTACTGGGTCCCATCAGTGTGGACACACCTTCAGCCTAGAAAGTATCTGGCACAAAGTGGATTTTCAGTGAATGTACATGCTTATTTCAGTGCCTGAATATGGGGCTCACCAGTAAACCTCCAGAAAACCTTATAGAGCCCCCAGCCTCTGCCCCAAATCCCCACTTTGCCTGTCTATCAGCTCCATGGCACGGGTAATGCCGAGCAGTATCCCCAAAGACAGATACCCCAAAAGTACTCTCAAATGCTCCAGGGACTGCTGACTGACATTCATGCCCTCAGCCTGCATCTCGACTTCCACAGGCCTTGGCTTTATGAAAATCACGCTCCTGTATATGGACATTCAACATCCCTTCTTCCCGTGACAACCATGAGAGAACATGAGCCCCTGGAGGCCACAGTCCAGTGTCGACAGCAGGATCAGGCGACTCTATGCTTTTCTAACCAGGACTCATCGCTAGGACTTGTGTTCTCAACTCAGACCCCGTGAGAAGGAAAGAACACCACGGACCCAGGGTTACCTTATGCAAATCTGGCATCAAATCCTGGTATAAAGATCGAATCAACATATCCAGAGTTCGTCGACGTTTCTGGGCGAACGTTGGGGTTTCCAGAGTGGCTTTTTCACCATTAATTACTAAAATAAATCAAGTTATAAACGGAGTTACAAATATTAACAGGCTATTGAAGAATGCCCGTCTCAAGGAAACTCCTCACAGTAAATGCCACCCACTTTCCTAATACTGGTATAACTCTTCTTTCATGGAAGAATGCTTAAAAACTCTATAATTTTCTCTGTACAAACCCATAGTCCATAGGTATGTCTCTCTTACTCTTCTTGTTGGATTACAAGCTTCCTGAGCAGAGGGTACATCTAATTACTTGAAGACCTAGCACACACCCAACGTGCCCTCATCCACAATTCCACCCACCCACCCACCCATCCATCCATCCATCCATCCGTCTATCCCACCCACCCATCCATCCACCAACCCACCCATCCACCCACTCATCCAACAGATGGGCAAAAACACCAGGATGCCATTCAATGGGATTAAATATATATTTGCTGCATTTTGTTAGAAAAAATAACAATTGCCTAAGCAGAGTACTGGGATTCTTAGCTCAATGAAAGTTTCTTCTGGAAGAAAAAGCCGGTGGTTTAGTGGACAACAGACACTGAGAGTCAATGAAGTGGAAGAGCACAGAATAGAAAGTGTGCAGTACAGTTAGGAGCTTGAGGTCAAGATAGTTACAGGTTTGAATCCCAGCTATGCTGTTATCTGTGCATTTTTAAGCAAATTATTTAGATTCTTGGGGTCTCAATTTTCTAGCTTGTAAAATGGATATAACCATATTTCCTTATAGGGTTGTTGTAAGAATGTAAGTCACATAATACGTATAAAAGAACACAGAGCTAGGCATATCAAACTGAATAAATATTAGCTATTTGGTGGGTAGGATGGTAGGTATAGATGAGAACCCAGGAGAGACCTTTGCAACACTGTCAGAAAACTAAATACGCTTCTCGTGAAGAATTAACAGAACATGGAATGCAATCAATGCTTAAACAATCATGTCTTCTTTACAGCATCCTGGGAGAACTGGAAGAAATGTATTCTGATGTAGAACAAGTTGCAAAAACATTTCAAAATAGAAACTTACATTTCACTAGCAAAAAGTCCCTGAATTCCTGGTGGTCTGTAAACACTGGTGGGGAGGGCAAGGGTGGGCCAAAGAGTGGTACGCTTTCCTCTGAAAATATTTTCAGCCTGTGTAGAGAACACTGCAGAATTACTCGGTTTTTCTTCAAAGACCACCGATATTTGGATCTTAAATTTGTTCAGTTGCCTATGTGATTTGTTAGGAATGCTCCTTCCATAGGAGGAGGGCCTTCTCTGGGCTGCCAGAGCCTTGGCCACCATGCAGCAATCCTATGTGCTTTAGGGCAAAGACCAAGTCTTACTGGATCCTTCGTGGTCCAACCCACCAAGCTGCAGGCAAGATCAGGCACCCCAGGAACAATAGCAAAGACCACCACTGAGCACCCACTGCACACCAGGCAGCATACTTGGTCTTTCAAGACATAGCATCAGCTAATTCTCACCAACCTGTCCAGGTAGAATCATTACCTTCACTCCACAGACGAGGCTTGAGGCTCCAAGAAGATAAACACCTTTTTTTTCAAAGCCTCAAAGTTAATAAGTGATAGAGCTGGGATTCTAACCCAGATCTATTTGGCTCAAAGTTCATGCTCTTTTCAGAACATCACGATACCTTTTAACAGATTAATTTTTGAGAACGGGATTAATTTTTGAGAAGGATAAACGGGCAAGAATGTAGCCTAGGAAGGAGGGTACTCTGGTCAAGATCAAATATATCACACTTGTGCCCTCTGTGGAGCACAGTAACATTCCTGACCCTGACCCTTGGGTCTACTGCATGGAGCAACACTATATGAAACAAGCTTTTCCTGAAGACACGGTGGCTTTCAAATCAATCAAAAAATATGTATATCAAGAGTCTCAGGACTTCCCTGGTGGCATAGTGGTTAAGACTCCGAGCTCCCGATGCAGGGGGCCTGGGTTCGATCCCTGATCAGGGAAGTAGATCTCACATGCATGCTGCAACTGAGAGTTCGCATGCCATGACTAAGAAGCTGGCAAGCCACAACTAAGGAGCCCGCTTGCTGCAACTAAGACCCGGCGTGACCAAAAAAAAAAAGTCTTAAAATGAATGCCAAATTAACATGTAAACGTGAGAATTAGAACAAGCAATCGAGATAAAGTTGTTACCAACCTGTAATTGTCCTTTTGCTGATCATACCTCACTAAGGCAAAAATATCTGTGGTGATGGTTAAGGAAATTAATCAACGACCCCAACTCACACAGTCAACGGCTTGTGCTTTGCAAACCCTGTGTGCAGAATCATCCTGGACCTTAACTCCTGGGGTCAGGGCTCCTGTCACCCATAGGCTGAGATGGAACCTTGACTTCTGTTAAAGACACAGCCCGGGAAGACACAGGTTCAACCTCTGCGTGCTCATCCTTTCTGGAAAGGGCTACTTCTCCAAATCCTTCAGAAAAGCAATATAAATAACGCTATTAAGCAACTAAAACAAAGCAAAAAGATCAGTTCCCTTGCCTGAAAGTATAAACAAGGTCCCAAAATGAAATGAGTCATATATTTCATCTCACACATTTTGAAAAGAAAAGAAATTTAAATGTTTCCACTGTACACCTTCCTTCTCTCTCCTTCTGGCTTTGGTAGACAAAACAAACCAAAACAAACCAGTGTAGCTGGCGGCAGCCTCTCAGTAGAATCTGCTTTGCTTGTGTCGGGCGAGTTGAGTCTGAAATAGTACCACCTCCACCAGCTTTTCTTTCCTTCTTCCATTCCTCCTCCTCCCCCACCATCTCCCAGCCCCGGCTTTCCTTAGCTAGGGCTAAAAACCATCCTCAGTCCCTCAGTTTCCACTCCTAGACTTAGTGGAAAGAATTTGCATTAATTATTGGCTTGTCCCTTTCCAGAAACAAATATGCCAAGCCTCAAATCTAAAACTCATAACAAAAGGAAATTCTAAAAATAATGATGATCTCTCTGTCATTCTGATCACTTCCCTCCCCCTCCTGGAGAAGTTTTCTTTCTGTTCTACAAGAACCGCTGCCGGAAGAGGGAAATATTAGTCCTACATCAGTGAACAGAGCAAGATATCACTTATTATTAATGTGTACGTGCATATCTGTTTTCTTCCCTGCCCTCATGGCAATTTTGTGAGGCTACAGTGAACAAGTCAAAGGATGCAGAGCAACCTACTTGCAGATGCAATGAGTCACCATGGTTCTATCTCCCAACACTTTCACTGGAGTTTCCAAGGAACATGAACAACTAGACAGAATTTATTCTGAAAAATGCCTATTAGTTGCCTTTTACTTATTATGTACAACCTGTAGGCACTACCACTGGGTCTCACTGTCATGGCCAGCGGCCCAGGACAACGGGGCCAAGGCTGGGGATGTGTTGGGCTGACCGTGCTCATGTGCCAGGCCTGTGTGACTGAGCTGAGCTTGGACATTACCGAGAACTTCAGCAGGGCTTTGGCAGCAATATGAGCTAAAGAGGGATGAGAGGAAGTAGAGGGAAAGCAAATAAAAATAGGATTAATTCTATCATATCTCAAATGTCAAGAGATGGTAATGTAGCAGCCATTCCTAGGGCTTAGAATCAACAAAGACACATTATTTTGGCTTTTTATCTTAACTTGCAAGTTTTTATACCTAAAGCAAATTTCTCAGAGGATTCACTAACTATAAGTCTTCTAATTCCTTTATTATCAATGGGTGGTAGGAAGTTTCCCTCATTTCATAGACTACCTGAGGAAAGGGAAGATAGTTCCAAAGTCAAGAATTCTCTGAGAATGCGTCCATCCATTACTGCAATGGATGGAGAGAGAAGAGGGAAAAATACAACACAGTGGGTCTAAGAATCTAGCAACGCAAAACAACCCCAACATGCCAGTCAACCGTAACATTTGGTTTGAGGGTCATTTTAAGTCCAGTGAGGCTGACCAACAGCTTGCTAGTGGGAGGGTTCACACAGGCTCAGGATACGTGTAAAGTGGGAGCGGATCATGGAAGGCTTGAAGGCAGGAGAAGGCTCCTCCCCTTCCTGGAACACGATGGTGACGATGTCATTTCCAATGTGGCGCTTCCTTTCTACCTGGACGCAAACATACAACACGTCCCTTGAGAAGTTTGCTCACACACGGTACATTCACAGAGTTAAAGCACTAACTCGGCACGACAAACCCCAACGCCCACAGAGCCCGGAGCTTCAGTATCTTTGTCTCCTTGCCTCCCAAATTTCACCAGCCCATCTCCTGGCTTCCCTAGCCATCTCCTCCCCTCCTCTCCCAATTCAGGCCTGCATTTCCTCTTGACTACCCTCCCTCAGGAGCCTCCTTAACAGCCTCCTTGCCTCCGTTCTCTCCCACTTTACTGCTCTGATTGGGTTCACCTTCACTCCTGCCTCATCTCCTTAGTCTGACATTCAAGGCCCCCAGACCAGAGGCATTGCATCACAATTCCCTAGGGACGGGGCTCAAACATGTATATTTAAAAATATAAATAAATGCCTTCGCTAGTTCTGAAGCATATACTTGGCGAGAACAATGGCCCTACCTAATCTGATCCCAGCTGACCTTTCCAAAATGATCTCCTAGACCTGTGGTCAGTGAATCTTTTCTGTACAGGCCCAGACAGTAAATATTTTTGGGTTTGCAGATCGTACTGTCTCTTTACAACCATGTAGCTGTGCTGTCGTGACAGAAAAGCAGCTATAGACAATACATAAATCAGTGGGCATGGCTGTGTTCCAGTAACACTTTATTTAACAAGCAGCATGCTGCATCCGGCCCATGGGCCATAGTTTGCCAACCCCTGTCCAAGACCTTTGCCTAACCGGCCAAACAGAATGAGTCACTGTACTCCATGGATCCCTTGTGTGTCCCCATTCTATACAGTAAGCTCCCGAGAACAGAATCCCTATCTGATTCATATTAGATATTATTCTCATTTTGCAAATAAGGAAACTAAGGTTGAGAGATGTTCTAATAATTTCAATTCAATTCAGTTCAAAAAGATTTTTGGCAATTGTTTCTTGGATATGACACAAAAAGCACAGCCAATGAAAGAAAAAAATACACAAATTCGACTACATCAAAATTTAAAACTTTTGTACACTAAAGGATGCTATCAACAAAGTGAAAAGGCAGCCCAAAGAATGGGAGAAATATTTGCAAATCATATATCCAATAACATATATAAAGAGCTCCTACAACTCAACAACAAAAATACAAATAATGTGATTTAAAAATAGGCACAGTACTTGAATACACAATTCTTTAAAGAAGATATACAGATGGATAATAAACATACAAAAAGATGCTCAATATATTAATTATTAGGGAAGTGCAAATCAAAAGCACAATTAGATACCACTTCACACCCATTAGGATAGCTATTTTAAAAAAAGAAAATAACAAGTGTTGTTACAAATGTGGAAAAATTGGACCTTATGCATTGCTGGTGGGAAAGTAAAATATAGCCACTGCTGTGGAAAATGTTATGGTGGTTCCTCAAAAAACTAAACATAGAATTACCATGTGATCCAGCAATTCCACTACTGGGTATATACTCCAAAAATTGAAAGCAGGGACTCAAATAAATATTTGTACACCAATGTTCTTAGTGGAAGTATTCATAATAGCCAAAAGGTGGAAATAACCCAAACATCCACCAGTGGATGAATGGATAAAGAAAGTGTGGTATAAACATACAATGGAATATTATTCAACCTTAAAAAGGAAGGCAATTCTGACACATGGTACAACATGGATGAGCCTTGAGGACACTGTGCTCAGTGAAATAAGCCAGTCACAAAGGGAAATGTTGTTTGATTCCACTTATATGAGATTCCTAGAGTGGTCAAATTCATAAAGACAGAGAGGAGGATGGTGGTTGCCAGGGGCTGGGGGAGGGAGAAATGTAGATTTATTGATTAATGGGTACAGAGTTTCAGTTTGGGAAGATGATAAAGTTCTGGAGATGGATGGTGGTGATGATTGCACAACACTGTACTTGATGTAATTAATGCCACTGAACTGTACACTTAAAAGTGGTTAAAATTGTAAATTTTATGTTAAAATAAAAATAAGTAATTTTTGATGTATCAACTGATGAGTGGATAAACAAAATGTGGTAGGTATCTAAAAAATGGGAAATTATTCAGCAATAAAAAGAGATGAGATACAGATACAGGCTACAGCATGGGTGAAGCTTGAAAACACGCTAAGTGCAAGGAGCTAGTTACAGAAGACCACACAGTATTGATTTCACTTATACGAAGTGCCCAGAATAAGCAAATCAAGAGAGAAAGCAGACTGGGAGTTACCAGAGACTGGGCAGTGGTGGAGTGGGGAGCGATGGCTAAGAGAGGGGTTTCTCTTTGGGGTAAGAAAATATTCTAGAATTGACCCTGGTGATAGTTGAATAACCTTGTGAACATACTGAAGTGGGCAAATTGTATGGTATATGAATACTATCTCAATAAAGCTTTTATATATTTTTTTTTATTATTTTTTTAAGATTAATTAATTAATTTTTATACAGCAGGTTCTCATTAGTTATCTATTTTATACATATTAGTGTATATATGTCAATCCCAATCTCGCAATTCATCCCACCACCGCCCCCCCCCGCCTTCCCCGCTTTCTCCCCATGGTGTCCGTACGTTTGTTTTCTACATCTGTGTCTCTATTTCTGCCTTGCAAACTGGTTCATCTGTACCATTTTTCTAGATTCCACATATATGCATTAATATACAATATTTGTTTTTCTCTTTCTGGCTTACTTCCCTCTGTATGACAGTCTCTAGGTCCATCCACATCTCTACAAATGATCCAGTTTCATTCCTTTTTATGGCTGAGTAATATTCCATTGAATATACGTACCACATCTTCTTTATCCATTAGTTATAGTAAATATAACAAACAAGTGTACTAAATAATACACATAACGTTAGGCGGTGATACGTGCAATGGAGGAAAGAGAGCCACGCAGGGGCCTGGGGGCGCTGGGAGAGGGCGGGCTGCAGCTTTAAATTCAGCCAGGGGTTCAGTTTAACAGCTGACATTTGGGTAGATCTGAGGGCAGTGAGTGAGTCAGCCAGAGTATACCTGGTAGGAGAGAGCTCTAGGCAGAAAGAAGGGCAACGCCAAGACCATGACATGGGACAGTATCTGGTGACTCTGGGGAACAGGAAAGGAAGCCAATATGACTGGGAGGGAGGAAATAAGAAGAGTAGTGGGCGATGGGACCAGAGAAGGAACAGAGGTCACGCAGAGCCTTGCAGGCCACTCTAAGGATATGGCTTTGACTCCGAGTGAAGCAGGAGCCACTGTTTAGGAAGAGACAGACGTGCATTTTAAAGGATCACTCTGGCTGGAGGACTGAGAAACAGTCTATCGGGCACCAGGGTAAAAGCAGGGAGGCCAGAGAGGAAGCTACTGCAATAATCCAACAAGAGGTGATGGGGCTCCGAGCTGTGTGGTAACAGAATTGTGAGGAGAGGTTAGGTGTCAGCTGAAGGTCGAGCCAACAGGATTTCCTGACAAATTGAAAACGGGATGAGACAGAGAGGGGTCAAGAATGACTCCAGAGTCATTTTGCCCCAGAAACTGGAAGAACAGAATAGCCATCAACAGAGATAAGAAAGACTGCAGGAGGAACAGGTCTGGAGGAGAGTTGGAGTTCAGCTTTGGAAAGACTAGGTCTGAGATGTTGAGCCCAGGGGAGGTGTCGAGAACGCTGCATATCTGGTCTGGAGTTCCCGTGAGGGTTGGCTGGAGCTGTAAGTTTGAGTGTCAGTGGCATATAAAAGCTATTCAGAACCATAAGACTGGATGAGATCATAAAGGGACGAATGAGTGTAGAAAGAGAAGGGAGCCGAGAACCGAGCCCTGGGGCTGGCAGCACACACGGGGTGTCCAAGATCATAGAGCTAGCTCGTGGCGGAGCTAGGGCTTGGCCCAGATCCGGCTGATCACAGAGCCTGTGCTTTCATCTGGTCCTAGGTGCTGCTGTCGGGGTCTGGAATGCTGGGAGACTGGATGTTAGGGGTGCAGACATCACGGGACGTTAGGGAGAAGATGAGTCTCAGAGAGCCAAATAACTACACCCCCTCCCCTGCCTGCATTGTGGTTTGGTCTGGTGATGGAGGAGAGAGATGAAGGAGTTAATTGTAATACCAGAACCTACAAAATCTTTGTGAAAGCTTGTTTCTTTACATCAGATTTGGGAATGTGGCTTGGACTGTTCCACTAGCATTCTAGATGCTAGGAGGTCAAAAAGCCACCAAGATTATATGAGCCACATTGGCCTCTGACTTTTTTTTTTTTTTTTTTTTTTTTTTTTGCAGTACATGGGCCTCTCACTGTTGTGGCCTCTCCCGTTGCGGAGCACAGGCTCCGGACGCACAGGCTCAGCAGCCATGGCTCACGGGCCCAGCCGCTCCGCGGCATGTGGGATCTTCCCGGACTGGGGCACAAACCCGTGTCCCCTGCATCGGCAGGCGGACTCTCAACCACTGCGCCACCAGGGAAGCCCTGGCCTCTGACTTTTGACCATTACCCTAGGCCCCCAAGAAACCATGACAGGTTCAGAAGGAGGCTTGCAGTTAGTGGTCCTTCTCTGCTCTCCCACAATCAGGCACCAATAAGGTTCACTGTCACTGTGCATTTCTTTGACTCTTCCCACCTGCTTTATCTTCCTGGTAATAGAGACAAGTTTTCTACTTGTGATTTTCTTCATATCTACTGATGCTGGGCAAGTGGAGGACACTAGCACTACCCATGGAGCTGGCCAGGATGTTGAGCACACCAGAGTCCATCTGGGAATATTTCAGTTCTCCTGGTAAATGCGTTACGTCTTAATATGCTAACAGCCCCCTCAAAAAGATAAGATTAACGACTTAGGACTTCCCTGGTGGTGCAATGCTTAAGAATCTGCCTGCCAGTGCAGGGGACACGGGTTTGAGCCCTGGCCTGGGAAGATCCCACATGCAGCAGAGCAACAAAGCCCATGCGCCACAACTACTGAGCCTGCGCTCTAGAGCCTGTGAGCCACAACTACCGAGCCAGCGTGCCACAACTACTGAAGGCCGCGCGCCTATAGCCTGTGCTCCGCAACAAGAGAAGCCACTGCAATGAGAAGCCCACATGCCGCAACGAAAAGTAGGCCCAGCTCGCCGCAACTAGAGAAAGCCCGTGCACAGCAACGAGGACCCAACACAGCCAAAAACAAATTAAATTAAAAGAAAAAAGATTAAAGACTTGGGTTGGGTGAAGGTTGAACTGTCACATTGCTTCCTCCTGTCTCTGGCTAATGCCCTTATCTGTCACAGGACGTGGGCAATGTTGGTGAATGTACAGGGCTGAAAATGTCGGACAGAGTTGGGGGAGGAGGAGGATTGTAAAATACTTCAGTGGAAGTTTTTCGCTATTATTGTTGAGATGTAAGAGGTCAACACAATTCATGACGATTGGGAAGGCCAGCTTGGTTTCTCTTCTCCATGTGATCCCAAGATCCTAAGAGCTTCAGCTCCTAAGAGGCAGAGACAGCCTGGTAGCACTAACATAGGTCACCTCAACCACACGAGGAAAGACGCCTTGCAGAAAGTAACTCTTAGCCACTTAAGCAGGTTTCCTGGGCTGAGGCACTTCCTGCTTCCGCCTGTCCTTTACAAGTTAGCCTTCTAAAATCAGAACAAGCTTAAAACCTCCAATGGGTCTCCACTGCCTGTAAGACAATTCACCAGCTCCTTATTCCAGGCCTCAAACCACCAGACAGAACGAGCTCTTCCTGACCTCCCCTCACCCCCCACTATGTCCCCAAAGCACCGCTATGTTTCAAGACAACACCGCCATGTTTTAGCCCAATGATCTGCATTGTGTCTTTCCCCCTCACTGAAGTCTTACTGAAATATGGATTATAAGTGTTCAGAAAAAAGCCCTTTTAGCCCATCACATACCCTCTCTAGGTTCGTATTTTTCACAAATCTTTGCTGAATAACTGTCCATTCATGTTGGTGATATTTACTTATACAGATGTCTTCAGTGTGTAAAAAAAGGGACAAGAATCTAATAAAAAGGTAAATGGAACCCCCCGAATCCTTCAAAAACCAGCAGCATGTATCATTGTTATATCTAGATTTCATCAAACTGGCAAGTTTTCTCCTGGAAGTGGCTAATCTCTGGGGTGGGTGAGGAGTGTTCTCAGGTAGCTTTTTCCCCGACAGGGCACAGGCCATGTAGATGCTCAGTGTTAACCTCCTGCACTAACCTGAAAAAACACTTGCAACCATTCCTCAGGAAACATAGTGTTACATCTTGGAAAAATCTCATTCTGACAAGACACAAGGCACATGGACAGAAGTCACAGAGAAAAGGCCACGTATATGCAAGATAGTCCCTCAGGAGTGTAGAAAACCACACTCACACAAAGGCGCACACACACACACACACACACACACATCCACACAGACGTGTACACGCACCACTGCCTCTGATCCTTTATTTCCTGATCAGTGAGGGTAGTTCTTCCTACGGCTTGTTGAAAGTTCAAATAAACAGACTGTAACAACATCCCCAAAATTGGTGCCTGAAGTTCAGCTCATGTATTAACATCCATAGTCTCTAATTCTATGAAGTCCTAGCTATGCTTTCTCCACACTGAGGTCACTGACTATTGAACGGTTTGCGTGTTCACACATACCTGCTGTTTGTTCTCTTTGGAATATGGCAACATGGTGGAAACATGAAACATGATCTCATGCCCTTGGTAGATGGTATAAACAGAATGCATCCCTGTGGTGTCATCTGTAAAATACAATATACATTAGTGAGCACAGAGAATTCTCAGGCCATAAGGAAATAGTCTTTACTTGCAGACTAGAGGAATACAGCACAGTTAGTACATCCCAAAGACCCTATGATTATCCACCTGAGTGGAAGCAACAGTATGGAACCCCCTCCAACTGATGCAAGGCTCCTGCCCACACGAGGGCCCTCTTCACCCCCGTCTAAGCTCGCTTGCTGTCTGATTCATGCCTTGCCTTGGAGCAGAGGAGATCATGAGAAGTCTGGGCTCAAAAGGAGAGTATGTTACAATTCCTTGCCTTCTAGTACTGCTGGTGTTCAGGACAAAATGAACACAAGATGACATACACACAGCTATCGTGTCCATAAAACAAAAGGAACTATATCCCTGGCAGCATTGTATAGTGATTCAAAGCATGTGCTTTGGAGTTAGACTTGGGTTCGAGTTCTCATTAGCTATGTTCCTTTTGACACATTACCTTGCCTTCTCTGAGCCTCAGTTTCTTAATTTGAAAATGGGGATGAAAACAGTGTCTAACTGCTAGGGATGTCTATCAGATCACACTGGGAAAGGGCAGTGAGGATGATGGACTTGCAGGTACTCCAGGAGTCACCACAGGCACACAGAGCTCGTCAGGGGGGCAGGAGCAGGGGGGAGCTGAGGCCTGACAACTGGGACCGAATACTTCATCCCTGCATCTGCCAGTTAAGTTACTCACAGGGCAGCTCTCACAAATCGCCTAACCTTTCTGTTTTCAGAGTCTGTGACACGATTCCAACGTGGGTGAGATGGGGCCCCCAGAGGGTCAGGGTACCTGATTTGAAGCCTATCAAATTTAGGCTAAATGAGCCTCATGTCACCTGCCTGGCTTACATCAAGGACTGGCCGTGAAGAGCAAATAAAATGACAGAAGTAAAAGTACAGGAAAAGAACTAGAAATGCTGTACAGTTATGAGATAGCGTACCCCACCTTGGGTATAAATTCAAATTCAGATGAGGCTGACTAACAAAAGTTATACAAGTCACAGCAGAATGGATCAGGAGGCAACCTTACTTTTGGTGTCCAGACCTCCACGGTAGCCTGTCCAGCCCTTGAGAGTGATTGTGTCACCCAGGAGATTTAAAAATTTTTGAAAAGCGTCACTTCCGATTTCTGTAAGAAGAGGTCAAATGTGAAGAAAGTACAGTGTCCACAAGTCCCCGTTTTCTAACTATGCAGTGAAATCACTTGAAAATTAACTAGGCTCCGCCGACATGTGCAGCAGGCAAACAGAATGAGAAGTCGTGCTTCCCTCTTCTCGGAGACTGTACAGGAGGGTCACAGTTCCCAGAATCCGAGGAAAGGAAAACTACAGAATTGGACTAACCAAGCTGAGCGCTGCCAGACTGGGGTCACAAGGGTCTAGTGTTGCAAAATGAAAACATCATTACTGCTCCCATTGATAAGAAACAGGTCCTTAATATGAAAAGTGTGAAATAACAGGAAATAGGACCATTTTGTAATTCTCTCAAGCATAAAAATCCCAGAGAAAAGTCGCCTCTTTGCTCCTGAGATTATGTAGAATGAAATTCTTCAAATCTCCATGTAATTTTCTAGTTAGACTGTATCCCTGGTGCCAGTAATTCGGTGACCAATAAATATTTGCCAGATGAAGGAAACTGGGCAACTTCTTTCCTATAAAATTTACCCTGAAAATTTACCCTTCAACTTCATTAAACTACTGGCTGTTTCTTTGCATTAAAAACTCCAACGCAACAGGCAAGTTCAGCTGGGATCATCTAAATTGCAATGAGGCGGGGCCGGGTGTCAGAAGAAAGGAGACACTCACCATTGCTGAACATGTCATCATCTGTGAGCTGCCCATCTTTGGCAAAAAGAACCCCAAACTTGAAATTCACAGAGCCCTTACAATGAGACAACAAAAGGTGCTGAATTTAGTTTTCTCATCAAAGCATACACAGTTAAGAGACGTGCTAGTCGTTATTCAGGAATACTACAGTGACCTGAATGACTACTTGGTGGATTACTTCCTCCCCTCCATCTCAATTTTGACCAATATTAACAACAATCATTCCTTGATTTTTATAGCTTACAGAGGAAACTGTGCTTTTCTGTGAGTTCATTTGAAATGTCACTACTAATAGCGTCTGCAGGATGCCAGGTCCATTCTGCAGCAAAACAGTGCTCAAAATAAATAGCCCACAGGAACTCACAGGACAGGCACCATCCTCTGATCAGCCCAGCAGCAGCAGTCTGGAACCTGGAGAGCTCAGTGTAATTCAAAATTTAACACAACAATCTGAGGCTGATATCTCGAGGACTCCTTTAGAAATAGAAACGGAAACTGTAGGCAACGTATTCTAAAAGCTCAGTTGCCCCAATTCCTAAAGCTATTTAATCTCAAGAAGTCATAAAACAGATGTGGGGAGAAAAAGGCAATCAAGAAGTAGTTAGTACAAATGTTCAGTCTACTATCCTCAACTTTAAATGCTGGGTTAAAATCAGACTCTGTGGGAATGATAAATACCAAATGCAAGATAACAGCTTCCACAGGGAAGAGAGAGGAATGGGATCAGGGAGCTCAACTGTATTTTTAATATATATATTTTTTCTTAAATTGGGTAATAGGGTTATAGGTCTTCATTATATTGTTGTCTATACATTTTTGTGTTCCTGAAGTATTTCATAATTTTAAAAAATCTGAGGTTGGAAAAGAATCAACCCTTGCAAGGCTGTTTGATGGGGGAATTCTCAGGGGTCAGTTAAGGGGCAAAGAACAAAGGTGATTAAAACATTGCCAGTGGGTCAGAGTGGGGAATCAAGGCAGAATGCCTGAATTCAGGACAGCTGGATCTGGGAGAATTAAGACTGAAAATCCAAAGGTCTACGGCTGTACTTCTAAACATTCTTCTGCCCCCGATACACCTGAGGGACAGATGCATACCCATCAGTAGTAGTAATTTTCTATCTGGTGGTTTCCTCTACGGAGTGAGGAAGAGGGAGGCGGCTCCCAGGCTGTTCCCTCCACCCGGGGCTCCTCCACAGCTCCTTCTACAGAAGCTCTTGCCCACCATGCGGGTCTCAACTCAAACGTCAATTTCCAGAGAGGCCTTCCCTGATCTCCCAACACACTCCCGCATTGTTATTCTCCGTCCCGGCAGCTTATTTATTTTCTTAATAGCACTATTCACACTCTGTAATTCTTTTTATTGAGCTTGCATATTTGTCCGTTTCTCCCACTAGAACTTAAGTCCAGTGAAGGAGGGAAGGTACACATCTTATTTTCCGTGGAATCTCCAGGACCTACCACTGTGCTGGGTATATTGGAGAGGGTTAATAAATATTCATGGCATAATTGTATGCGTAATAAATGAGAAAAGAAACACAAGTGGTCAGATACAACTTATTTTTCACAAGCTGCTTCCAAATGATCACCTCTTCATCACAAACACGTTTTTGGTAAATTTCTTGGGATTTTGTCAAGGATTTCTGTCCACTTCAGGGTTCTATGATTTTTGTAGCTCTTCTTTCTCTCCCTTGGGAATGTGACAGCAATCATGTCTCTAAGACTTTGGCGCCGCTTCCACTCTCAGTGGTCCCTTAACAAGCACCTACAGTAGTTTGGGGTCTGACAGATGACCCTCTTAGAATAACAGTGCAGAGACTAAAGCAGTGGTTCTCAAACTTGACCAGGCATCAGTATCACCTGGAAGGCTTGTTAAACTAAAGATTGCTGGCCCCATTCCCAGGGTCTCCAATTCCACAGGTCTGGGGTAGGGTCCAAGAATTTGTATTTCTGATAAGTCCACAGGTGACATTTATGCTGCTGCCCCAGGGACCCCACTTTGAGAACCACAGGACTAGAGGAACCAACCAGCAGACGGTCAGGAGGCCCAGGATCAGGTCCAGCTGAGCTGACAGCTAGCAAGCCAAGGGCAGAAAGACTGGGTCAGTGACTGGAGCAATGAGCCATGAGCCATGAACTAACAGCCTGTTCGAACCAGAAGGGACCCTCTGGTCCACTGAATCCATAGCTTTCATTTTACAGAAAAGACAACTGAAGCCCAGGGAAGACAAGACTTGCTCAAGGCTGGTACTAAGTGGATGGCAGGACTGGGGCTGGAAGTCGGGTCTCCTGACTTTCAATCCAGTGCTCTTTCCAACGCAGTGGCAGAGTCTTCTCAGGATGGTTTTGAGTTGAGTGAAGCTAAGAGTTACAAGCAGAAATGGGACCCACTGCTGCCTGATCACTGGCTGAAGCTTTAAAAAGCTTTGTTGGGGCAGCTCTGTGACTGGCATCAGTACCCTTGCTGAGGGTACTCACCCACTTCAGGGGGAGGCTCCAGAAAGACTGGTGTGGCAAGGCCTTGATAAGCACTTGAAATTCCTTACGGGGTCTCATTTTGGTAATTTTGTTTCCCGGGCTTCCCAAATGATGTCAATGAATAACAGAGTTTTCTCCTATCTCCAGAAATCAGGGCATCGCTGAACAGATGCATTATAAGTTTTGAGGAGATAGTTTTTAGGAGGGGCTATTTGAGGAGGGCATCATTTGATTTGGGGCTACCTGACCACCACGGGTCATATTTTAACGAAGTGTTGAGCCTAACGTCACCAGTGCTCCATGAGGCTGGCTGCCACTTGGGGGATGGGAGGGAGTGCTCAAAGTCCCAAGACTGCACCTGGGCCCCTGGAGGGAGGTGACTGGTGGAGGGAATCTGTGGGAACTGGTTTTCTTGGAACTTCAGTCCTGCTCAGACACTCACCATAGAGATGAGGTCATATTTGTAATGCCTACTTGTATGGGACTTTAAATTTTTAAGTTCTAAATTTCCTGAGACAAAACTCAACATGATTATAACCAACGTATAGTCACATTCTTGGGAATTAATAGTATGCGAGGAATTATATTTCTTCTGAAGAAAGTGAAGTATACGGGGGAGATTAACGTCCCATTGATTCCAGAAGACTCTTTTGGAATCAAGAAATGATGTCCTGATTCAAAACTGGACGCCCCCGGTTCCTTGTTACTCTTATTTAGGCAATGTCTCCATATTTCTGTGATTCACATGTTCCTACACATCTGTCACCCTCTCCACGTGTGTTTACTTGGGATGCCATGTTCTCTCCTGGCAGGGGCAGGGGGCGCTCTCTACACGGTGGACAAATAAAACTTGGGTTTCAGGACACCAAACAACACTTTACCAAATAGCTAACCTTTCAGAAACATCACTAGTATTGTTTACTAATTTTTTCCCTGCCCATCTTTGCAGCTGATTATCACTATAATTGGGTGGAATTGAGATAAAGTCAAGAAGCTGGCAGGATTAGAGAAGAGTGCATTGGCCACACAGCTCTCAGAGAAGCTCTGAAGGATGCTGGCCACTGCTCACACCTCTTCAGGTACATTGTCATGAGTGCTCTTGTTGCTTCTAGCAAATATCCCCTTAGTAAGGAAATAAAATTGAGAAATAAAGAGATCAGCTACTCCTTTTTCAAAATTTGGGAGATCCAAAGAAAAGTGTGAGAGGATATACACCAAACAGCAAACAGTGGTTCTTCAAGGGAGGGTGGAAGTGGCGAAGTGGGGGAGCTTTCATGTTTTCCATTGATAAATTTCTGTACTGTTTGTCACAACGGGCAGGTGCATGCAGTCTTGGGCGCTCAATAAATATTTGTGAATTAGCGAGTACAGTCATTTTGAGACATAAAAACTATATATAGTATAATCCTAATTTTATATAAAACATAACAAACATATATCAAAATGTGATACTATACCAATACTAGTTTCCTCTGTGATTGTAGGTGATATTTTCTTTTTTTTCTTTTTTTTTTTTGCGGTACGCGGGCCTCTCACTGCTGTGGCCTCTCCCGCTGCGGAGCACAGGCTCCGGACGCACAGGCCCAGCGGCCATGGCTCATGGGCCCAGCCGCTCCGCGGCACGTGGGATCCTCCCGGACCGGGGCACGAACCCGTGTCCCCTGCATCGGCAGGCGGACCCCCAACCACTGCGCCACCAGGGAAGCCCTGTAGGTGATATTTTCTTTATGCCTTTCGTGCATTTCTGTATTCTTCAAATGTTTGTCAGAAATGTGTATGACTTTTATTTTTTGCCTTTTACAAACTACACGTGGAGTTCATGGATTCTTTAGCAAAAAGCATGATTCATACATGGTGAATATGTAGATTAAAATGTAGATGTCTCCTTCTGCCCGCTCTCTGCCTCATCCCACCTTACACTTCCATGAGCCTGCCCAAAGCAACTCCTGCCAACAGTCGGCGGTGAAACCTCTCAGCCTCCTTCCTTGCATTTACATCACCATGTTCAGGAATCAGCTGAGATGCCGTTACCTCAGAGAAACCCTCCCTGTTTGGTTAATGTATAAAACCTACCCCTGACCCCACATCACCTACCTTGTTTACTTTCCCCACAGCTATTGGGGCTGTCAACAGTACCGTGTTTATGTTTGCTTATTTACTTGCTTAGTTGGTCTTAGCCCACCAGATTGTAAACTCCATGAAGAAGGGACCTTGTCTTGTTCAGCAATCCCCAATGCCTCAAGTAGTACACGGTTCACCCACAGTCAGAGTTCAGTAAACATTTGTTGAATCAATGAATGGAGGAGAGGAGTGAATGAATGAATACACATAGAAATCTGTGTTTATAAAAACAACTGGGATTATACTGTAAGTATTGCCCTGTGAATTACTTTTTTCTCAGTAAATACTATGTCGTGGAAATGTTTCCATGCCAGTAATGACGTCTACCTCATTCTTTTTAATGGCATCATAGTATTTCATAATTCATTCAATCATACATAATTCACTTATTCAACCAACAAATATTTACTTTGTGTCCTCTATCTGCACAGTTCTAGGCTCTGAAGATACAGCAGTGAACAAAATTGAATAAGTCCCTGCACTCATGGTGCTTACATTCTAATGGGGGCAACAGATAAAAACTGAATAAATGAAATCCATGTGTTAAGAAGATAAGCAAAGCAGTAAGAAGGGCAGTGGGTGAGAGGCAGGGTGTGCTATCTTAAACAGGTGACCAGGGAAGGCCTTGCTGAGCAGAGATACTAATCAAGTGAGGGTGTGACCCATGAGACACCTGGGAGGAGCATCCCTGCGGTGGGAAGAGCAGGCTTCCTGAGGAGGTGGAAGAAGAAGGAAGTCAGTGTGGTTAGTGCAGAGCAGAGGATGGAGAGGTGGCACCAGCCATATCACGCAGGCCCTCGTAGGGAGGACCTGGCCTGGCATGTTTGGATACTCTGTGAAAACTAGAAGAGAGGGCAAGAGAGGAAGCAGGGAAAAGAGCTGGAGAGCTGCAGAGTCCAGGCAGGAGACGGTGGGGCTGGTGTCGAGGGGTTCGAGCGGTGGTGGTGGAGGCATTGAGACGTGTCCATGGAATGTGCTGATGGATTAGATGGGGGGTGTGACAGAAGGAGAGGTGTCAAGGATGTTCCCAAGTTTGGCCTGAGCAACTGGACGAATGATACTGCCATTTACCGAGAGGCACAGTGTACACACACTCCACTGATTTACTCAACTGTCTATAGATAATATTTCGGATATTTCTCTATGTTAGTTATGGACTTGGAAAACCCAACGTATTTTTTTTTAAAGTGGGACAACAGGAAATGGAAACATGCAAATAATATGGCATTCTGTAAGTCGAGTGTGCTAATAAAGTACACTAGCTTTAACTGAATGAAAACAAAAACCTAATTCCTTACCCTGATCATGAGGTTAACATTCGAATATTTCCAAGCAGATTTAAGCAACTTGATTGTTTTTCTATCTTTATGGCTAGCTGCATAGAAAATTCTGAAATACACCCGAGAAAACATGTCAGTGGAGTCTTTCAGTGATAAGAGATTCTCGCTGTGCAAATCCACAGAGAGGTGTGCCTGGGATAAAGGGCTGTGTTCCTGGTGAAGGGGAAGCTTATTTACAAATACGGAGGTGGAGCGGCACAACCAGGCATCTCGCGAGACTACTTACCTCTTGTTCTTCAAGAACCAGCAAGTCCTGTCAAATGAAGTTCGAAAAGTTATGTCCATGATGAATGGTGGTCATTTTATGTTGACTTTCTGTGAAAGCCAAGCTTCAGTCTACTGACATTGACACCACTTTTCTCCCCTTCGAAGTGCTTAAAATATTCAAATTTAGCTCTACAGATTTTTACACAATACCTGGTCATTTAGGAAAGGCATATTATACCACAACTATCGGGAAACAAAGATGATGCACAGCAGTGGGAAGAAACACACAGATACCTAGGTTTCTCTAACCACTTAAATCTAGCTTATCATATGCCGCTTCTGGGAAGATTTCGCCCGAGAAAAATGTTACACAGAAGGGCAGCAGAAACAGACAAATAATATTTTAAAACAGCATCAGCCACCTTCCCACTTTTGGTGGAAAGATGCTTTCTTTAGAGTGCAGGTGGTTTATTTTCTGTTTACCTTTTGGATCCAGTGTTTTGTAAGAACTCTTTTCCCTACACCAGAAGCCTGTTGCTCAAGCCTTCCTAAGGGAAATCTACAGACACCTGATGACAGCAGGGGAACCCCTGCTGGTAAGTTGCACACACACACACAGACACACACACACACACACACACGGATGCTCACACCCACAGTGGATGGAGGGAAAGCTCATGAATGGAAGGGAGAGTGTGAAAGTGTCTTTTGTTTGGTGAAAAACAGGCATAGAGTTATGATATAAATAGGCAGAAGGTTGCTGTATCTCGTTTTCTTGTCCTGTCTCATTTTGTGGGAGAGAGAAAGCAGATAAGCATGGCCAGGCAGGGGTGACCTCTCTGGGCAGAGGGATCTGCTCAGCAGCAAGACGCAGAAGGAAGCATCCAAAAGCCTCGTGGGTTTTGGCGCCAGTGTCTGGGGGTCCAGGCTCCAAGGAGGAAGGGACTGAGTATGATAACTGGTACAAATTAAGTAATAAGGGCACACTGGTACTGAATTTATAATTCTAATTTGTTTTTAAGGTGGCTATAAGGAACTACTATTAAGCACATTATGGCTTAAAGTTGCTTAAAGTTTAACCTAACACATCCATTTTTGCCTCAGTTCCTTCTGGGGTTGAGTCAGGATACAAATACTATTTTAAAAATTAAATTAGAACAAAAGACATGGGAATTCACAATTCTATACATTTCTGGTAAGCTAAGTTGAGAGCCAGGAACTTATTATAAAAGCTAACTGTATCGTGAAGGTATGTACACAAAGATCGCTCACGCTTCCATCCATCCTTCTCATACTGCCTGAATTGTTACCCTGAAAAGCAGATTTAAGCATGATGCTCCTTTGCTTAAAGATTCTACTGGCTCCCCGCTGTCTCCTGGATAGAGTCCAGCCTGCCTCTCCAGCCTCTTCCTGTGTCACCCCACCTGGCATGCCAACTCCTCGAAGCTCAGCTCTAACACACAACTGTCACACCATTAGTGATGGCTGTGTTTATACGTTTCAAGGGGATGATTTCAAAGCGAAATTGATTGCAACTGCAAGACAAAAGTTTGGCTGACATTTTTCTGATGGACTGTTACCTAGTTTATGACTCTAAATTTTTTTTCTCCCAAGGCGGACTGCTTTCCCTTAACAGTAAGTCCTAGGACAGCTTTCGGGACATCTTCTATCCTCTGAATTTCTGAAAATGACAGACTCCCAGCCTCTATCTTAGACTGACTGCATCAGAATGTCGGGTGGGAGGTTCTCCATGATGAGAACCACTGGTGATTCTGGTTGGGATCCTAGGCTAAGAATCACTGATGATTTGTCAGTTCTAACACTGTGATCAAATTTATACAATTATGAAGCACAAAATTCTCTGTTACCTTTTGTATCTCAGGATGAAAAATTTCCCTGGGGCCTTTCTCGAATTTGTCCAGATTCATGGCACTGAAATAGAATGGACAGAGTGAGCCGCAGTGTGGTGGAGACTTAAATAATGTGGAGCCAGTCTCAGGTCTTCAGGAAAGCTAAGTATTATCTCCTAGAAAATCACAGCTGGATTCCCTGAAGGGCCACAGGAGGTACAAACCAACAAGGAGTGATCAATGAAGGAACATATGCAAGTAACCAACCGCAGTGACTACACCCTGAGCACGCTCACAGAGTAAGAGAGGGAGGGGGGAATTGAGAGCATCTGTTTCAGGCAACCTTGACTAATCGCCATGATTCTTACTTTTATTTACTAAAAAAGTGATTCACTGACATTTACATAGCAATTAATGATGAAATGTAACTAAGATGACCTGACGTGTCTTTCTTCCTTTGGCAATTCCTCTCCCATTTAGGGCAAAAGGCTGTCCTTAGCAGGATTGTTCTTTTATGTTTTGCTTTGGACAAGCAGCGTGAATTTCCTTGAGCTAAGTTCCCCTAGAGGTAAAGCAAGGAAATTGGACTAGACGTTGTCTAAGGCCTCTTTCAGCAAGAATCCTCATATTTGTAAATGAAAGGTAAAAATAATAGCTAATATTTACAGAGTATTTACTATATTCCAGGCACCCTGCTAAATGCTTTACATGGATTATCTCATTTAATCTCTATGAGGCAAGTACTATTTTATCCCCATTTTAAGGATGAGTAAATTGAGGCTCAGAAGTTAAAGAAATAGTCCAGGATAACAACGCTGTGAAGTAGTGGAGCCATGATGTGAATTCAGGCTTATCTGACTCCATAGTATTTATATTTTAATTTCCTTTTCAGTTTCCAAGTTCATGATTGTAACAAACAGACATAAAGTATCTTCTTCTGGGCTTCCCTGGTGGCGCAGTGGTTGAGAATCCACCTGCCGATGCAGGGGACACGGGTTCGTGCCCCAGTCCGGGAAGATCCCACATGCCGCGGAGCAGCTGGGCCTGTGAGCCATGGCCGCTGAGCCTACGCGTCCAGAGCCTGTGCTCCGCAACAGGAGAGGCCACAACAGCGAGAGGCCCGCATACTGCCAAAAAAAAAATATATATATATATATATATATGGTTTTTTTTTTCTTCTATTGGCAGCAACTGTAGACGTTTTAATCTTCGCATCTCTAAAAATACTCTCTTGCTGCAGCTTCCTCTGGCTATAAGTGGAGGACTGAAAAGTGAAGGCCTACTCAGACAATTAAATGAAATTACAACTCAGTGAAATCCCTGGTCTTTAAATATACAGAAGAAAGGAGCTGGAGAAACTTCATTTTAGAAGAAGAAGAAAAAAGGATTCACAGAAATTTAAGCCCATATAATTCAAACTATTGCTCTCAAAGCAAGTTAAGATTTAGAAGCAGCAAGATACTTCTGTGCTCAAGAAAAAGGTTAACCTCTGCACTGATGCCCTCTTAGCTCGGGCTTCAGACTGGCCAGGAGAAAGATCATGGGGCCTGGGGAGAAGGTCTGCAATCTGAAGACGAAGTCAAGCTTGAACGTGAGATATGAAATGTTTTACTTCTTAATCCTTGGACCCTTTCATCAGCCAATTGCAATCCCTAACTGACAGTCAAGTTTGTCACTCTACAGACATTCTGGCAAGTACAAGTCGTGGGTGGGAACATCAAAAACACCACCTCCTGCCACCACCTAGTTGCAGATAAATAAAGACTAAATCACCAGGCCACCAGGATAAGGTCTCAGACTCACACAGGATGGCATTAGTGATTGACAGCTCAAGCCCTGGCATCACACGAACCCAGGTTTAATTCCCAGCTCTGTGGTTTACCAGCTGTGAGATCTTTGTCAGATCTCTTCAGCTCTCTGAGGCTCCGATTCCTCCTATGCGAGTGGTGGTAGTAATAGATCTACTTTATGGAGCTGATTTAAAGATTCCCCAAGAGAATGCTTGTCAAGCATCTAGCACAGCACCTAACAAACAGAAGCTACTGTTACTATGATGTAACATCTTAGCTGGTGACAGAGCAACAGGCCGACCGACCTGCGTGGGGGCATTCCCGAGGGGAGGCTGCCACCCGACATGGGGGAGAGATGAGAGGGAGGTGGAAAGATGGGAGCACGAGAGGCAGCTGAGCACCGAGCAGCGAGCGGTTCGTTCCATTCATTTAACTTTCTGTTGGTTAAGAATAAGCACGTTCTTCTCAGAGAAGCATTTGCTGACATCTGAGTTCTATTTCAAACCAGAAAAATGAAAGGAAAAAAATTTCTTGATTTTCTTTACGAAACCAAAATATTTGCATGCGTGCCGGAAAAAAGAAGCAGGTGACGCATGCAGAACACAAATGCTTGAGAGCAAAGCTCGGAACCAGACGGACCTGGACTTGCGCCTCAGTCCTACTATACACAAGCAGTGTGATCTTGGCTTTGTCCTTCCGGGCCCCTATTTCCTCATCCATAAAATGGGGACAATAACACTATCTGTCCTATAGGGCTGCTGTGAAGATTCAGTGAGGTAATGCATGTCGAGAGCTTAGCAAAATGTTGAGTATAACGCCAAGGTCCAAGGAAATAGCAAGCTGACATCAGAATGATCACAGGAAAAAACTCATTTATGGGTGCCAGGTGTTGGGTTTCTGCTCATTCGTACTCACCTTAAGATGGACTTCACAGAGAGCGTTTTTGTGGGGCTGTAGGGAAGGCATATTTTCTGGGTACCCTGGAAAGTCAAAACAGCAAACCAGTGAGAAGTCTGGCAATTTCCATCTCTGAGAGAGTCTTACCTGGTCATTTAAAAGAAACCCATATCCAGTCTTTCTCATTTTTCTTCATATATATAAATACATTTTATGTTAGAAAAACTCTTACTGAGGTTCGACAGCATCTTCCACCATTCCCCCCTACCTGGCATCTACGCTTTTCTTTTCTTTTTTTTTTTTTTGCATTGGGTCTTCATTGCTGTGCATGGGCTTTTCTCTAGTTGCGGCGAGCGGGGGCTACTCTTCGTTGCTGTGTGCAGACTTTTCATTGTGGTGGCTTCTCTTGTTATGGAGCACAGGTTCTAGGTGCGTGGGCTTCAGCAGTTGTGGCATGCAGGCTCAGTAGTTGTGGCACACGGGCTTAGTTACTCCTTGGCATGTGGGATCTTCCCGGACCAGGGATCGAACCCTTGTCCCCTGCATTGGCAGGCGGACTCTTAACCTCTGTGCCACCAGAGAAGTCCCGGCATTTACGCTTTAAGCATTATTCTTCAGCGTCTGGACTGCTGAGTCTGCACTGTCTCAGGTGCTGTGATGAGCAGATGAGCCGTCTGAACCAGAGGAGAAGGGGGTTTGGTCTCTGAGCCAAGAATTGGATCAGCCTCAAAGATCAGAAGAAGAAAACTGTCTCCACACATTCAACGGGACCCAAATGTGATTCCTCCAGGTCAAAGAGTTTTTAAACTAGAAATCACCCGATTCTTTCAGAGAAGTTTTCATAATGTGTACTTTTATATTTGTCTGTGTTTACTTATTTAAAGTCTGTTTCTTCCCCTCTGCATGAGTACCCATTGTGACCAACTCATAGGAAGTACTCAATCAACACTGGCTGAACGAAAGGGAATGAAGGAAGGATTGCCTGATGGCTCAGTCCCACGTCTGAGCACCCAGGAGAGATGAGGGCTAGTCTCTTTTACAATCTCCAAGAAAGAGACGATACAGATTTATAACTCACAAAGGATTTATACTAAATACTTATTTAGCAAAAGAGATTATGATGCAGTCCACGTATAAAATTCCCTTTCTAACTATGACTAATAATAACATCGGCAGCACAAACAGCTAGAGAAGGGAAAGGACATTCCTTGTAGGAATAAGGCAAGTTTGTTCGTGTTTTCGGGACACATCTGCAAACTCATGTGTCCGAGCCCTGACCAATGGCACGGAGTGGAGTTCCCCAAACTTTTCAAGCCCATGATCTCTTTTGGCAAAGTAAACTTTCACACCCAGGGCCCTGGAGAACTGGGTATTCTCACCCCTACTCCAGGCTGGGGATGAGTATGTCTTCCCAGTTATGTGTCAGAAATTGCACTAGGTAGAGCCCTTCTTTTGGATTCTCTACTAGCCAAGGAAATTAGGTTGAGCTTTTTCTTTTTCTTTTTTTTTGTAGTTTGCATTAAGTAGATTTTAAAAAATTTCTACATATAAATATTATGATAGGAATATGCATTTTCAAATTCCTCATGACCCACCCACTGAGACCTGAGTTAGTCCTGTGGCCTTGCTTCTTCACCAGCCCCAGCTTACCTCATACTGCGGTCACCTGTGTGGGATGCCAACCCATCTAGAACAGGGTCTTGAATCTGACCTTCTTGCTTGTCTACCTTTTCTTCTCACCAAACACACCAAAGGCAGCTTTTAAGAGAAGACCGGGGCAGCTTTGGGGGGAATGTATGGAATGGGCGAGGGAGGATCAGCCCTGCCTGGGTGCTGGTATCATTGTCACAAGCTGCTGAAATGGATGTGAAACCCAGGGCTCTTGGGACTGTGGATCTGTATTTTTCTTCACTATAAAGGGGTAAAGCTCTTCCTCCCCGTCATTTTTTTTTTTTTGTGGCTTTCCAGGGTTGCTGTTCTAGAAAAACCACCTTCCAGTTCTCTGTTTTCAGTGGAACCAAAAAATGCACAGGGAGAGTCAAGTACACGTGCATATCAGGCAACACTAGGTGAGCAGAGCAGGACACAGAAGTGCACGTCCACATTACCCCATTTAGCGCGCGCGCGCACGTGTGTGTGTGTGTGTGTGTGTGTGTGTGTTTACGGACAGATGTCGAGAAGGACACTGCAGTGATTATCACTGGGTAGTCGGATTTTTTTTTTTTTTTTGATCCTCTTCTTTTTCACTTGCTGTATTGTCTGGATGGAATTTTTACAAGTGTGAGTCATTTTTTCTCTTTGGGTTTAGAAGGAACACAGCCAGAGATGTGCAAGACAGTTTCTAGCAGGGTTTATACGTTTAGCTGTGTTTCTGTTTAATGAGAGAATGTGAGCTCACGGGCGGAGGGAGGGAGCGCTGAGTCACCTGCATTGTTGGATTCCCCACAGCCTCCAGCGCTGGCTTTGGGCCAACAGGGGCTCAATAACTGGCCCTGACGCCGATGTTCTGCTTTGATGTGTTCATCTCCTCACTGCCCTTCAGTGGGCAGCAAACACCTACCCAGCCCTGCACATAATTTAGGGCCAAGAGAAGAGGCTCTGGATTTGGGCATTGGCACTTCTCAGAAGAAGGGGATTAATGCTCCTTCTGCCCACCTCATGCTGCCTCCACGGTGGTCCTGGGTCTCAATCCCACCTCCCTGACTTCTCTCACCATCCAAGAGTCATCCCCAGAAGGCTCCTGTTTCTCTTGTATTTCCTGTTCCTTCTGTCTGGAACGTCCCCCCACCCCTCCCCCTACTCTCTATGTGGCTGGTTCCCTTTCATCCTGTGGGTCTCTTTCAATGTCACCTCCTCAGGAAGCGTTCCCTGGACGATCTCACTTTGGCAGGCCTCCGTATCGTTCGTTCTCTGTCTTCGTTTCCTCCAGAGTGCTCATCACAATTTATAACGTAATACAGACAATATCTTTGGAAATTAAAATAAGTAAAACTTCCCCTTGCCTTTGCCTCACTTTTCCTGCCCCAGTACCTGGCAACTGTCCCAGGTGAGGAGGTGAAGTGACTGTTTTCTGAAGGAAGAAGATAGGACTGAGAAAATCTCTTCCAGAGGGAGGTAGCAGAAGTGCGACACGGACCCTTGCCTCGGTGGAAGGAAGGAAGAGGAAGACAGGGAAGCTGAGGGGTTAGGTGCTGGGGCCCTTGACGCCTCCGTTCCGAGGGCAGGCCTTGATAGGGGTAGGGGTGGGGAAGCACATCAAGGTAAGACCTGGAGGCACCTGGACTAGAGGCTCACTTCCCAGGCATGGCCTTCCAGAGGAGTCCTGAAGTCCAGGTAGAGCCTGTCTGAACACAGTGAGGGGCAGTAACTCGGTAGCTTCCAGCATGGATGGCCAGCAAGATTAGAGCCCCGAGCCTAAGGCGACGCTCCCGCCTCCTCCCGTCTGACCCGGGGCTGAGAGAGTGCAGCGCTTCCGAGAGGCTCGGCAACCAGCAGAGACCTGGGGTCAGGTGAGAGCGTTCACATGTGCAGTGACTTCACTACACGGAGCAAACGGCTGGGACACGGACTTCAGGGACAGGTGCTCTTCAGTGACCCCCCCCAAAAGCCGGAGGAGACCAGTTACACCTCAGTGGTTGCTTCTCCACAGCAGAAACCAGAAAGAACCCAGAGGGCCCCGTGTGGATCCCAGGTCCTCCTCTCCCACCACCATGAGGCCTCAGAGACCCTCTCTTCACATACCCAAACATTTACTTCAGGAGAAACAGGGCTAGGGAACTGAAATCGGAAAGGCTGATTATTTGTCCAAAAGAGACAGAGTCATCCGAAGACAATATTTAAGCCAGAAGAGACTGGAATACTGTAATAGGCAAACATAAGAAACATAAGTAAAAAAAAATGGAGGGGGCCAGAAAACAGCCTTCCTGGTGCAGAAGGTAAGAGGCTTTGGACGAAGGCACCAGCCCTTCTCAGTAGGTGACTAAGGAGAAGAGATGATCATGCACTTGGGGAAAACTGGCACCCGTTCTCCAGCGTTATCTTCTAAAACTGACGCTTAAACTTGCTTCAAGGACAGCCATGATGATGGCAAGACTGACCCCAACTGCAGTGGCATGGGGAGAGGGGTAAGGCCAAAACTTGTCTGCAGGAAATAATTCACGAGTAAGACCTAACTATTTTAGATCAGATTTTTACCTTAAACCTGCTTAAAGAAAGAAAAATTTCTGAAACATAACATAGAAGTTTATATAAATAGAGGTAGCAGAGCACACTGGTTAAGTTGGACTTCAATTCATTAATTATTAATCATTTCATGACTTCATTCAACAGATATTTATCGAGCTCCTTCTATGTCCCAGGCACTGGGCTTGCTGGTGGGGATACTGAGGACAAAGCAGTTATGTCCCCTCCTTTCATGGAGCTCACAGGAAAGGGAGAGTGAAAGCATGAGTCAAAGAATTACATATAGAATTAGTTATGTACAGTGGTGACAGCTCAGCATGCAGTCCTGGGTTCTGCCTGGTCTGCCACCTCCCTCAGTCATGTCATTTAAGTTCCCCCTAAACTATAATAACACCTATGCATTTGGAGGACTTACCTGGCATACAGTAAGTGCTCAATAAATGTTAGATTTTATTGTTATTACTAGTACTAGTTTTAATCATCACAAAAAGTTCCTAGCCACAGTTTATTCTGTAGTGATTCCTGGAAATTCTTTCTGGGCTTTTTGAAGTTGCTACTTTATTGCTATATAGGTATGCATGCATGCAAATGTGTGTGTATGTATGTGTGTATAAAAAATTACTGTTCCTTATGGGGATATATGTATATGTATAGCTGATTCACTTTGTTATAAAGCAGAAACTAACATACCATTATAAAGTAATTCTACTCCAATAAAGATGTTTAAAATTAAAAAAATTAAAAAAATTTTTTTTTCATTATTGTTCTTTTAAGTTTCTGCTAATTTCTTTTCCAAAAAGAGCTACATAGCAATTTTTTTTTTTTTTACTGTACGCAAGCTTCTCACAGCTGTGGCCTCTCCCCTTGCGGAGCACAGGCTCCGGACGCGCAGGCTCAGCAGTCACGGCCCACGGGCCCAGCCGCTCCACGGCACGTGGGATCTTCCCGGACTGGGGCACGAACCTGCGTCCCCTGCATCGGCAGGTGGACTCTCAACCACTGCGCCACCAGGGAAGCCCTACATAGCAGTTTTGATACACTATGTAGCTGAGATAAAAATCAGCATGCAGGGCTTCCCTGGTGGTGCAGTGGTTGACAGTCCGCCTGCCGATGCAGGGGACATGGGTTCATGTCCCGGTCCGGGAAGATCCCACGTGCTGCGGAGCGGCAGGGCCCGTGGGCCATGGCCGCTGAGCCTGCGCATCCGGAGCCTGTGCTCCACAACAGGAGAGGCCGCAGCAGTGAGAGGCCCGCGTGCCGCAAAAAAAAAAAACCAGCATGCAGAGAGGGCAGACAGCAGAAGCAAGAAGAACTACAATCCTGCAGGCTGTGGAACAAAAACCACATTCACAGAAAGATAGACAAGATGAAAAGGCAGAGGGCTATGTACCAGATGAAGTAGCAAGATAAAACCCCAGAAAAACAACTAAATGAAGTGGAGATAGGCAACCTTCCAGAAAAAGAATTCAGAATAATGATAGTGAAGATGATCCAGGACCCTGGAAAAAGAATGGAGGCAAAGGTCGAGAAGATGCAAGAAATGTTTAACAAAGACCTAGAAGAATTAAAGAACAAACAAACAGAAATGAACAATACACTAACTGAAATGATAACTACACTAGAAGGAATCGATAGCAGAATAATTGAGGCAGAAGAACGGATAAGTGACCTGGAAGACAGAATGGTGGAATTCACTGCTGTGGAACAGAATAAAGAAAAAAGAATGAAAAGAAATGAAGACAGCCTAAGAGACCCATGGGACATTGAACGCAACAACATTCGCATTATAGGGGTCCCAGAAGGAGAAGAGAGAGAGAAAGGACCAGAGAAAATATTGGAAGATGTTATAGTCGAAAACTTCCCTAACATTGGAAAGGAAATAGCCACCCAAGTCCAGGAAGTGCAGGGAGTCCCATACAGGATAATCCCAAGGAGAAACACGCCGAGACACATACTAATCAATTTGGCAAAAATTAAAGACAAAGAAAAATTATTGAAAGCAGCAAGGGAAAAACAACAAATAACATACAAGGGAACTCCCATAAGGTTAACAGCTGATTTCTCAGCAGAAACTCTACAAGCCAGAAGGGAGTGGCATGATATACTTAAAGTGATGAAAGGGAAGAACCTACAACCAAGATTACTCTACCCGGCAAGGATCTCATTCAGATTCGATGGAGAAATCAAAAGCTTTACAGACAAGCAAAAGCTAAGAGAATTCAGCACCGCAAAACCAGCTTTACAACAAATGCTAAAGGAACTTATCTAAGTGGGAAACACAAGAGAAGAAAAGGACCTACAAAAACAAACCCAAAACAATTAAGAAAATGGTCACAGGAACATACATATCAATAACGACCTTAAACGTGAATGGATTAAATGCTCCAACCAAAAGACACAGGCTTGCTGAATGGATACAAAAACAAGACCCATATATATACTGTCTACAAGAGACCCACTTCAGACCTAGGGACATGTATGTAACTGAAAGGACTGAAAGTGAGGGGATGGAAAAAGATATCCCATGCAAATGGAAATCAAAAGAAAGCTGGAGTAGCCATACTAATATCAGATAAAATAGACTTGAAAATAAAGAATGTTACAAGAGACAAGGAAGACACTACATAATGATAAAGGGATCAATCCAAGAAGAAGATATAACAACTATAAATATATATGCACCCAACATAGGAGCACCTCAATACATAAGGCAACTGCTAACAGCTATAAAAGAGGAAATCGACAGTAACACAATAATAGTGGGGGACTTTAACACCTCACTTACACCAATGGACAGATCATCCAAAATGGAAATAAATGAGGAAACAGAAGCTATAAATGACACAATAGACCAGGTAGATTTAATTGATATTTATAGGACATTCCATCCAAAAACAGCAGATTACACTTTCTTCTCAAGTGCACACGGAACATTCTCCAGGATAGATCACATCTTGGGTCACAAATCAAGCCTCAGTAAATTTAAGAAAATTGAAATCATATCAAGCATCTTTTCTGACCACAACGCTATAAGATTAGAAATGAATTACAGAGAAAAAAACCGTAAAAAACACAAACACATGGAGGCTAAACAATACGTTACTAAGTAACCAAGAGATCACTGAAGAAATCAAAGAGGAAATCAAAAAATACCTGGAGACAAATGACAATGAAAACACGATGATCCAAAACCTACGGGATGTAGCAAAAGCAGTTCTAAGAGGGAAGTTTATAGCTATACAAGCCTACCTCAAGAAACAAGAAAAATCTCAAATAAACAATCTAACCTTACACCTAAAGGAATTAGAGAAAGAAGAACAAACAAAACCCAACGTTAGCAGAAGGAAAGAAATCAAAGAAACAGAGCAGAAATAAATGAAATAGAAACAAAGAAAACAAAGCAAAGATCAATAAAATTAAAAGCTGGTTCTTTGAGAAGATAAACAAAACTGATAAACCGTTAGCCAGACTCATCAAGAAAAAGAGGGAGAGGACTCACTCAGATCAATAAAATTAGAAATGAAAAAGGGGAAGTTACAACAGACATCGCAGAAATACAAAGCATCCTAAGAGACTACTATAAGCAACTCTATGCCAATAAAATGGACAACCTGGAAGAAATGGACAAATTCTTAGAAAGGTATAACCTTCTAAGACTGAACCAGGAAGAAAAAGAAAATAGGAACAGACCAATCACAAGTAATGAAATTGAAACTGTGATTAAAAATCTTCCAACAAACAAAAGTCCAGGACCAGGTGGCTTCACAGGTGAATTCTATCAAACATTTAGAGAAGAGCTAACACCCATCCTTCTCAAACTCTTCCAAAAAATTGTGGAGGAAAGAACACTACCAAACTCATTCTATGAGGCCACCATCACCCTGATACCAAAATCAGACAAAGATACTACAAAAAAACAAAATTACAGATCAATATTACTGATGAATATAGATGCAAAAATCGTCAACAAAATACTAGCAAACAGAATGTAACAACACATTAAAAGGATCATACACCATGATCAAGTGGGATTTATCCCAGGGATGCAAGGATTCTTCAATATATGCAAATCAATCAATGTGATGCACCATATTAACAAATTGAAGAATAAAAACCATATGATCAGCTAAATAGATGCAGAAAGAGCTTTTGACAAAATTCAACACCAATTTATGATAAAAACTCTCCAGAAAGTGGTCACAGAGGGAATCTACCTCAACATAATAAAGGCCATATACGACAAACCCACAGCCAACATCATTCTCAATGGTGAAAAACTGAAAGCATTTCTCTAAGATCAGGAACAAGACAAAGGTGTCCACTCTCACCACTATTATTCAACATAGTTTTGGAAGTCCTAGCCACGGCAATCAGAGAAGAAAAAGAAATAAAAGCAATACAAATTTAAATAGAAGAAGTAAAACTCACTGTTTGGAGATGACATGATTCTATACATAGAGAATAATAAAGATGCCACCAGAAAACTACTAGAGCTAATCAATGAATTTGGTAAAGTTGCAGGATACAGAATTAATGCACAGAAATTTCTTGCATTCCTATACACTAATGATGAAAATTCTGAAAGAGAAATTAAGGAAACACTCCCAGTTACCATTGCAATGAAAAGAATAAAATATCTAGGAATAAACCTACCTAGGGAGACAAAAGACGTGTATGCAGAAAACTATAAGACACGGGTGAAAGAAATTAAAGATGATACCAACAGATGGAGAGATATACCATGTTCTTAGATTGGAAGAATCAATATTGTGAAAATGACTATACTACCCAAAGCAATCTACAGATTCAGTGCAATCCCTATCAAATTACCAATGGCATTTTTTATGGAACTAGAACAGAAAATCTTAAAATTTGTATGGAGAAAGAAAAGACCCCGAATAGCCAAGGCAGTCTTGAGGGAAAAAAACGGAGCTGGAGGAATCAGACTCCCTGACTTCAGACTATATTACAAAGCTACAGTAATCAAGACAATATGGTACTGGCACAAAAAGAGAAACATAGATCAGTGGAACAAGATAGAAAGCCCAGAGATAAACCCACGCACCTATGGTCAACTAATCTACGACAAAGGAGGCAAGGATATACCATGGAGAAAAGACAGTCTCTTCAATAAGTGGTGCTGGGAAAACTGGACAGCTACATGTAAAAGAATGAAATTAGAACACTCCCTAACACCATACACAAAAATAAACTCAAAATGGATTAGAGACCTAAATGTAAGACTGGACACTATAAAACTCTTAGAGGAAAACATAGGAAGAACACTCTTTGACATAAATCACAGCAAGATCTTTTTTGATCCACCTCCTAGAGTAATGGAAATAAAAACAAAAATAATGAAATGAAAATGAAAAATGGAACCTAATGAAACTTCAAAGCTTTTGCACAGCAAAGAAAACCATAAACAAGACGTAAAGACAACCCTCAGAATGGGAGAAAATATTTGCAAAGGAATCAACGGACAAAGGATTAATCTCTAAAATATATAAACAGCTCATGCAGCTCAATATTAAAAAAATAAACAACCCAATCCAAAAATGGGCAGAAGACCTAAACAGACATTTCTCCAAAGAAGACATACAAATGGCCAAGAAGCACGTGAAAAGCTGCTGAACATCACTAATTATTAGAGAAATGCAAATCAAAACTACAATGAGGTATCACCTCACACCAGTTAGAATGGGCATCATCAGAAAATCTACAAACAACAAATGCTGGAGAGGGTGTGGAGAAAAGAGAACCCTCTTGCACTGTTGGTGGGAATGTAAATTGATACAGCCACTATGGAGAACAGTATGGAGGTTCCTTAAAAAACTAGAAATAGAATTACCATACGATCCAGCAATCTCACTACTGGCCATATACCCTGAGAAAACCATAATTCAAAAAGAGTCATGTACCACAATGTTCATTGCAGCACTATTTACAATAGCCAGGTCACGGAAGCAACCTAAATGCCCATCAACAGATGAATGGATAAAGAAGATGTGGCACATATATACAATGGAATATTACTCAGCCATAAAAAGGAACGAAATTGGGTCATTTTTAGAGAGGTGGATGGACCTAGAGACTGTCATACAGAGTGAAGTAAGTCAGAAAGAGAACAACAATTATCGTATATTAACGCATATAGGTGGAACCTAGAAAAATGGTACAGATGAACCGGTTTGCAGGGCAGAAATTGAGACACAGATGTAGAGAACAAATGTATGGACACCAAGTGGGGAAAGTGGCCGGGGTGGTGGTGGTGGTGGTGTGATGAATTGGGAGATTGGGATTGACATGTATACACTGATGTGTATAAAATTGATGACTAATAAGAACCTGCTGTATATATATATATATATATATATATATATATATATATATATATACATATATATATATATATATATATATATAAATAAATCAGCATGCAATTATTTAAATACTGGATTTCAACAAATGTACCCATCAGGTGGGACCACTAAATAATAGAACTAACATTTTCTAAGTGTGGTTTATTTTATCGCTTTTTAAATTATACACCTTACTCACCAATTCAAGAATAAGATGTTTTACCCTTTAGGCAGCTAACCAGTTTTAAGATTTGATGATTTGGACACTGGGTAAATTTTCAAGCAAGATCTCACTTAAGGCAGTCTTGTTAGTGCTCATCACCCTGTGAGCCACAGCCCAGAACTTTCCCCATTTTACAAAGAAGAAAATGGAGGCTCAGATGGCATGAGCAAATTTCTCAAATTCACACAAAATGAGCTTGTTATTGAGGTGATTTGACCCTAGTTTGCTTAACTCCAAACCCTTTGCTCTTTCTAGTGTTGATATGGTCTCTAAAAAATTCTCTAAGAAGCAAAGCAAAAAAGAAACAAGAGAAGAAGATAATGAGAAAAGGTAAAAGATGAAAGACAGAGGTCGAATATAAGAATTAATAGAAAAAATTCAGAACAGGAAAAGAAGCAACACCAATGAACATAAAAAAACTTTCCTGAGCTAAAGAAAGACCTGCGTCCTGAAGTTGAAAGGGCTTGCTTTCAGCCCGCTGTCTCCAGCTCAGTGTCCAGAGCCCACTGTGGGCAGGAGGTACTTGTTAGATCTAGGGTTGCTTTTCCACACCATGAAATTGATGAAAGGAGCTAAGCCTCAAAGAAATCCTAGAAGCACAGCTGATTCAGCAGTTGACCAACTGACTCATGGAAACAGGAGCCCCCAGGGGCCGTGCCCATGTAACAGTATTATATTCCTCCACTAAATCTTGTTTCTTTTGGCTGAAGGTGTGCCAGCTCATCACTTTCAGTATCAGTAACAGCGATAATAACATAGTCGTGTATTCCGAGAGGGCAGAGATTGAGGGGAATGAACATGTCTACTTAGTGGCTTATATAGGAAAAATTGCTCTTAAACTCAGAGTGTGAAGGTCTCCCCTGTGAACAGAATAATCCTCAGTAGCCAGACTCGAAAATCCTTGTAGAAAAAGGCTGACAATGACACTGATTAAACTCTGGAGTGGTGCTGAAACTCCAGGTGCAGGTCTGATACTCACTGTTTTCCTCCAAAGGATTGCACGGTATTGAGGGACACGCTGATTGTTTTGGTCAGAGAGGGTCACCGACAGGAAGAAGGGGCTCTTCTCCGCATCATTTCCAATGTAGTTCTGATGGACTGGAAAAGAGGCAGGTTCAGAACAGTGAAGATGCAGCCGGCTCCTCCAGGCACTGGGAGCAGTGTGCACGGCAGGTGGCAGCCAGCCCTTCCCACAGGATCAGGGAACAGTAATCTCCAGCCCAGCCCAGGACAGAACCTGGTGACTCTACCCTAATCATGCTCTCCTGTGCCCCTTGCCAGGGATGGGCTCAGGAATGAACATGTGACCCAATTCTGGCCAATGAGACGGAGGAAAAGTGTGTCAAGGGGTTTCTGGAAGGGCCTCCTCACTCCTGAAGATGGCCTTCTTTTCCCCTGGACACGGTGGTGTCTAGAAGTGATGCCTGGAATTGCTGCAACCATCTTGTGACCCTGAGGAAGGCCAGCATGGATGACATCACCAAGCCTCTGACTCCACCAACCCCAGAGCTTGCCCTACCTCTGGGTCTCTTCTTGTCTCCCTTATTGTTTAAGCCCGTTGAGGCAGCTGAAGGCATCCAAACTGACGGCACCACTTTTCTCTGAAGTCATAAGTACTCCAGGCACTATGCTTTCAAGCATTTGGGAAGATAGCAACTTTCCCCCAATTTTTTTTTTTTTTTTTTTTTTTTGTGGTACGCGAGCCTCTCACTGTTGTGGCCTCTCCCGTTGCGGAGCCCAGGCTCTGGACGCGCAGGCTCAGCGGCCATGGCTCACGGGCCCAGCCGCTCCGCGGCATGTGGGATCTTCCCGGACCGGGGCACGAACCCGTGTCCCCTGCATCGGCAGGCGGACTCTCAACCACTGTGCCACCAGGGAAGCCCCCCAATTTCTTTCTTTATAAAGAGATATGTCTTGCCAAATAAGTGAACTTCTTGGAATAATACAGTATCCGATATTTAAAAAGACATCATTTGGGTCTGCTCACTCTCATTTTATAGCTCAAGTATCACATCTTCTACAAATAAATAAATGCATTAGCCTGATAAGCAATTTATCTAACCCATTTCTAATCCTGCCATAGTGATTATATTTCCATTCCCATTGCCTTCTGTCGCTAACCACGCTCCTGTTTCCCACCTTTCCATATATGTTCACATGAGCCCTTCACTTCAAATGTACATCACTATTCATGACAGAGCTCTTGGTATGTGCCAGGCGCCAGGCTTAATGTGCCTCACTGACACTTCTGTTCAAACCTCCTAGGTATGTACTAGTAATACCCCCACTTTACAGATAAGGAATTAAGACTCAGAGAAGTGGGAGTAACTAGTGTTAAGGTCCTATGTTGATAACGGCAGAACCAGGATTCAAACAGTCTATAGTCTCCACGAGGGCAGGGATCACAGCTGCCTTTGCAAGAGCACATTGCCTGGCACATGGTAAGTGATAAACAAATCCTGGTCACCAGAGCCTACAGCGTAATGCCTCTCTGTTCTGCATTGGCCCTGGAGCTCAGGGAATCGTTTCTCCCCCTCACTGCCTTGAACTACGTGTTTAAGGCCCACTATAGACCGGGTACATGCCTTGTTAAGTCTAAAATTGTTTTGTGCCCTGCAAATTCTTCTCATCTTGCAAATCACTCATTCATACTATCTAATCCTCTTTAACTCCCCAGGGACAAAAACAACTAGCAAAAACTAACTAAATAAAAAATTTTAAGATAAAAATATAAAATAAAAAATAAAATATAAATAACAAATTTAAAACGGAGGAAAACCTACTAGGGCTGAATCTTCAAAGCTTACAAATCTACAAAGTTTACAACTGACCTTGAAATGAAATGCCCTGACCTGAGTGTCTCTAAACTGATAAGTTTCACACATATAGGGTACCAGAAATTATACCAACACTAATTTTCATTCTGAATATCCTTTCTTCCCAACCACTGTAATGACATAATTACCTTGTCCTAAAAAATACTTGAAATACCATCTGGTGTGGTATTCTGGGTTCTCTAAGTGCACGTCTGTCCTTCGCCAAGTGCCTGGCAGAGCAGTTGCATTCTGTAATGGAACAAAGTTATGCCATTAAGAGGCTTATTTAGAAAGTAAACAAGGTAGCAATGAACCGGATGCCAAAGAACCAGAAAAGTCACTGTTAAAAGTGTACAAACAGGGCTGTAACCACATGTTCTCATTAGAAAAGACACCTGTCTAAATCCACATCATAGAAACATCCTGAAGGTCCTTGGGGTGTAGGAAGAAGCACCAGGTGAACCAGTAAGATAAGCGATTTCTAACTTGAGTATAACTTGAGTTTAAAGTTTTTCTCCGTTCTGGGCTGAAGCTTCCACAACATTTGGGAGTTGGTGCCCGCAGAGGCACGCCCTTCTATTTGTTACCCTGTAACAGGCACATTTCACCTGGAACACATCTCGGCAGCATCTTATTTGAATTCATATTCTTTGTAGAATTTTAAAAATTTACTGTAACTCAATTAATGTGGAAAACATGGATAAACATAACGAATAATCCGAATCCTCTATCCAAAGATATAATCATTATTAATGATTTGATATGGTTTCCTCAAATTTTTCCCCTACATGTACATATGTACTTTTCTTACCAAAATGGAATCTTACTGAATATACAGTTGGAAACTCCATTGACATCTACATTGTGCCCTGTGTGTAAGACAGACTGCTGGAACATTCTTTTCTCATTCTGACATGGCTCTAGTGATTTAGTGGATGCCTGTGGTCAGTTTCTGTATCATGTTGAAGAAGTTCCCTTCAATTCCAAGTTTATAAAGCAGTTTTCTCAGAAATGAATATTGAATTTTACTGAAAGCTTTTTTTTTTTTTGGCAACTATTTAGCGAATAGGTTAAATGGTGAAAATCATAGTCATGTAATAAATTATACCATTGGCTCTTCTTACACTGAATGGTTCTTAGATTTCTGGAAGACACCCTTATAGGTATTCTGTGGATATGCTGTATTGCTGGATTTAAAAAAATGACTTATGTATCATATTTGTTGGTGAGATGAATCTGTAGGTTTCTTTTCAGTATATATTTCTGTCATGCTTTCAGGGTTATATTACTTTATAAAGTGAATTAAGATGCTTTCTGTCTTTCTCATTGCTCTGGAAAGAATGACGTTCACGGAAAGAGCTCTAAGTGCCAAGTATTAGGCCGCACACTCTACATGAATTATCTCCGTGGTATCTCCACCAACTCATGAGACAGAGTCGATTTTATCCCCTTACTTTCAGATGAGGAAATTGATGCTTAGATAATTTAAGTATGTTGCCTAAGGTTGCAGAAATATAAGCAGTGGAGCTAAAACAAATCAGTTCCAATGTCAGAGTGTTTTTTTTCTTTTTTAAAATCTTAACCTTACATCATCTTCTGAGTCTTTTATTTAATGTTATGCCTTTTTAATCTATCAAGGGGTAAAAAGTAGGTTAAAATTCTTAGTATTATTGTGGCTTTATTGAATTTTCTTGACTTTAAAAAAATCAACGAGATATATATATATATATATATATATATATATATATATATCCCTACACACCCACACCCATTTATATAAATTTTTATTTGGCAGTGATTTTAAACTTACATAAAAGTTGCAAGAATAAGAGGAGTGCAAAAAGCATCTGTATGCCCTTTACCAGATTCACCTACTGCTAACATTTTATCCCATTATTCACTTGTTCACTACTCTCTATCCCTCTACACACACACACACACACACACACACACACACACACTTTTTCCCAAATCATTTAAGACTAAATTGCATAAATAATAGCCCTTTATTCCTAAATACTTCAATGTGTATTTCCCAAGAATAAGTATCTTCTTACATAACCACCATAAATCCTAACTATTTTAAGTATGGCCTACTTTATAGAGGATTTCAAAGATACAGAAACTTCCTATAGCATTTTAAGGTGACAGTTACACAGGAACACAGTATTTACTTGACATCAACAAGAATGTTAGGAGGAAATATTCTGATGAGCACATTTTCCAGACAATCAAAGTTTAACATTGCAAACACCCATACTAATTTTATCCCTTTTAGATAATCATTTGCTCAAAGGTATTATGCAGTAATGAACTCAAATTCTTCTATGCTGCAGATGTGCCTGAACATGCCCACAGGGTTGAATGAGTCTTGAGACTGAGAAATCCTGAATCATTTCTGCATCAAATTCCAAAGCCCACAAAAGCTCCTTGTTGCTTTCCTTCTTTTGTTTTGTTTAACCACATTTATACTTGTGGGATGTGAAGGATGAAGACTGTATATGGCCAGGATATTGTGAAGAGAATTTAATCAAAATCCACGTATAACACCCCCATTTTATCTGAGTGTTCTCTAATATTTGACTTTAAGCAGGGAGTCCACACAACACAAGCACTCATACTACAAACGAGATCCATAGTTTTATATAATGCTTGTGATTTTTCAGAGTCTCTTCCAGAGTGAGTTTAATTAACGAATGAATGCTTTTCAACTGACTTTCCTTCACTTTCTAGGTTAAATTGCTGAAAGAACACTGACAATAAAGAAGATGGATTAAAAAAAAAAACTAAAAAATTTTGAATTGCAAATATAAATATAAGCTGGTTGAAAAAAGTTAAATCATACAAAAATTAAAATGCTTTTTCCCCCCCAACCCCCATGTCCTAATCTACTTCCTTGCCATATAATAACCATGTTACCAGATTGGTTTGGATAGTCCCAGGTCTTTTTATGCATTTACAAAAATGTGTCTATACATATGTATACACATTCACATACACATACATATATTTACATACATATGTACATATACACACATAATCTGTTTTCATAAATGGGATAGTTTTATAGGTATTACACTGAAACTTATTTTTTCACTAAAAAAAGAAATCTTAGAAATATTTCTATTAGTACTTACAGATCTACCTTGTTCCTTTTAACAACTACATAGTTTTTTAAAAAAATTAAACACTTCAGTTGAGTATAGATGTGTAAAATATGTAAACATAAAAGGGTAGAAAGTTAAGGTCCTCTAACTTCTTTCCTGACCTCCCATTTCCACTCCAGAAGCAATTACTATTAAATTCTTAGGTAATCTTTTGGAAATTTTCTTGAATATTTACAAGCAAGTTTATCTTTTTTGTTGTTTTTAAGGAAATGGGATGATATCATACGAATCATTCTGGAACTTGCTTTTATGTCTAGCACTGTATGGTAAACGTTTTTCTATGGTATTACATTTACCTGTACCTCATTCTTTCTAACAGCTACTAAGCATTCCAGTGTCTAAATCATAATTTTCAAAATCATTCCTCTACTGATGGAAACTGATGTTGTTTCCAAGTGTTTTTATTTTTTTATTTTAAAATAACACTACAATACACATCCCAGCAGTAGAACTGCTGGCCAAATGGTATACACATTTTTAATGATTGCTAATTGCCTTCCCCAAACTCATTTACATGTCCCCCAACAGTGTGTAAGAGAATCCTCCCCATGCTAAGGAAGAGATCTATAAAAAGCTGAAAGATCGTCCTCTCTGCTCCACCATATACTAATTATACATACAAGTAAGCTGTAAGGGAGGTTTCCAGGGATCTACCCGAGGGTCACAGTCATTTTAATTAATAATCTGAATGAGCACACAGATGGCAGGATAAGCACATCTGAAGGTAATATAAAGATTCTCACTGGGTTAGCTAATAGGACAGGTGACAGAATCAAGATGTCAAAAAACCTCTTGACAATTAGCAATTACAGGACACTCTAACGAGATTAAATTCAGTGCGGACACTGCAGAATCCTACATTTAGGCACAAATACAAATTGTACAAGTAAAGGGTGGAGAAGTCCAGGTGCTACAAAGCAGGAATTCTCTCTCTTTTTTACCCAGTAGGAGATTGAGGCTCCGTGACATTGAGTCATAAACTGGTAAGTGGTAGAGCTGAGGTCTGAACCCAGGTTTGCTTGACTCCAAAACTGTCTCCACTATACCATGATGTTGCCTCACAGCTAAATAACAGCACATGTGAAAAAGACTGGAGTCGGGGGTAGCACATCGTGGGTTCGTAATGAGTCCTCGGGCTTCATGAAAAGAGGAGCGTGTGCACAGCAAGGAAGGGGATGAGCCGGCCTCACTCTGTGGCCGTGAGGCGCACCTGGAGCCAGGTGTTCACTTCCGAGCACTTCCACCTAAAAGGTCCATGAACCGCCTCACATGTGTCTAAGGAGCAGCAGGGAGTGTGATGATAAGTGGAACTGAGTCCATGTCTTAGGAGAAAAACAGCAGATGTCTTGGAATGCTTAAAGGCCTACCATGCTGAAGAAGGCTCAGCCTTACGCTATGGGCTCCAGAAACCATAAATAGAAACTCTGAGTGGAAAATATAGACAGATGAGTTCTGTTCAATAAAAAGAACTTTCTAGCAATGAGAGATGCCGAAAAATGGAAGTAACTTTAGGGCTGTGGTATAATGGGAAATTTATATTTCAGCTTTGTCTCTGGCTCCTGGCACAGAACTCCTAAAACCCTTGGCATTTCCTGAGACATAAGGGTGACAGGAGCATCTTTTGCTCCAATGAGGCAACTCTTGGTGGGCCCCTAGCTAGCTTCAGGATGGGGCCGGTAGCTAGAAAGACCAAGCTTGATTAGAAGTTTGGCACTTTCAACCCCACCCTGCAACCTTACCCATGTGAGCTTCTGGGTTGGTGACTATATCAAGGTGCTGGGAGGGTGCTGCACCCAAAGAGGGCAGGGGAGCTCTGTGCCCCCACCCCCCATCCCTTGCCCTCTGCACCTCTTCCATTTGGCTGTTCCCAAGTTGTATCCTTTGTAATAAATGGGTATGGTAAGTAAAGTGCTTTCCAGAGTTCCGTGAGTCATTTCAGTGAATTACTGAACCCGAGGAGGGGGGTTATGGGAACCCCTAACTTTGTAGCCCAGGTAGACAGATGTGTGGGTACCCTGGGGACCTGACACTTGCCACTGGTGTCTGAAGTGAGGGCAGAGTGTGGAACTGAGCCTGAAACCAGTGGAGTCTGACACTACCTCCAGGTGGTTACGGTCAGGATTGAATGGAATTGTAGGGGACTTAGTTGGTGATGGAATTGGTTGGTGTCCCGAGGAAAAAACCTATCAAGGGGGGAGCAAGTTTCCCTTCACTGGAAATATATTCAGGCAGGGACAGAGGAGCTAACTGTTGGCAAAGTTGTTGCAGGGGTTCATGCCTTGGGTGGAGGACGGGCCTAGATGAACTCTGCGGCAGGAAGGTGTGGTCCATGGATGGAGGATGGGCCTAGATGAACGCTACGGCAGGAAGGTGTGGTCCACAGATGGGTGCTGATCTGCCAACAGTCTGTGATGAAGTAGACAGCAGTGGAGAGCAAGTCTTAGGGGATTAGCTTCCCTAAACAGAACCCAGACCAATCCGGATGTTACTGATTTTGGTAGTGAGTTGTATGAGGGGGTGCTGCAAACTGGTCATACGTAGTAGGACCACAGAGAGTCCTGCAACAGATTGGAAATAAAAAAGCAAGCCCTTCACCACACACAGTCTGAGAAGCACTGCTCGGAGCCTGGGCCTCACCGTGACGTCCTTATGACATGCCCCCTGTGTGTTTTCTCCACAGGAGTTACCAAAATTTGCAATCATCCTATGTATCTGTGTTATTTATTGACCACTCTCCTGCCCGTCTGTGAGCCCACGGGGGCAGGGACCTTAGCAGTCAGCAGTCTTATTCATTCCCGCATCACCAGCGCTCAGCCTGTCTGGCACCGAGAAGTGATCCTGCGTGTGGGTTGAATGAATGACTTGATGTATTATAGGAACAGCGCTCCTGATATAACTTATGTTTTTGGTAATGGTGAGCTAGGCTATTCGACCAAACCTCCCACTGAAGAAACTAAAAGCATTAGACAAATATTAAAGTCATCTCCTTAAAAGCACTGGAGAGCTTACAAGATAGTAAGGAATTACCAGTCAAAACAAAGGCAAGTGGGAATCCGGAGAGGTAAGTGGAGCATGGAAATTCTCTTTAGCTTGAAGATATCTATCGATCCTGGCAAAATTACTCTTGGGTTTTGGTGACCTCAAGAGGCAAGAGGGCAAAGAATCAAACCCCCAGGATCCAGTGAAGTAGGTAGGTCTATAGGAGACCCACCCCACATTAAGCTGGGACCCCAAAGGGTTACACATTCAAGAAAAGAGTGAACAGGAAGAAACCACCTCTACCCCAAAGGCTCCAAGGAAGCCTGCCACAGTGCTGAGTGGAGAAGTGTCTCTGAGGTGCTGTGACCACAAGCCAGCCTCACGTAAAGCTGCAGCTCCATCCTGTATCTTGGCTTAAAGGGTTTAAAAAGTTTCAAGCTGGAACTTTAGTTTAAAGGTGTCTGGCAAAAGCAAATGCAAACCCTCTGATTCTGACACCAATTCTAATATGTGGTTTCCCCCCACACCACCAAGCAATTCTCCGACACCAGCTGGGTGTCCTGTTATTCAACTCAATCCTGACACTGGAGACAGTGTCGGATGCCACAGGTTAAGGGCTCAGTCCTACAAGACTGCTTCTGACGTCTGCAACTTCCGCTGCGAACTGCAAATCCTGGTGATTACCTGTGCTTCTGATCAACTGGCTATAGATTGAAGGTTCCCATGACCCTCTCCTTGGGTTTGATTAATTTGCTAGAGCATAGACCTCAGAGAAACACTTGACTACTTAGATTACTAGTTTATTATAAAAGGATATAACTCAGGAACAGCCAGATGGAAGAGATGCATGGGGCAAGGTACGTGGACGTGGGAGGGGGTGTGGAGAGCCCATGCTCTCCGAGCCGGCCACTCTTCTGGAATCTCCAGGTGTTCACCCATCTGTAAGCTCTCTAAACGCTGCCCTCTCAAGTTCTTATGGAGGCTGCATCCCATAGGCACGACTGATTAAATCATTGGCCTTTGGGGATTGAACTCATTCTCCAGCCCCTCTCCCCTCCCAGGAGGCTGGGGCTGGACTGAAGCGCTAACCCTCTAATCACATGGTTGGTTCCTCTGGTGACCAGCCCCCATCCTTAGGAAACATAGGGGCTTTCCAGAAGTCACTTATTAACATAACAAAAGACACCATGATCACTCTCATTACTTAGAAAATCCCGAGGGTTTTAGGAGCTCTGTGCCAGGAAGAGGTACGAAGACCAAATATGTATTTCTTATTATAAATCACAGGATCACACTCTGTACCAAAAGGCAACGCATCCTAAGCCTTATGTTATTCCTAAAACAGTCATCTTCAAGAACAACAAACAGCACACAATCAGGCAGCCAAGCACACAGAGGAGCAGAGTATACCATGAGAATATGCAGGAGAAAAATCTAACAGAGGGCCACAAAAACCCTCACATATTGGAATTATCAGTCACAGATAATAAAACCATTATACTGACTATGTTTAAAGAAATAAAAGACAAATTTGACATTATCCGAAGGGAAGAGTAAACTCTAAAAAGTGACCAAGCAGCCCTGGGTTAGGCAATGGTTTCTTAGATACGCTAGGAGAAGCACAAGCAACAGAAGATAGCAAATTAAGAAACTTTTTTGCTTCAAGGGACACAATCAAGAAAGTGAGAACACAACCTAAGGAATGGGAGAAAATTTTGGCAAATTATATATCTGATAAGGGTCTAGTATCCATACTGTATCAATGCAACGATAAAAGGAAAAATAACTCAGTAGTGAAACTGCTTTGCAACTTGTTCATGGGTTTGAAAAACTTCAAGCAGCGTGTTGAGCCGTCTAATGCACTAACTGCTTTAACAAACTCAGAGCAAGCCAGGATTTTTTCCTCTGAGTCTCACGTTCCTCCACCGTCTTACACCAGGCCGGGCGCTGGCACTGGCCAGAGCTTTTAACTGAAGACCACGGATATAAAACCCAGCCAAGGTGCTCCAATGGAGCACTCATGCTCGGTGGCTTTGGTGGAAACAAAATTTAAAACAGTATTTGAGCCCACAGAAGCAATCTGAGACAGGACTGTGTTTTGAATGCAACAGACCACAAGGATTTGTTAAATCAGTAACCATTTGGTTCTAAAGGCGTTAAGTGAACTGCCCATGGCCACACTGTTGGTGAGTTGTGGGGCCATGATTTGAACCCCAGCAGCCTGACTCTGGAGCCACTGTTGCCCATGATCCTCCACAGGTGATTTCTAGTCCCTGACCTTGTCCTCTGGCATGTGGCATGGCCAGGTGACAGGGCCAGGCAGGAGTGTTTGATAACCAAAGTGCGTGGTGATCCTAGGACTGCATGAAGGCTCCATTTATGTTTTTCTGGGGAGCTGTGGATTTCCTCTAGACACTGGTCTTGGCAGGGGCCAGAGTTGTGCTTATGTGGGGTGGGGAAAGCCAGTACAGTTTGTTCATTTCGGGCTGGGCTGAAGTTCTGTAAAATTTTGGTAGCAGAAAGATGTGTTGAGGTACAGCAACCTCTGGTACCTTCGGTACTTAGGTGCTCAAAGTAGATACTCGGCCTGGCGGCTGCTAGCTTTCTGAGCACTGGAGAATGAGGACTCGATGCTTCTGCTCCTGACTTAGCTCCTGGGACACCCTTGGCTGCCTGAGTCTGTGAGGATAAGCCTGTCTTGTCTCAGGAGCAGGACCATTTGGGGAGGGCTGTTTCCAAGCTTCAGAAGCCAATTTCCCTGGGAGTTCTTTCTTCTATGAAGGTCAGTTGACATCACTCTGGATAAGAAGTATGTGGGCACCTATTCAGGGGTCCAGCCCAAGGTGGGACTCTGCCCCCTTTGCCTCACAGCAATGGTGAGGGTACCACGTCAGGGTGAAGGGCTTTGCTAAGTTAAGGCAAAGGTGAAGATGAGCAACAACTTCCTGAATGCTGTGGCTTTCAAGTTAAATCCATAGCCCATCACCAAGAACGTGATTAAGGAAGTGGTCAGGAGGGCAAGGCTGGCCATACAGCACCACTTATGGGAACAACAACAACCATTATTACTATTACAGCTCTCGCTCACTGAACTCTCACTATACACTGGGCAGAGCGCTAATAGCTTTAAAAGCTTAGCTCACTGAATCCTCTCGATAATCCCAAGACCGTTTCCTCCTTACAGACGAAGAACCTGGGCTTCAGAAAGGCTGATTACTTGCTGAGGGTCGCACAGCTAGGAGGAGGGGGAGCTGGAACTTGAACCCAGGCTTGCCTGATGCCAAAGCTGGGGGTGCTGAAGCACTGCAGTGGGCTGCCCCTCAGAGAAGCAGCAAAGAAGACAAAACTGGGGGGGCTTAGATAGCACTCAGCAGTTCTGGGGGTAGACTCCAAGGGCTGGAGCGGGCAGCGGAAGTTTTAACAAAGAAAGGCCAGCAAGGCGAGTCCCTGTGGCCTATGGCGAGGATGACCAGCAGAGCCCAGAAAGAGGGCTTGGGCCCAAGCAGTGGCGGACAGGAATGGCCTCCTTTCTTGGTGCCTTCTCTGAATAAAGACGACATTTTATAATCAAAGTAATTTTTTGCATCTCTCTCCTGGACCCTGACATTGCTCACACGGCAGTTCCAAGCCTACAAGCCTGGCAAAGGGTAAGAGCTAGGGTTCCAGGGGCCATTCACAAAGGGTACTGTGGCTGTGAATCTGTCTTCGGTCCCGTTGCTGGCAGACCACCTTCACGTGTCTACCTGGCTTTATTACAGATCTTTCAAAGGGTGCGCGTCACTCTATCAACAGCACCTTCCACACAAAGAACGACGGCACTTTCTCTTCCTGCTCGCTTCAAGCAAAACTCTGAAGAGCCCTTCTGACCCCTTCCTGGGCTCCACTTAGGCAGGTCTTCTGTGGCAAAGAGGGGCACAAGCTGCTCACGGCTGTATCACAGGCACCGTGATTGTGGGCTTGGTGCTGATACAGACTTCCTTACCTCATCTGAAGAGCCGTTTTCCACTCTGAACCTTCCAGCCCTTTGGATGGCTCCATCGGCATCACTAGAGATAAGCTGGGGGACAAAAGAGCACTCAGTTAGGAAGCTGGGTCACCATTTGCAACGCCCCTTCCATCTGTCCGTATCTGCCTATGAGTAAGTCAAATCCAGTGAGAGCTGGAGGGCCCAGCCTAGAGCTCACAGTCTTGGAAGCTCTATCAGCCACGCCCTCGTACAGGTGGGCCCCACAGTCTTTAGGAAGCTGAAGGGTGAGGAACACCTAACCCGTAAGAGTGGAAAACAAGAGCCTCAAATCTAAATGTGAACATATTCCAATAGTGAAGCATTGAGGTGATGCTCCCTACAAGCTTAACCCACGTCACACGCGGACAAGCGCAGCTCACAGATGGCAACACCGAAAGCCAAGTCTCAAGTTCAGCTGCCTTTACAGGAAAGCCTAAAACACAATTAATGGCTGGCAGAAACTCTACTAACATCACAGAAAGCTCCTGTACTTCGTTCAGTTTCAAACAGTTTCCAAAAGGCCAATTAGTCCCTTCCAAGGCTGCCTGACTGCATTTTAGCTCCAGCAAGGCGATGCTTGCAAATAGGCAGTCTCCATTCAAGGAGCTCGGTGCTAAAAAGAGATGAGTTAAAAAGAAATCAGTGCTGGTGCATCAGTCCTAAAATCACCGACTCAAGGTTTAACTTACTTTCCCCTAAATCTTCTAGATTTCTCAGTAGCAACTTAGGAAAATGACATGTCTTTTTTTAACCTTTTAAATCTGCCCACAAATTTGCAGCAAAGATCTGCCAACAATTTCCAGATCCCAGAAATCCCATTAGAACACACTTGCCCAGAGGGGCACTTCTCAAGTCTTACCCAGTAAAATGATACACAATTTCTTAAGAAAGATTATCTCGTATTTTTACTCGTGTTTCAGAGATATGAAAGTGTGAAAATAAATGGAAAAATTTCAGGGAAAAACTCTACAACTTTTCCTAAGGAAAATTGTTTGAAAAAGATTGATAAACTTTTCCCGTGATAAACACAAAAATAATAGTATCTAATATTTATCGAGAGCTGCTACATGCCATGTACTCCTCTGGCCTTAACATGTGTTATCTCATTTAATTCTCATAAAAACAACACAAAGTAGGTACTATCATTATTCTCATTTATGAGTGAGGAAACTGAGGCAGAGAAAGGTTAAAATAACTAGGTAAGGTTACATCTAAGTCAGTGGTGGGCCTGGGATGTGAACACAGGCAGTCAGATTCCGGAAGCCTGTTATCCTCATCTGACCACTACCCTACTTAACCCTCCTCCATGGAATGTCCATGATAAGGTTCTAACTTATATGTATACCTAACCTATATCCTGCAAAATAATTTCTAAAAACAATTACGAAGAAGATTTTTATGTATATATTTAGCTTTTATATCATCAGATCATTACACTGTTGATAGACTGAAGATGGGCAATAGAGGCTACATAGCAAAGAATTTAATTTGCCCAAAGAGAGGTCTGACCTTTGCTCTCAGCTCCTGCTAGGTGATCTCTAAGCCCTGGGAATGTCCTGCATGAGTGTCTGTTTGCTTGGGGACTTTGAGCCACATGGCAGAGTATGGTGGGCGCTTTGGGTCACACGGTATCAGATCTACCTCTGGACACCAAGACTGAGAAGGGTTTCCCTGGTTGGCAGTACTCCGTGTGTACTGTCACACGTTGTTGCCAGGAGCCACAATCAATTACTAATGTCTGCCATAGGCATATAAAGAGAGAGGGTGACACACACATCCCTATATTAGAGGTTGGTAGATATAGTCCTCACTATAGCCAGTTTCATCCAGGACTCAAAGGCTTGGGAGAAGAGCTGACCATCATTCACTGATTCAGTCATTCATTCACATAACAAGTATAAACAGTGGTGGACTATATTCCAGACACTGCTAGGCACAGGCTATGATTTCCTTTTCCTTTGCTGAGATTAGAATAAGAAGTTTATCGCTTATCTTGATTGAAAGGATCAAGAAGAAGAAAGGAAGGACATGTTTAACGATTTGATGGTTAGAAAGAATTTAGCTCCCTCTGAACTATAATCACAAAATCCATGAAGACCCTGAACTCCTGCCTTAGTCTAACATGTTTAACTCTATCACCGTCACCATCGCCACCACCACCATCTCCATCAGGTCACTGTCATCTCTCCCCTGGGTGACTGCAACCATCTCCTAACTGGCCTGTGCATCCACCCACCATCGCTTCTCTCCAAACCACTCTTCACATCAAAGCGCACGGGATTTTGGCAACTGCGAATCTGATTGTCCCATGATCCCATCTCTATCCTGGCATCCCCCTCCTTCCCACCAGAGGACGTGCACACACGGGACCCCCTCACCTGGAAGGTCTTCCTCTCCCCGCTTCCCCTCGTGAACTCCTTATCACTCAATTTCACCACAGCCGCCATTGCTCAGACACCTTCCTTGACCTCACTGCCTGGGAAAAGCTCCCACTGCAAGTCTCAGAGAGGGCCTCAGGGTCCTGATTGCCATTCCTTTGTGCCATCACCTGATTGATGCCCGTCTCTCCTCACGCACCCCCTCCACTCTCACTGAGAAGCTCCAGGAAGACGATGGTTTTCTCACCACTGCATCCCCAGAGCTATGCTCACTGCCTGACATAGTATTGATACTCACTAAATATTTATTACACAAGAAATCCATGAACAGATGAATGCCAAATCCCTGTGGAAATGACCAAAGGGATATAAGACTGGGGGAAAGATCTACTCTAGCCCCAGAAACCAAGAAGGTTCATTACTCACCCAAGAAATTTCAAAGAGATTCTACCAGGTCTATGACGAAAGAAAGACCAAGGTGAAGGACAGACCAAATCACTTGAATCACCATTTGCAAGTGAAAGGCAGCCTGAGTAGTAACTTAGTCCAACTAAGGTCAAACTAACACTGCTGAGCTCATGCTGGCAGGGCCTGTCTGAGGTGAGGGGGGTATTCGGGCAGTAGGTGGGAAGGAGACCTACCAGTCACACTGGGGAAGTGACTCTCGCTGGCAAGTGGAGTGGCAGCCCCAGAGCTCCCCTGCCCCGCACCCCCCCAACCCCCAGCTGGCTCGGGCAGCTGGCTAAATAAACCAGAGGGTGCCGTGGAGGCTGGCGCTGATGAGGACTGGTACCCCACCTGATGTGAAAGGGGACAGTGCTCCAGCGAATGAGGGGCTGAAAAAAATAACACTCCAGGAAAACAATATCCTTTTAACACAGCAGAGAAGCTGTTTCTATCAGTAGTTTTCTTTCTATTATTCCTCATAAGCCTTTGATCTGGCTAATTAAAACTATTAAAAATATATAAACTCTTCCCTTTGTTGGAAGGAGATTTGACTCAGGAATGACACAATGTCTACTAGAACCCATCTAAATGTCCAGTGCTGCACAACCAAGAAGCCCTCTCCTCTGACTCTTTCCACGTGGTACAGAGTTCTGGTTGCCACCAAAATCCGTCCTCACCATCTTCCACGGTAATGGAATTGCAGCCAGACACATGGCTAGACCACAGTTCCCTCAAGGTGGCCATTTGACTTCATCTCCCCACTTGCAGGTGGGTCAAAGTCCCAGTGGCATGTAGGGATCCCAGCCCTTTAGAGAGGGGAGGTGCCCCCGCACGTGCTCTTTCCCTCCACTGGTTAAACCTCAATGACCAGAGAGACCTCGAAGTCCATATTGAAGACAGTGGGTTCATCCCAAGCCTGAATGTGTGGGGCACAGCCACCCAACAACTTAAAATGCTTGGCTCACTGTGACAGAGAAATACACTTGTTTTTAACTGCATTTTGATGTTCTAAGCCAACTATATACCCTATAACATACCCTACAAGGAAGAACAAAGAAAAAATCATTAAACCTATGACAAGTCCATAATTTAAAATGTGGAAACTGACTTGAGGTATATGAGCAAATGTTCAAGGAAATATAATTTACTACAAAAAACACAAGGAAATTTTAGGCCATCATTAATTGTAATAATTTGGGAGGATACTTGATCTATGAATATGGAACAATCTGTGATCAGCTTTCTGATGTAAAAGCATGGTTTCTGAATTCTGAAATGTAGACCACATTTCACAGTGACCATAGTGAATTCAAAATTAGACAGTGAGAAGAAAATACCCCCAAAAGAGTAGATTAGAATATCAGTTTGAGATAAATAGAGGAAAATGATTATCAAAAACACAGAGAACATACCTGAGAAAAATGCAAGGAATAATGGACTGGGGTGTTAAGATGGTCTTTGGGCAGAGAACCCAAGGCCAACCAAATCATTCCATAGACCAACTACCCACTGATAAGGTCCCCTACTAATGAGCTAGACCACAACTAGAGAATGCCTTTATTTACTGCAGACCAGCCCGAAAGGTTTAGAAACAAAGTAGAGAGCAAGGCAATCTGAGATCTCACCCCTCCAAAGCCAGCAGAGAGGAGGGAGTCAGGCAGTCTCCTCACACAGGAGTATACCTGGCCCTTTGTTATTCTTCAGGGGAAATGTCCAAAAAGGACATTCCCACATGTGCTCTGACCTTTGCAAGTGCTCTGCCTACCCAGGAGTTCAGTGATCAGTAAGATATTTTTTATCTGATCAGTCCAGATCTGTACTCCTAAAGGATGGAGTGAGGGAGAGGGGTAAAATGAGGAAGTGGATAATGGGGAGTCTGGAACACCTCCTAGAGGTCATTGGAGAGAACAGCCCAGATAATTACAATAAATATCAATGGGCTACACTCCTCTATTAAAGGAAGAAAGACTCAAGGATTGGAAATACAAATGAAATCTAACTAGCTGCAAGAGATAATAAAATAAAACAATACAATAAATACAATAAGATAATCCTGAAAAAGAAAGGCCAAGTAAAAAATATTCATGGTAAGTTGGGGAGAAAATGGTGAGGGAATAATAAAATCAGATGTAGAACTTAGGAAAAAAATATCATTAAAAAAGTTACAGGGGCTTCCCTGGTGGCGCAGTGGTTGAGAGTCTGCCTGCCGATGCAGGGGACACGGATTCGTGCCCCGGTTCGGGAGGATCCCACATGCCACGGAGCGGCTGGGCCCGTGAGCCATGGCCGCTGAGGCTGCGCATCCGGAGCCTGTGCTCCGCAACGGGAGAGGCCACAACAGTGAGAGGCCCGCGTACCGCAAAAAAAAAAAAAAAAAAAAGTTATGGTACATGGATAGATAGATCTACTCACTCCCAAAATATAATAATTATAGGCACTCATTATAAAACAAAACTCTTATAAATAGATGGAGTTTCTAAAATTATAATTATAATGGGGGATTTTAGTATATTTCTCTCTGATAGGTCAAGGCAAGAAATAGTAAGGAATTATAGAGGAATCAAATAATAAAATTAATAAGCATGATTTAATAGACATATACTGAATTTGTCAAGGTACAGAGAATACATACCTTTTAAGAAAATCTATTAAAGTTTAAAAAGCTGATCAAATATTGGATAAAAGCAAGCATGAATAAATTCTGCAAAACAGAAACTATACAGATGATTTTTTTAGTATAGTGCAACTGAATGAGAAATTAGTGTCAAAAGGACAAAAAAGTGGGAAATTTTAAAATATACATCTGCAAAAACTCTTGGGTCAAGTAGGAAAACTAAAATTGGACACTATCCAGACATCAACAAGAACAGTACCTATCAAAACAGATAATGCAATAGATGCTGTATTTACAGGAAAATTCATATCCTTAAATGATTTCGTCATTAAATAAGAAAGAATAAAAACAACGAACTAAAGCATTAACTGCTAGAAGGTACAAAAAGAACAATGAAATACACCCAAGGAAAGCAGGGGGGAGGAATCAATAAAAGATCAGAGCAGAAATTACAGATTTAGAAAGGCAGTAGAATTGACATCCAAGAGATGGCCAGCAAGTCTGATTCTAAAAAGCAAAGGTGCTAGCTTTGGCAGCATGTATACTAAAATTAGAATGATTCAGAGAAGATTAGCGTGGCCCCTAAGCAAGGATGACAAGCAAATTTGTGAAGCATTCCACATTTTTATAAATTAGGAGTTTGGGATTAACAGATACACACTACTACGTATAAAATAGGTAAACAACAAGGACTTACTGTATAGCACAGGGAACTATATTCAATATCTCGTAGTAACTTATAATGAAAAAGAATCTGTAAAATATATATATACCTGTATATACATAAATGTGTATATATACACATATATATAACTGAATCACTTTGCTGTACACCTGACACTAACACAATAACGTAAATCAACTATATTTCTATAAAATAAAGAAATAAATAAAAATCAAAGGCAAACGCAAATACACAAGAGTGATAATAAAGAAAATATAGTTGCTAAGAAGAAAAGAGATTTTTAAAAGTGTGAGAGAATACCATGTGAGACTATGCGACTATTACCAAAAACTTCAGTGAAACGGAAATTTTCTAGGAAAATATACATAACGAAGATTCTTTTAAGGAGAGGAAGAAACCTGAATACACCAATAACTGTAGAACTGGAGAGGTTGTCAGAACAACACCCCACAGAGACAGTCCTGGCTCAGAGGGTCTTCAAGGAGGGGAAGGGCCCCATTTCCACCTGCCAGCCACACCCTCACTCACCAGGAACACAGGGGAGAGTTTCCCTACAGAAGATACAAATAGCAGAATTCTTCTGAGTTTGTTTTGGTGCAGAAGTTCAGGGGAAGGGAATTAACATATATTTAACATCAGTAATGCTAAGAAAAAAGGACATGATTTTTACGATATGTTATTTTGTCTAACGTTTCTAACCTGGTCATGCACCAAAGGATTGGTACTGAGGAGGACTGCGCCCAAGAGAGAAAAGGGAAAAAGCAAATCAAATCATCACTTGGTTAGGATCTGCCTGGTCCTGTGAGGAATCGCTTTAGAGTTCCTGCATTGGTCAATCCTGGAGCCACTAGCCCCATTTAAATCTAATTTTAAATTAATTGAGATAAAATAAAAAACACTCAGTTCCTCTGTTGCGCTGTCCGTATTTTAAGTGTTCAGTAGCCACAGGTGATGGCTACACTGGACAGAGCAAATGACAAATTTCCACAGTCACGGAAAGTTCTATTGGACAGGACTGTCACATGCTGGACCTTGATGCAACTCTGTGTGACCAAGATCCATTAAGTTTCTCAGGCTGAAACACCTACAGTTGGTTAAATACACTAAAAACGGTGGAAATTCATGTAATTTAATATCTGGAGTAGAGGCTTCCTAATTTCAGCCAAACTGTAACTGATTCATTTAACACTAAACAGTGTTCAATGTCTTAGATGTTTTATTTCTGGGAAAAAGTAATATCTAAGCAATAATATCCATCTGTATGATTTAACAAATTAATGTAAAAGAAAAAATTAAAAAAGGAAGAATAAAGTGTTATTCATTAACTACTGTAAATAAAAGTATTATTAGTTTAATATTAGAGGCAATTAGATGAGAATATTTCCTAAATTAATACAAATACATAAATTTTCAAAAACAAAAGCCTCTTTCCTCTCTACTGAATCGCTTTGTTTCTTTGGGCTGGTGTCTGTTTCCATACCTTAAGCAGCACTAGGATCCCTGCGATCTCTGCTTATCATGCACTGGGTACTTGGCATTCAGGTATATATAAGTCACAGAAACAGTATTTTAACTTAGGAAAAAAATCTTTTAAAATTTGTGTAAATTATATCTTTAAAAATAATATTTCAGATTTCCATCCCCCGCCCCTATCTCCTCTCTTTAAAATGAGTGGTTACAAGTGTGGGTTTTGGCACCCAACTGATCAGGTTCAAATCTCAGTTCCACACTTACTAGCTGTGTGACCTTGGGCAAATCACTTAATTTTTCCTCTCTAAATTTCATTTTCCCTATCTCTAAAATGAGGAAAATGATTGTAGCCACTTTTAGGCTTGTGGAGAGGATTCAGTAATATAAAACAAGGGCTTCCCTGGTGGCGCAGTGGTTGAGAGTCCGCCTGCCGATGCAGGGGACACGGGTTCGTGCCCCGGTCTGGGAAGATCCCACATGCCACGGAGCGGCTGGGCCCGTGAGCCATGGCCGCTGAGACTGCGCGTCCGGAGCCTGTGCTCCACAACGGGAGAGGCCACAACAGTGAGAGGCCCACGTACCGCAAAAAAAAAAAAAAAGTGATAAAATAATATAAAACATGGAATGAGCCTAGAATAGTTTCTGGACGTAGGAAGTGCTCAATCATGTTATAACAATATGTATTTTAATAATAATATGATAATGATTAATAGAAAATGCCGTGACTATTGTTAGTATGATTAAACCGTTTCAGTGCTGCATTTACGCTCTTGGAAGGTCTGTTTAAACATGTGTCACTCTTCCGATATTATTGAGAACTAATTTCTCAGGGTCTGTACTAACTGCTGGAATTAAAAAGACAAATGCAACATGATCCCTACCCTGGAGGAGCACAGATCCTACTGGGAGAGAGAGACACACACATGTAAACAGATAAATCACACATAACCTGGTTAAATGCCACAGCACAGAAGTAAGGATGGGGCACTGGGGGCGGTCAGAGGCTGGAGGGACAACTCTGCCTCAGGGAGCAAAGGTTTTGTCGCTATAATGCAATTTATTCTGGAAGATGTACAGGACCTTTGAGAAATGATTTCCAACATAAGTAGACTTTTAAAACTACAAATACTGGTCAAGGAGACCATTTGCATATGCAAATCACAGACATGTAGACACCCTGACACACATCCATACCCCTGACTTAGAAAGTATGGCTCAGAAGGGAAGAAAGAAAGTTAAAATGTTTCCATCAAAAAAAGGTGGGGAGATAAGGCCTGAACATGGGTGGAATAAGCCATCCCCTGACTGGCAAGTACTGCTCCCGGGCCCCTGGTTCACTTCTCCTGGTCAGTCTGGTTCACTTCCGCTGTCTGCAGCGAGAGGCAAGGGAGTGGAGACGGGGACCAGAGGAGATGTTTTCTTCCTCCCACTCTTCACCTCCATCCTCTTCTGCCTGTGCCATGGGGTGGAGAAAAGATTTGGGAGGTTGGGCAGCTGGAGTGCTGAGCGCCAGGGCACATGTCAGAGAACCTGAATTGGTTAGAAGATTCTCCAGCTAGGAAGATAATTGTTGGCTAAAGAACAACCAAGGCCTCGGATCTGGGCTCAGACTTATCATCCACATCTCTGGCCAACATCCTAAGCAAGCTCAACGTCCATCACAATGATTTATCTGATGTCTTGAGCTCATGCCCTTCAGCTGTCTCAAATCTAATGACCTCACTTAACTCCATGGCTTTGTCATCCACTACTAAGACCCCAAACCTGCTCTCACCCACACTGGTATAGATTTGTCATCACAGTACCTGACTTATAACCCACGCTGGCTCTTTCCGGTACACATTCTAGCTGGGGATCTGTGGTTAATCACACCAACACTGCACTTACTAACACATAGACCTTCGTACTGCTGAGTTCTACTCAAGCCCACCAAGTCAAGTCCCAGTTTTCCATCACCTCCTACCAAGTAAACTCTCATGCTTCCCTTCTGTGTTCAAACAGACATGTTTCCATATGACTAGGCCTACGCCAAGCTCATGCTTCTTGACCATGGCTAGACCTTCACTACCACTTCCCAGTTCTTTTATCCATTCCTTCTTCACTTCCCATTACATCTCCCATCTTGGCCCTGACTTGTCAATCACCAAATCGCCACTCCGGAAACACCTTTTCTTCCAAGCAATGACTTCTCCACCTATTCTACTGAGAAATCTGAGGCAAGTCAGGATGAGTACTGTCATCTAACCCTCCATCTCAAATGCTATCCATCTTGGTTTCTTCATTAAAATAATATCTGACTAGTCCCTGATACTCAAATTCCCAGTAAAATATTTGTGAAGATTCAGCACAAAAGATGACAATTCATGAGTCTGAAGACTGATTGTCCACCCAATGGCCAAAACATCAGGACATTTTCTACTTACTGTATGGCCAATGGAGAAAAGAACTGGGAAACATATTCGGTCACTGACTTTGTTGCCCAAAACAGAGCAAATCTGTGGTCATTACAGAAAGCTGGATGGCAGTTTATTTTCCTCTTCACCACCTCCTTTGGGCTAAGAAACACTGGGTCTATATGAAGAATAACAATAAAACATCGGGCATTATCCTTTTACTGCACAGGTACTGCATTTTAAGGTAGCCCCAGCCATTCCAGCACCTCTTCTTCTCTCCAAGAACACATTGGGCAAGATGTGGAGAGGGAGGGAGACAAAGTCCACGTTAGAATATGCAGTCTTCATAAGCAATGTGCCATAGGTAGGGAGACAGACCAGAAGGGTCCTGGTAGCAGAGCACCCTGGGGAACATGGTTTTGTCAATATGCCAAGCTGCTGGGCGCACCAAAGTGTGGTTGGGATGGGGGGAGATATAACCTTCTTAATCTGAATCCTGTTCTTTAATCTACACAGATGGTATTTTCTCAAGCTTATGTAAAGAGCTAAGCAAACACTACTTTAATACTCCTCTTCCAACCAGACTGCTACCTGGAGCTCCCTAAGTCCTGGCTATATGTATAAATTCTAGAGCTACTCATTCAGAGCAGCAAAAAGCCAAGCACAGAGAACATCCTATCTCATTCCAGCAGAGCTTTACAAGATAAATGCCAGCTAGATTCTGGATATTGATCAGGGAGCTTTGCACAACCACTGGCCATCCAGATGTTTGGTTCAGAGAAGCTGCAGTACCCAAAAGGACAATGAGGGCTCAGGCCATTGTACATTCTGTCTGTTGAAAATACAAGGTCTGAATAGCTCTTTGTTTTTGTTTGAAGATTCTGTAAAAAGGAAAAAAAAAATCACCAACATGGGAGTTATGAAAAAAAAAAATTCTACATATGATCCTGAAAACTAAAAAAGGACGCTCATCATTCTTTACTATGAAACCAAAATAAAAGTTTAGAAAAGCAGTTGTTGTCCTCAATAAGACAGAAGACAATTTTTGCAACAAGCGTATAAAGCTTGTGGAAGCGGGCAAGATAAAAGAGGACAAAATATGCAAATGTAGGATTAAAATCCTCATTGGAGGAGGAAAGCAAAACATTTACTGTAGAAAACAGAGACAGTAGGATGTTTATCATTTGAGATGCCTTTCCAAAATGAAAAGGCACAAAACAAAATGAAAATAATGAGAAAGAAAAGACAGCTACAGAGGACAGAAAAAAGATCTTCCTTATCGTTTCAAGGGGAAAAAATGAGCAATAATCAAAGATATATCTGAAGAAAATATTCATCCGTGACGTAAGACCTGGGTCCAAGATTTGCAAAGATGCAATATTTTGGGAAAAATTGGTGAGAAGAGAAAGAGAAACTATGGGAAACATTTTTTAAATAAAAGAATAAAGAAGAAGGTTTGAGAAAGATCCAGGCAGGAAAGGTTTCCGAAAAAGAAAATAAACTAAACTGTCTCAGGCTTCTTTCTGAACACTAAAGGGCAGAAAGTAACTGTACTGGCTTGAATGGTGTTCCCCGCCCCCTGCCGCCACTTTACATCCACCTGGAACCTCAGAATGCGCTCTTATTTGCAAAGAGGGCCTTTGTAGATGTAATTAAATAAGTTAAGATGAGGTCACTGAATTAGGGTGGGACGTAAGTCCAATGGCTGGTGTCTTTATAAGAGAAAAGAGGGAGACACAGTTACAGAAATGCAGGTCAGGAGGCCATGTGAAGCAGAGATTGGAGTGATGCAGCTACAAGCCAAAGGATGTCAGGGATTGCTGGTAACCATGGAAGCTGGAAGAGGCAAGCGAGGATTTCTCCCTCGAACCTTCAGAGGGAGTGTGGCCCTGCCAACATCTTGACTTCAGACTTCTAGCCTCCAGAACTACGAGAGAATAAATTTCTGTTGTTTTAAGCCATTCAGTTTGTGGTAATTTGTTACGGCAGGCCTAGGAAAGCAATACAGTAACAGATCAAAATTTGTGAATTTTTTTTGAAAAATAAATTTATTTATTTTTGGCTGCGTTGGGTCTTCGTTGCTGCGCGCGGGCTTTCTCTAGTTGCGGCGAGTGGGGGCTACTCTTCGTCGTGGTGCGCGGGCTTCTCATTGCACTGGCTTCTCTTGTTGCGGAGCACGGGCTCTAGGCGCGTGGGCTTCAGTAGTTGTGGCACGCGGGCTCAGTAGATGTGGCTTTCAGGCTCTACAGCACAGGCTCAGTAATTGTGGCACGTGGGCTTAGTTGCTCCACGGCATGTGGGATCTTCCCGGACCAGGGATCGAACCTGTGTCCCCTGCATTGGCAGGCGGATTCGTAACCACTGTGCCACCAGGGAAGTCCCCAACATGTGAATTTTTAAGAGAAAAAGGTGATGACTCAGAAATTTAAAAACCAACCAAGCTGCTCTTATGGAAGGCATAGCTCAAGACGTTCTCAGACACACAATGATTGAGAAAAGATAACCCTCACATACTGCCTAAAAATCTCACCTGGAATTGCAGGAGAAGGATGCCTGCAACCATGATATTTACTATGGTTCTGGAGTCCTAGCCAGTGCGTAGCCAATCAGACATACAGAAGAAATAAGAGATTTAGATGGAAGAAGACAAAGTTGTTTGCGGAAGAGTATCTATGTCTTCAAAAAGAGACTACTTTGTTTTTAAGTAAAGAAGCACAAAAAAACTATAAAACTGTTTTGTATATAAATTTAATTACTAAAGGGACACACTAAATCTTAATAGTGATTATCCATAGGTGGTAAGATTACAGACTAATTTAATTTTCCAGTGCTTTTTCACTATATTTCAAATTTTCTATAATGAGCATGTATTCCTTTTATAATCAGAAAAGTATGTTTAAAAGTATATCGGCATGCATGTGCACATACACACACAGAGACTGGAAAGTAATCTAAAACTTTAAGAAAAGAAAAAAATTGATCAGACACCAGATTTTCAGCAAAATTGATCTTTTAGCTAATACATAGACATTTGGCAGTGAGCTAGATGCCACTGGGGATACAATAAAAAAGAACCATGAGTTCTGCCCACTGAAAAGGTATAAGAAATGCACACGAATAATTTCAGTGTAAAATATGACAGGTGCCATAGAGAAATGCAAACAATTGCAGGGTTCTAAAGAGTGAAAGATGATTTTCCCATAGGGGAATCAGGTAAGGCTACATGGAAAACAGCCCTGGTAGAGGCGTATTTCAAGAAGGCATTTTAGAAGGACTGAGAGGCATAAAAAAGCCCCAGAGGCCTGGGTGACGGTGAGTAAAGGCCTATTTGGCTGGCTCATGGGCCAGAGGCGTGAAGGCTCCAAAGATTGATTGGAGGCATTTTTGGAAAGCTAAAAGCTCTATTCCATAAGCAAAGGAGAGATGTGAAGGCTTTGGCTTTTTGTTGTTGTTGTTATTTGTTTGAAAGCATAAGTATGATGCTGACAGAGTGGGACATTTGGGAAGGTACTCTTTGTAGCATTAAGGAAATCATCCCCCAGAATCAGGTTAACTACAGCTGAGAATTCTGACAAGCTGGATGTTCTTACCAAAACTTGTTGAATGGAATCTTTGAGAAGTCAGGGAGACCAAGAAAAACTGCCGGAAGCTCAGAGAAGGAGGAAATGACACAAATGTCACTCCAAAAAGGGAGTTCATAGAAGCAAACACGCCTGTCCTTTTCCTATTCCTATCTCCTTAAGAGATCAAATGAGAAACATATAAGGAATTAAAAGTCACTTTCACAATGGAAGCTTGTAAAAGAAATGCACACTATTTGGTTCACTCCAGACATGTCAAATCAGAGCCTGAATGTTAAACAAATTCCTCAAGTGATTTTTATGTGCCATAAGGTATGAGGGGCATTGGAGCGCAGCCTATAACAATGGGGAGATCACAGAACTTTTAAATAACTACAACCTACTGTGCATAAGACAGGGGGACAAGCTCTAAAACTTACCAGTTGTGTGACTTTGGACAAGTTAATCTCTTTGAACTTCAGTTACCTCATCTATAAAATGAGGGTAACAAAAGTATCTATACCCCATCAGGTAGTTGTGAAATTTACATTAGTACATATACATAATACCTATTTCCATGCATACATATATATACGTATATATGTCTGTCTATCTATCTATCTATCTATCTATCTGTCTATCATCTCCTCAAAAGACTGTCTGGCATTGTGAGCGCACATCCATGTGAATAAGAGCAACTTACCCATGAAATCTGTTGAGAACATATAACCAACAGGATTTGGTAAGAGACTGGATGTGGGCTATGGGTGAGCTCCTGGTTTCTGATATTAGCAACGGAAGGAAAGGTAGAGCCATTTACCCAGTGGTGTGGGTGGGCAAAGAGCAACGACGGTGAGTTCCGTAGTGGGCGTTTTAAGGTTCAACTGCCCATGGCAATGTCCAGTGGACATTTGGGCAGGTGGTCCTATATGCTGTGGACAGAGACCTGGGAAGAATATACGGATCTGTGAGTCACCAGCCTAAAGACAGTACCTGAAGCCATGGGGATAGGAAAGATGACGAGGGAGAGCAGACAGAGTGAGAAGAGAACCCTGAGGAGCAACCAAATTCAAGGGCCAGGCAGACGAGAAGAACTCCCTAAAAGAAGCTGAGACGGTGCCGTAGGGAGGTAGAAAGAGAAGTACGGGAGAGCAGAGGCGCAGAAGCCAAGGGAGGGGAAAGTTTTAACAGGGCGCATGTGCAGAGTGGGCCCGTGAGCTAAAGACTAAACGCGTCACCTGGATTTGGTAGCAGAAAGGTCTCTGGTGACTTTGGCAAGAGCAGGCTCAGTGGGAACAAGAAGGGGAAGCATCCAAAGGCGAATTTGCAAGGGAATTTGTGGAACTATCGCGGGGATCAAAAGGAGAATTTAGAGTGGCTGAAATGTACTCCCAACGTAATTAAAAAGTCTTCACATCTCTTAAGCAAACACAGCCTGAGATTATATTTTAAAAGACTGCAACACAGTGATAACTGCTAAAGACCAATTAAAAAGCTGAGGCCAAAAAGCATACAATCCTTTTCTTACATATAAAGGAGCCCAAAGTAACTGCTTTAATTAAATATGTAAAATAGTTCAATATAAGAATATTCGTTGCGGCATGAAACTGGGAGCCCTTTTTGGTAAGTCAGTCACAGCAGAGGCTACACTGGATTTGGGCGCGACTTTCCCTAACTTCACCCAGTGGGGGAAAAAAGGGGAGCAAATTTTAAAATCACAGATATTCTCCTCTCCTACGAAGAGGGTGAAGCTGCTCCAACCCGCGGAATGGATGTGATGTGCACCCCAACAAGATAGGGACTTGCCCCGAGACAGGAGAAAGCCGAAGACAAGGGTCTCAGCTTCGGGGTGCTGAGACAGACCCGAAAGAAGCCTCAAATGCTCTGGGTCCCATACTCCCGGGGAAATTTGTCCCAAGTTGCCTACCGGGGGGCAGCTAATAAGTTAAAAGCATTAGACTTGGTTCTGAGGGTCTAACAAAGAGCTATGACTGTTCAGAGCCCACATGGTGAAAGGCTGGCAAAAAAGTAAGATTCATTTTCAAGGTAACAGCACTAAAAGAAGTAAAAGGGTGTTTTTCAAATTCTTGGGTCTGTGTTCATGGTTGTTAAGTACTACATTTTTGATGGTAGGCCTGCCTGAATTCAGAAGTAAACACAGGTTCTCAAAAATACCTTTCAGAAAACTGAAAATATTTTGTATTCATAAGAGCAGTATACAAAGGTATATAACATTATATATATATATATTTTTTAATAAATTTATTTATTTATTTATGGCTGCATCGGGTCTTTGTTGCTGCAAGCAGGCTGTCTCTAGTTCCGGAGAGTGGGGGCTACTCTTCATCGCGGTGCGCAGGCTTCTCGTTGTGGTGGCTTCTCTTGTTGCAGAGCATGGGCTCTAGGCATGCGGGCTTTGGTAGTTGTGGCATGCAGCCTCAGTAGCTGTGGCGCACAGGCTTAGTTGCTCCGCAGCACATGGGATCTTCCCAGACGAGGGCTCGAACCCATGTCCCCAGCATTGGCAGGCGGATTCTTAACCACTGTGCCACTAGGGAAGTCCCAACACTATATATATATATATATATATATATATATATATATATATATATATATATATATATATATATATATATATATATATATATATGTTTGTTTTGTCGTACGCAGGCCTCTCACTGTTGTGGCCTCTCCCGTTGTGGAGCACAGGCTCCGGACGCGCAGGCTCAGCGGCCATGGCTCACGGGCCTAGCCGCTCCACGGCATGTGGGATCTTCCCGGACCGGGGCACGAACCCGTGTCCCTGCATCGGCAGGTGGATTCTCAACCACTGCGCCACCAGGGAAGTCCCCCAACATTATGTATTTTTGATCAAGCTTAAAATTTATTTTTCCTACAACTGACGATACATACCGCTGAGCCTGGTCTGTCTTACTAGAAGTTGAGCTGGGCACGTGACAGGACCTGGTGTAGGGCAGAGGTCACTTTGGCACAAGTAAGTTGTGAGAGGCAACAGATATTATCAAGCAGACACTTAAGAAAGACTGGGTGTTTGAGACACACTTGAGAATTTTACCTCCAGAGCATACAAGAGACCACAATCAAGATAGAAAACAAGGTTTCCTGTGAAGAATTAACCAATAAACAATATGTTAACAGTTTGTAGCTCTGGGTAAACAAAATATAAACTGTTGTACATTGATCAAAATTTGAAAGTTTTTTTTTTTTTTCGGTACGCGGGCCTCTCACTGTTGTGGCCTCTCCCGTTGCGGAGCACAGGCTCCGGACGCGCAGGCTCAGCGGCCATGGCTCACGGGCCCAGCCGCTCCGCGGCATGTGGGATCCTCCCGGACCGGGGCACGAACCCGTGTCCCCTGCATCGGCAGGTGGACTCCCAACCTCTGCGCCACCAGGGAAGCCCAAAATTTGAAAGTATTTTTATAGTCCAGCAGAGTGCTATATCCCACCAGGTGAAGACCACTGGAGTCACAGAACAAAGACCCCAGGGTTCCAGCAGCAGGTGTAGGAGCCAGAGGTCATGAGCTGAGCTGAGGGCGCCGCGGCAGCACAGAGGGTCGCCCGGAGGAGGACGTGGGGCCGCACAGGAATGGGAGACTTGTGCGGCCACAAGGAACCCAGCGTGAGCTACCCAGGCCCGCCGCTACCCAGGAGGAAGTGGAGCGTCTGCAGTCCTAGTTTTGAAACTAGAGAGCATGCTGGTGCCAAATATCATTGAAATGGCTGTTTCCAGAGTTGATTTTGCCTGGAAAAGTTGGAGGACTTGTCTGGTATTCTGATTACAGTGTGTGTTTAGCTAGCTGATTTGGAAGACTTTTGGACCCCAATTATCCAGACCATTAACACAGGGCTCAGTGCTCTAGGTGGTCACCAAACGGCTGGGCAGGTGATGCTAATTCTCCCCAGGTGTTGTTGATCCTAGGAAAATAGTTCATGAAAGCACTAATCAAAAAGTAGGGTAGGGAGGAGACAAGGGTCAAAACCATTCTATAAACTAAGCTACCATCAATGGGGGACAGAGGATATGCTGTTAAGGGCTAGAAGCTGAACACAGATTTTTTTTTTTAATTTATGCTCTACCTTATTCTGTAGAAGAGATTTAAAGCAGCTTACTGAAATGTATCTCACTCAAAGGAGAAAATTAGATACAGAACAAATTCAGAACAAGGGAAAATTAGATGTGGGCAAACAACCTGAAAACAAGAGAATAAATTTAGGCTGCATGTTATAAAGTCCTTTAAGGCTGTTAGAAGCAAGCCATAAATAGGGTCCTGAGCTTCCTAGAGGCCAATGCAAAGAGGAAAAAACCCAGCCAGCCATTTAGAGGATTCCTACTGCCTATAAGGTTAACAACAAAGCTGCTTTTTGGTCCCGGGAAAACTTTTCTCACAGGCCCTCTTAAAGGAGACACTGTGTGACAGACAGTGAAAAATCCTTGAGAAAAATCCTCAAGACCTTCCTGCAAGAGACGCACCATCCAGATCCATACGGCTCTTTCCTGCTCTGTCCATCAGTGCAAGTTAAAGGCGTAACACCAAGGCACAGATCAAGAAAAGCAAGACTAAGAGGGGCCAAGAAAGGCAGGCTAAGTGTTTGCAGCTACCTTATGGTTGGGCCTAATCCAGAAATTAAATTTAAACCATTTATGGCATGGACATCTCTTAGGTAATTCTTGATGAACATTCTTCTTAAAATCAAGCTTTTGTTAAGATTTGGACCTAAGAGAGTTCGAAATTATGTATTTGAGCTAAAACCTCAAGCAGAGCTACTCTATGCTGTTGATTAAGGGCAGAGATGTTTGCTCTAACAATCAATCCAATTGCCTTAGGAAACAGCCTATACGTGGCAGAGCTATGACAGCACAGGCTCGTAGACTGAGAGATTTAGCACAGGGGCTCTTGGAGTCAGACAGACCTGGGCTTAAGTGTCACCTCTACACTCACTAGCCGTGGGATCTCTGAGATCGTCTGATAAACGGGAATCCATTCAATGTCCACAAATGTCTTCTGAGCATCCACAGGGTGTGGAGCAATCCAATAACATCTACTGCCTATAGTCGTTTGCGAGGATTAAATAGGTAAATGCGTCTAAAGTACTTAGCCCAGTCACTGGTACACAGTAAGCATTCAGTAAACAGCAAAACTGATAATAATAATAAAATAATAATCATAATATAAGATTTCTGGCTCCATTCTCATGCATAAATAATTATCTGAGTGAGGTCTTAAAGTTCTACATTACCGAAAATGGTTGCAATAATTTTAGCCTGGAAAAGGTTCCATGTCGGCATTATTGATCATCCACAAGGGCATCAAAAATATTAACAAGAGCACCAGAGTTTTCAACCACGTTAACTCACCGATAACTCCAGATGAATGTTATCCCTTGCAGTACCTACATGAGTCAACCAGCTATCAAAGCCTTAAATATAAGACAGTTAAATATCAGAGAACATCTGCCAAAATTATGACTCTAGTTGTAGAATGTAGAAGTCTTGATGTTTTGATGTTCCTAAGGGAAATATGCTGGTACCGTCACTCATCTCTCAATTTAGTGATACTACATAGAATATAATTCTCCCATAAAATGCCTCTGAAAACAAAAAGCCTACTCAACCCTGTAGAGTATTAGGGATGCTGGGCAGGCAGCTAGCTAAATCACTCATTAGCCAAGAGCCGTGTTTCTGCACAATAGTCCCACGGGCGTAATTCAAGTTTGTGCCTGAGCAAAAATACAAATTACCACACATCAGACTTCAAAGATCTTCACATAGTCAAAGCCTCCAATGTTAAGATCTGCAGATGCCAACCAAGTGCATGATAAACCTCTCTTTGGGCTGTGCTCAGTACAGCCAGACGTCCTTTGAGGCCACCCTGAGTTCATAACAACAAATCCGTGCTATCCTCACAGAGTCGCATTTATACGTGTCTCTCTGATATACCAGGGGAACATGCAGCTGATCCAAATGCAGGCTTGAGTCATCAGGGTACAAGTTTTAAAAGGAATGGACAATATAGCACCCTGTTTCATCCAGACCTTCCCCAGAAGTATCCAGGTGTGGGGTTATATAAGGCTCAGCAGCTGGGCTGGGCAGCGGAGAGGTCCATATGGCGCCCATAGCAGTTTCTTACCCATTGAGTCAAAGGCCAAGGAAAGATCAGTAAAAACTACAAACAATCTTATCCTGACAGATTTCGATATAAAGTAAAGAAGAATGGTCGATGGGGAAATAGCTGTGCCTTGCTTAGAATGCTGCCACAACAGACCAGACTTTCAATTCATCAAGAAGAAAAAACGGCGTATGTTTCAGATGGAATGCACTGCAAGCTGAGGAGTCTATACTGGGGAGGGGGGAATCAAAGAAGCTCGTTTTTCCTTCTTTATTTTTGACAGGTTAGGCTACTCTCTAATTCCAACCAAATTGAACCATTCATTCATTCAATTAATACTTACTAAGTTACTAATGCTAAGCATTGTGGTTGGTATGAGGGACACAGTGGTAAATAAAGAGCCATGATTCCTATTTTTAGAGTTTATAATCCATGTCATTGTTTATGGGATTCAAAAAAGTGTCAGGGATAATAGTCCACTGGCAGATGATGACATTTTAGCCAGGTGCTTTTAGTTTGAGCTTTTAAATCATCTACTGTAAGAGGAAATATTGCAGACACATTTGAGGCCTCCTTCCCAGCTCATGCTCTTTGAAACTGATTTTTCTCTATATCCTTTTCAGAGAGAATCTGCCCTATCCACAAACTTTGCTGAGGATGTGGGTCTAGGAGGCCACGTTTATACCACATGATCCCACTACCCTGAACTCAACTGTTTGAATCAGGGATAGATACCTGAATCCAAGAAATTAGGGTCCAAGAATGAACCCTTCACCCTACGACTATGAGGGGCAAAAGGGCTGCAAGACCAGGGGATTGGGGGACTAGAAATCAATTTAGTAATAAAAAACAGTGAATGAGAACTTTGTATGTGCCAGGGCTTTGCCAGGGCCTAGAAATCCAACAATGAACAAGGTAGACATGGTTCCCACCCTCACCTCTAGTGGATGAGAGAGTAGTTAGTAAACAAATAAATATCAATTGTGGGAATTCCCTGGTGGTCCAGTGGTTAAGACTCCGCTCTTCCAATGCAGGGGGCCCAGGTTCGATCCCTGGTCAGGGAACTAGATCCCACATGCAGCAACTAAAGATCCCGCATGCCGTAACTAAAAAAATGCCGCATGCCGCAACAAAGATTCCACGTGGCACAACTGAGACCCGGTACAGCCAAATAAATATTTTTAAAAAATCAATTGTGATAAACACCATTGAGAAAATAAAGAGGATGCTGAGTTGGAGAACAGCTCGAAGAGAGAATAGTAAGTGCAAAGAACAGGGAGGAACTCAAATTGTTCTAGAGACCAAAATCAGGCCACTGAAGCACGGTGAGTAGCATGAGAAGGTGGGAGAGGAAGGTAGAACAGGGATCACGCAGGATCTTGTAGGGCTTTGTAAAAGGTCTGGGCTTGCAGTGCAATGGGCCACAGAAGGGATTTAAGAAAGAAAGGACATTGTATTGTCAACATTTTAAAACATCACTCTGGCATAAGGACAGACATATAAATCAGTGAAACAGAAGAGAAATCCTAGAAATTAACCCTTGTATACATAATCAATTGATTTTCGACAAGGATGCCAAGACCATTCACTGGGAAAAGGACAGTCCTTTCAACAAATAATGCTGGGAAAACTGAACATCCACATGCAAAAGAATGAAGTTGGACCCTTACCTTATACCATATACAAAAATTAACTCAAAGTGGATCAAAGACATAAAGGTAAAAGCTACAACTATAAAACTCTTAGAAGAAAACATAGGGGGAAATCTTCATGACATTGGATTTGGCAATGATTTCTTGGATACAAACACCAAAAGCACAGGCCACAAGAGAAACAAATACATAAACTGGACTTCATGAAAATTTAAAAACTTTTGTGCATCAAAGGGCATTGTCAACAGAATAAAAGTACAGCCCACATAATAGGTGAAAATATTTGCAAATCATATATATCTGATAAAGGATTAATATCCAGACTATATTAAGAACTCCTAAAACTCAACAACAACAAAACAAACAACCCAATTTAAAAATGGGCAAAGGACTTGAATACCATTTCTCCAAAGAAGATATACAAATGGCCAATAAGCACATGAAAAGATGCTCAACATTATTAATCATTAGTGAAAGGCAAATCAAAACAACAATGAGATACTACTTCATACCTGTTAGGATGGTTATTAAAAAAAAGGAAAATAACAAGCGTTGGTGAGAACGTGGAGGAACTGAAGCCCTGGGGCACTGCTGTGGGAATGATGTAAAGTGGTGCAGCCACTCTGAGACTAGTTTGAGAGTGCCTCTCAAAAAGTTAAAAATAGAATCACCACAAGATCCAGCAATTCCACTCCTAGTTAACATACCCAAAAGAATTAAAAGCAGGGACTCAAGCACATACTTGTGTAACAATGTTCACAATAACATTATCCACAATAGCTAAAAAGTAGAAACAACCCAAGCATCCGTCAATAGGTGAATAAACAAAATGCGGTATATACACATGATGAAACATTATTCAGCCATAAAAAGGAATGAAATTCTGATACATGCTACAACATGGATGAACCTTGAAAATATTACACCAAGTGAAATAAATCATAAATCAAAAGGACAAAAATTGTATAATTCCACTTACATGTATATGCAGAATAGGCAAATTCACAGAGACAGAAGATAGAACAGAGGTTGCGAGGGGCTGGGGAGCGGGGGGAATGGGAAGTCATTGTTTAATGGGTACGGTGTCTATCTGGGATGATGAAAAATGGTCTGAAAGTGGGTAGTGGTGATGGTTGCATAACCCTGTGGATGTACATAATGGCCCTGAATTGTACACTTAAAAATGGTAAATTTTATGTTGTGTATATTTTACCATGATAAAAAGAAGTATTAAAAAAAAAACCACCGCTGCTGGGAAAAAATGGACTGGAGAGAGGCAACTGTGCTTTCGGGGAAGCTGGCGTGCAGAGAGGAGATTGGTATCGACACGCAGAGAAGAGTGAAGCTGAGAAATCACAGGGACTGGAGAGAAACGAGAATAGCTGCTTGATGGCTTCCCAGTCACATGGGGCCCAGCTGTGCTTCCTGCACTGCATTCTGGGGAGACTCACCCACACCCTTTCCATGCATTACTTTATACCTGAGCTGGACCCAGTGGATCTCCCTTCTTTGCGAGGAAACCATCCCTGATTAAGGCAGGGAACACAGCTGGGGGCAGCTAAGACACACATGGCCTGGAGACTCAAAGTTTGAGGCCGTTGGTTTCTAAAGCTAGACTATCTCCAGCTCCAGGAGAGCAGAACAACTGGTTTTTTCCTTCTCCCGCAGTGCCCGGCACCGTGCCTGCCCCATGGCGGGAGACTTCAACACACAGCTGTTGAATCAGGGCTGAGAAACTCTCCTGTGAGTCAGTAGAGATCTGAGCTCCACAGTCTCTCACCACATGTATACCCAGTTGAAACCTAGGAACCAAGCCCCTGCATCTGCCCTCATTGCTGATTTGAACGGCCGATCTCCTTCTTCACAAGGACTTCTACCCAATTTCCTGAAGGTCAGAAGAAGTCATGCTAAAATTTCAATTTTACAGAATCCTAAGGACCTCTTTACAAAGTCTGAGTTCCAGGACACCCAAGATCGATTGGGTTCCCAACAATATTCATCAAACCAGGTGTAAGAAAAATTAAACTCGCTTTCTCATGAACTTAGGACGCATAAAATGTTTTTTTTTTTTTTTGCGGTACGTGGGCCTCTCACCGCTGCGGCCTCTCCCGCTGCGGAGCACAGGCTCCGGACGCGCAGGCTCAGCGGCCATGGCTCACGGGCCCAGCCGCCCCGCGGCATGCGGGATCCTCCCGGACCGGGGCACGAACCCACGTACCCCACAACGGCAGGCGGACCCTCCACCACTGCGCCACCAGGGAAGCCCCGATAAAATGGTTTTTAATTTAATAATACTGTGCCGTTCATAGGCGAGAGAAAATGTCTCCTCCCTAAAACACTGGAGTCAGAATTTCAAGAGATCCTCAGATGGCAAAACTGGAACTTGCTCACTGCATCTTTCCCAACCACTGCAGCCTCTAGCGCATGTCATTTCTAACGTGGGAAAACTAGAAACAACCTATTTTACAAAAGGAAGGAAACTGTTCCACAGATAATTGTTTATCACCTTGTTGGGCTATCATGCACCGATTAAAATGGTAACTTCAAAGACTACATGACAAGAAGACAGTTACAAAATACAGTTAAATGAAAAAAGAGGAATGCGAAAGTAAATGTATAATTTGATTACAGCCATGTAGAAATGGCTTTGGAGCTATAAAAATTGGAAGGTACCAAAGGAGATGAAAATACTTGATTCAAGGTGGTGAAATTACACATGGAATTTTAAAATGTATTTAAAAGTTACTTTATAATATTTAAAAAGTTATAAACACACACACACACACACACACACACACACAAAATCATGGCTCTAGAGTAAAAACCTGAACAGATGGATTGAAGAACTTTTGCTCAATGAGCTGCCTCATCGGGCTGGGGATAACTGATGCCTAGTCTAGGATTCAGTAAGGCAGGGTTTCTTCAAGGGTGGTCCTGCCACCAGCGGCATCAACATCATCTGGGAGCTTGTTAGAAGTGCAAAATCTAGGTTAACCCCGACCTACTGAACTTGAAACTCTGGGGGTGGGATCCAGCAATTTGTTTTAATAAACTCTCCAGGTGATTCTGATGCCTGTTCAAGCTTGAAACTGCTGCTCTGAAGTACATTCCCAGTCTGATATTCTGTGATTTCCACAAGTCTATAAAGGGTCCATTCTACACACCTACGTTGTCTCCCCCAGACACCACTCTCATTGTTTACAGAGCTCCATACTCATTAGATCACGTTCAAGTCTTTACCTAAGAGTCAAGGTCCTACTTTTGCTACCAAATTTCATCTTTGTTGCTATAGCTAGTTAACAGGGACTGTGCTTACATGCATCATCTCATTTAATCCTCCTGACAACCCTATAAGGTAGATAATATTAATAAACCCCATTTCATAGATGAGAAAACTGAGGCTCAAAGAAGTTCCAGATCATACAACTAGTAAATGATGAAACAAGAATGAATTCAGAGCACAAGCTCTTAGGCACCCCTGGGGTTCAGAGATGTTTACAAAGATAATAAGTGATGGAACTTGTATGTGAATGCAGGCCTGTTTGAGTCCAAGGCCTAGCTGTTGTGTAACCACTATGCTCTGCTGCCCTACACTCTCTGCTGGGCAGGACCATTTGCTTGCTGCCCTTCGAATCATCACTGCCAAGAATCTTGCAGTGTGCAAATATCTACTGTCTGTCTTCCTTGCCACCAACCCACATCCCACAGCCCCCATAAGGCCTTCCAGGCTGCTTCCCCGAGATGCCTGGCTAGAATGGGTTGCTCCCTCCTTTTCCCAACCCCCACCAGGCCCTATCTGTGTGCTTCTCACAATATTTACCAATTCCCACTCTGAATTATAGTTATGCACATGCTCTTTCAGGAGAGGTGGTGGTCTGAGTTGGCATGGTGTCACCAGTGACTCACACAGAACAGGCATTGATTGAATCAACCAGTGCATCTTTCACGTGACTAAATTCATTCTTTAGATATATTATGTATATCTTATCTGCCCAGCTGGAGGACAGTAAGCACCCTAAGAACAAGGACCAAATCTTTTACTTAATGCATATTTTCAGGAATATACCTGGGGCAGGTACACAGTCAAACCTGTAATATATGCTTGAATTCAAGTAGAATGCTACTGGTACATGATTCTGGCATAATTTGTTTTTACTTTTTAAACCCTGCAAGAATGCAGCTTATATTAATCGGGGATAACTGGGTACTATACAAATGGATCCCATCAACTCAGTTTTTGTAAATAGACAGAAATAATAAATTTAATGTTTTAATAACCAAGAGAATCTTATGAGCACATTTTCCTGAAAATTTGTTCAAATTTCCATGCAATTTGTTCTTTTCTTGTGGGAAAAGAACTCACAATTCTGTCTTTTAAAAAACTGAGGCTATGATATGCCTTCATTATGCCTCTTTTAAAATGAAAGCATACAATTAAAAAAAATCATAACACAATCCCCAATCTCTCTCATTAAAGAAAATATGGATATTTTCATTCCAGATATCTATTACCTATCACAGACATTTATCTAGCCCAACACATATACTTTTAACAGGAAAAAAAAGAGCTCATAAATATTCTAACTCCTATCACATACCCAGAGAGCAAAGGTACAGAAAAATCAGAATATGTATTACAATAATATTTAAACCTCAAAAACTAGATTTAGAAACTTTTAGGAACAAGATAACATAAAAACAAATGCTACCTTTCTTAATTCATAAATGATTTTATTTAATTATATAACACCATTAACAGAGAAAAATACCAAGCCACAGGTTTTAACACACTGAAAGACACAGATTAAAAGTACGTAACAGTAAAAACACACAGATAAAGATGATCAAATTATTATAGCCCTTCAATAGTCATTCATTCCCATCCAGTCCTTATACTGTACTCACATGGTCTAACAGTAAATATACAACAAAAGATCTGAAGAGCTTGGCGATCCTCTCTAAATCAAAATCAATGTTCTACCACTGAACAGACAGTGTAAACTTACCAGCTCCACAGATCCATAATGTTTCCTACTGAAATCCCCACGTCTACAGCCTAGGTCTTCCGAGACAGAGCTGGAACAAAAATGCTTCATCAGTATTATACATAGCGATCTGGCCACAAACCTTCTGCAAAAATCCACTACCATTTGCAAAAAGGGCTGCTATGGAACAGGCTTGCCCAGCTCCTCACTGCAGGGGAGCCTCCTTGCAACAGACACAGTCCTCAGCAGCCATTGCAGAGCCGGGCGTGCATGGAGCCCTCAGTAAGAAGAAAAACACCCGAGTCATCCCTGGAAGTATAGGCAATGATTGAATTAAATATTTAGTCATTTGGAATCGATTGACATCTCCCAGGCTACTGGTGGTTTATAATTTCATTTTGTATAACCAACGAGGAGAGAAAACCTGCAGTAAACTTGAGGCAAGGGACAAAGCTTGCAATTATCTTTCATTTAAGAGAGGCTCTTTGTCCCAAATATTCAGCATAAAAATAACCAGCATTATGGGATGCTATACAGGAGACATAAATTTTAAATAGGAGGAAAAAAAAAAACTTCAAAATCCTGGTAGGCCCCACGCCCTCCCCTTTAATTTATGACAACATGACAATATGGAAACAGACTAGGACTAACAGAAAAATGTAAAATTCCAACTTCCAAGTATATTTAGTTTTTTTTACATGGCAGTAGCTAATACTTTCCTACCCCCTCCCCTCAAAAAAGGCTTAAATCAGATAAGAAAAATCACATGCATTGTTGAGGAAGAGTAATTAAAACAAGGGCAAAATTGTTATTGCATTTGCATCTTGAATGCATAGTTACACACTCAAAAGACACATCTTATTGAATAGTTGGCATATATAGGACCTCAAGCAGTACTCATGAAACCACCGGAGATCCACAAATACAAACAGTTTTAATAAGTTGGTTCTAATATGTCATGCAAATACTCTAATAAAACAGAAAATAAAATTCCCCAGGAATTACGTGTTTAATATATCTCAAATATTTGGGATCTAACATGCAAAGAAAGGTGCATTGAGTACCTTTTCATCCTTCCTTAAAAGGTAGGCTACATTTTCTAAATTACAGCCCTGTTGGCACGTTCAGAAAGAGACTGACTCTGATGTTTCACGTCCACAGAACTGACTCTCTGCCAGGTCACTATTTGATAGGCTCCAAGAAGGACAGCAAGAGAGAAATGAGATTAGAGAGTCTAATGGTATTCCGCTTCCTCCATTTCACAGGGATGGCTGAGTTCATCGTATTGGAGAGATTTAACCTTTTGTAGTCCTCACTGCCTTAGCTGAAACCATGTGACAAATTAATGAATGCAGCTTGGAAGGGTGTCCTAGATATTTACCCAGGCTACCTTCCTGCTTCTAGTGACATGATTTTCTACCGAAAAATCTCTGAAAGAGATGTAAAAACTTCCCTCCGTGGCCTGCTCCAGTGTTAGCCATGTCCTCTATGCCCATTTTCTTAGCCCTTTTTGAAAACGCTCCTGGAGGATACTTCCATTGCCTTACATAACAGTTTCAAGATCCTTTCCCAGCGCCCCGAGTTACCGAGAGGGAGTGGGCTCAGGGGAGGGAAGTGTCCACGGGCTTGGACAGAGGTCGGGCACAGAGCCGATGCTCAATGGCTGTTGACTGAGCGCTGTCTGCCCAGACCTCAGCCCACCTCATCAGTTACGCCAGGCCCATGACGCAGTCACCAACCGCAGCAACAGTGGCTTCTAACCCAAACGGCCAACAAAAAAAGCAAGGATGCCGGGCTCTGGGTCCCGCCCTGTGCCGCCCTCAGCACCACAGAGGGGGGTCCAAGACACGGTGCCAGCTCCCTAACTTTGCCAACAGCCAGAAACAAACACAAAAAAAGGTGACGACCCTACATTCTGGAGCAGCCACCTCCTTAGAAGCCTCATAGAGGGAAAACAATGTCCTAGGAAAACAACCAAGAGAGAGACAAACAGAACATCAGCCATCGGCTGCCCTTTTCCCCTCTAATTACATTTCATCCAATACACTGCAGAGACAGCGCTTGCTAATGGTGGCTGGCAGGCTGAACTATACAGGATGCATTTCTAGGGCGGCAGGAGGCACTCAAACCAGCCATGTTAAAAAACCCGCGCCACTCCCCTCCTCTGTCCCCAGGCTCTCTGGCCCCTTGGCACCCTTGGCACCCAGCAGCACAAGGGTCGTGTTTAGGGGGATCACCCCGAGCTCCAAGGGGAGTTTTGTTCTCCTCCAGGTCCCCAGAGTCTGGCCCACTGCTGGGCACAGGGTGGACATGCAGTAAATGTTTGCTGCGTCTGTGAAGATATTTGCACATCTTTCAGATCTCACTAGCTGCTGCCTGATAACGTCCCTCGTGAGCACCTAGGCAGGCCACCTGTTGACCTTCTTCCTGATAAGTCCCCGGACGGTACTCCATCAGTCCGGACAGTCCTGGCCCAAGAGGCAGATATGCCTACGTGCACACCAAAACCTACTTCCTGTTCCTCTGGGGCTTGTCACTAGACTACATTTCCTAGCCCTTCTTGCAGTGACTGTGACCATATGACTGATTTCTGGCCAAGAAAATACAGACCAAAGTGATGTGCCTGTGGGATGCCATGGGAAGTGCCTGCCCTCTTTCCCTGCGGCCAGCAGGGTGGAGAGGACCATGAGGACCCAGAGGAAGGCAGAGCTCCAAGAAGGAAAAACCCAAGTGGAAGGTCATACCTTTAAGAACATCTGTATTAGAATATGCTGTGAGCAAGAAATAAACATTTAGTTGTGTTAATCACGCAGAGTTTGGGTTTACCTGTGAAAGCCGCTGTGCTACCTGAACTAGCACAGAAGTCGGTATCTTGCAGTGGGGTGCTACTACCATGGCAACACCTAAAATACGTGGCACAGGCTTCACAGGCAGGCAGCAGCCAGGGAGGAAATGCATCTCAGAGGCTGGAGAGACAGAGATCTAGGCTGTAGAGTAGCAAACTGGTGATAAAACTTGCACCTACAGTAACTGAGGAGGTGGACCTGTGCCTTCTGAGCCTGCAGCTCCAAGGAATGTGGCTGGACAGGTCAGAGTGAACCTGTGGGCTGGCTCCTACTGGCTGACCTTAGCAAGGTTTTTTCAAGGAAGAGATGAGCCCGGGCTAGAACTGGATGGATTTCAAGCAAAGACAGAAGGGACTAGAGAGAGTCTCGAGACCAAGGGCCTCACAGGCTTGAGAAATCACTGTTTCTGGACCCCAAACAATAAGAATTCTGGCCAGTGAAATGTGGGTAGAAATGATGGGTACCTCTTCCAGATGACGCCCATACAAATCTCCCATGAATAATCCTTGCTCTCTTTCCTCATCCGCTGGCTGTGAGGACCAAGAGGGGTGAAGCCGCACCACGAAGGAGTCCTGGTCCCTAAATGACCACACAGAATATCCTAAGTAGGCACACCCTCACTGGACTGTGAGATGAGAGAGAAAGAACTTTGATTGCTTGAAGCCACTAAGATTCAAGGTTTAATCTGTTACAACAGGTGATTTTAATTTCATGGGTACAGCTCTCTGTAGGTAACAGAAAGTAGTGTAAGAATAAGCCCCACACAAAAGGGGCTGTCAGAGGGCTGGTGGGCCAGGATGCCTATGGGGGTCAGCAAGCTCTGGCCTCTCACTGCCTGTTTTTGTATACTAAGTTTTATTGGGATACAGCCACACGCTTTGGTGATAGGCTGTCTGTGGCTGCTTTTGGGTTTCAATGGCAGAGTCGAGGAGTTGCAACAGAGACCTGTAGGGCCTGCAAAGCCCAAACTATTTACTCTCTGGCCCTTTATAGAAAGACTGCCCAACCCCTGCCCTAGAGCCTCACCAATCCCTTTTGCTGGTTTCAGGCCTACCCATAAGCTGTGATTAGTATGCCAATGAAAATAGCAGTGTTTATTAGAGTCCATCAGAATCCCCGGGGGTGGGGGGGAGCTTTCTAAAAATGCAGATTCCCTGGCCCTATTCCCAGAGGTTGTGATTCAGCCTGACTGCGATTTTAATAAGCAGTGGTGGGAATTCTGATGCACGGGGTTCACAGACAATGTTTTGAAAAATACTGCTCTTCCAGATGACTCTGGAATCCCTGGGAAACCTGTTAGCCATTCTGCGGCACTTTTATAAGGAAGGACAAGGCCTTGATCAAGTTTTCCATGAATGGGAGGAGGTGTCATATAGTCCCTAAGGGCAAGTGCTTCAGTCACAGATGTGGGTTCTTAATCTCCCTGGGCATTAGTTCCCACATGTATAAAATGTGGTTGATAGTATCACCTACTTAATAGAGTTATAAAGAATAAACTAAAAAGAGCAGATAAAAATTTATTCTAAGCATAACGTCTATTACATGAAAACTACTCAATAAATGTTATCTATTATTATCGCTCTTTTTATTAGTATGAGTTCTTCTCTGGTTGTTACAGAGAGCCCTGGGAAGGGGCGTGCAGCATACATGATTACCAACTTTTTAAAGAACTTTAAATAAGATGCCTTTTTTTTTTTAAAACATCTTTATTGGAGTATAATTGCTTTACAACGCAGACGTAGAGAATGGACTTGAGGACATGGGGAGGGGGAAGGGTAAGCTGGGACAAAGTGAGAGAGTGGCATGGACTCATATATACTACCAAATGTAAGATGCCTTTTTTTCCCCTGTGGTGGAAAGGGAGACCTGGGGCCAAGCAGCCTCCTAGGGTGGGGCTAAGGGCAGCATCACAGCTCAGCACGACATCCCCTCCCTAAGAGTGTTGGCAGTGTGACCTCACCTAGAAAATACTTGGGACCCAACAGCATGTCACCAGAACAAGGCAGGTGCAAAAAAGAATCAGAGGGTTCAAGTTCCTCACAGGGACTGTGGTCTAGGCTCTAAATAGAAACTCTTTCTGTTTTAGTAAATTAACGTGAGAGGATGCTGGATCATGCTTTGCGAGCATGAACAGAGCTGAGGACCATCATGTTAAATCTCTAAAGAAGGCCCGGATGAGAGCAAAGATTTCCAGCTCCACACAGAGGCTAGAAAAATTACCATGATGTAAGTCAGGGACCTGGAAAGCAGGACAACCCCCTCCAAAGAGGCGAAGTTATGGAAACTGAAAAAGGGGAAAAAAAGGGAAGCTGAAACTCAGCGATACAGGTCCTTACTCAAGTGGCCCAGAGATTAGTGACTGACCCTAACAACTGGCCAGACCCCCCTATTCCAGGCCTCAGTCAACTCCAGCCCTGCTGGAAGAGTTAAAGCCAATGGAAGAACGGGACTCCTCCTGGATCAGCAGAGAGAATTTGTGAAAAGCAACAGGCTTACCGACAGCAGAGCTCAATGTCAGGAGCGCCAGGACAACACCTCCGCCCCCTTGATAAGCAGTTTGTAATAGACAGATGGACGGGATCCCCCTATTTGAGGGACAGAGAAGCTGAAAAATGTGCCAGACTACAGCTTTAGGCTCGGAAGTAGCCCCGGGCCTCCTAGCAACAGGTGCGAGAATAGCTTATTGCACGTGAGGGAGCAGTTGTCTCTCCTTCCGAAGATAAGAGACACAAAAAAGCAGAGCTGCGATTACACATTAACTTCTAATGACGAAATGGAAGAATCCTGTCCTCTTTTGAAGAGATTTCAGACACTGGGAAGTAGGAAGTAAGCAAGAGGATTTCTAGAGTGTAAGGGTCCCAGGAAACCCGAGCCCTGGATTCTGGCTCCAGACGGCATCTTGTTCCCCAACTGTGCTTATGGGGTCACAGTACCAGGTGCTCCTGTACCAGGATCTTAAGTTTACCATCCCTTAGCAAGTTCCACCAACCATAAGGTGGTCAGACATGCCTGGCTTTGAATGTCAGCTCCATGGCACTCTAGCTCTGTGGCCCCAGGCAAGTTACTTATCCTCTCTGAGCTTGTTTCCTCATCTGTAACATGGGCTTAAAATAACATCTGTCTCTGTGGGAGGATTAAAAGATATCATAGGTGCTTAGCACAACACCTGACACATAAATAAATGCTGGTTATTCTAACTGTCAGGGACCTTACCGACCTCAGTCATGACCATGTCCCATGTGTCTCAGAATGCCTGGCTCATAGCAGGCTGCTCCATGAATATTTGTCGAATTAACGAGTCATGAATGAATGATAACCTCTGCTGGGCTTTGCTCTACTTGAACGCAGGTGGGTTCCTGCCCCCTTTTCTCCTTTCCCTCCTCCACCCCCTATCTACCGTTAGATATTCTGACATATCTTTGGGTATATTTGATGTTACCTCCCACCATTAGTCAGTCATCTTTCTCATTCTAATCCTCATTTCTCTAACATTCTAGAATGCATTCCTCCTACAGTATTTATGTATCTACTAAGTTTCTGGACAAAGACAGGTGTCCCTGGAACTTACCAGGTTCTCTGCTATTACTAAAGTCTTGTGGTAATTCATTGCAAGGCTCCTTTCAATAATGATCTGTACCAGTGCCCTTGGAATTCTATCTCTAAATGAAAAACAGCAACCATACCAAACTTTGGCGAAGACATGGAGCAACTGGACCACTTATAGACTGTGGGTGGGGGCTTCCCCGGTGGTGCAGTGGTTAAGAATCCGCCTGCCAATGCAGGGGACACAGGTTCGAGCCCTGGTCCGGGAAGATCCCACATGCCGCGGAGCAACTAAGCCCATGCGCCACAACTACCGAGCCTGTGCTCTAGAGTCCGCGAGCCACAACTACTGAGCCCACGCGCCATAACTACTGAAGCCCGCGCACCCAGAGCCCGTGCTCTGCAACAAGAGAAGCCACTGCAATGAGAAGCCTGCGCACCACAACGAAGAGCAGCCCGCGCTCGCCACAACTAGAGAAAGCCTGCGCGCAGCAACGAAGACCCAATACAGCCAAAAATAAAAATAAATAAAATAAATAAATTTATTTAAAAAAAAATATATATATATATATATAGACTGTGGGTGGGAATGTGCAAGGTAAGCCAAGCCTCTTTGGAAACCAGTTGGCAGTTTCTTATAAAATTAAATATGCAGTTACCATATGACCCAGCACTTGCACTCTTGGGCATTTATCCCAGAAAAATGAAAAAATATATTCACAAATACCTATACACAAATGTTCATATCAGCTTTATTCATAATAGCCCCAAGCTAGAAAAAGCCTAGAAGTCTTTGGAAGGGTGAATGGATAAACGAACTGTGGTGCATGCCCACCACGGAATATCCCTCAGCCAGGAAAAGGAACACACTACTGACAGATACAACAACTTGGATGAATGTCCAGGGAATCGTGTGGAGTGGAAAAGGCCAACCATAAAAGATTACTCACTGTGTGATTCTATTATACAACATTCCTGAAATGACAAAATTATAGAGCGAGGTAGGTGTGGTCATAAAAGGGCAGCATAAGGGACTCTGTGGTGATGGAGCCATGTCTGTGTCTTATCTGTGGTGGTGGAGAAATGAACCTACACATATGATAAGACTGCATGTGACACTGGGGAAATCTAAGGCCAATGGATTGTATCACTGACCATTTCCTGGCTGTGACTGATACTTTACTATAGTTATGCCAGATGTTACCATTGGGGGAAACTGGGTAAAGGGTACCTGGGATCTCTCTGTGTCACTTCTTCTAACTGCATATGAATCTATTATGCTCTCAAAATAAAAAGGTTAATTTAAAAAAGACCTGTATCTGAGTTGAAATTCATTCACTCATTCCATAAACAGTTCCTGAGCACCTGTGAGGTCCCAGGTGCTGGGCCAGGTGCTAAACCTGAGACGTGTGCTCTCTGCTGTCATAGCACTTATGGCGCGGTGGGAAAATATACAGGACATCGGACTTCACAGGAACAAAAACTTTGTGCAAGCACATCACACCTGTGTATAGCAAATTTGGTAAACTGTACAGCAGCCTCTTTTGTCTCCTTCTTGAGTAGCCGATGCCATCTTGGGATATGAGAGGCCTGTCACTCTGCTCAGTTCAAGACCCACCATCCAGAAACCTGGGAGCTGCTACCTAGAAAATGATTCCTACAAAGTGTAATGTCCGCACATCTGCTCCCTCCCTCCCTAATCTTTAGTGACCTTGGCTTCTCCTTTCCTATAATGTCAAGACTGAAGGGATTTCTAGCTCAGAGTACATTTGGTTTGGGAAACACTGCTCCACAGGATACCTGCACATGCATGACCACGAAGTGTTAAACAGAAACGTATTTAAGGAAAAAAAATCAGCAGACAACATATGTTGCTGCGTACCTCCCTGGATCGCCTGTCGATTTAACTTCTTTGGAGAAATCTCTCCAAAGTGTGCCTTCCCAAGTTCTCAAAGCTTCTCTCCGGAGATTCCCAGACTGCCCCCAACTGTACCCAGACCCTGAAGGGAGGCATGCTGTCCAGAGTGGGCACTTCCGAACAGTCCTGTCGGCAGGGAGAATCCTAGAGAACACCAAGGTCATTCCGACCCTCGCTACTCAGAGTGGTCCTTTTCCCTGAGCTGATTAGAAATGCAGACCCTCAGGCCCCACCCCAGACCTAATGAGACAGAATCAGCATTTTAACAAGATCCCCTGAGGATTCAAATGCACACTGAACTTTGAGAAGCACTGACTCTGGTTCTCAAAACCTACCTATATGTAAGAATCACCTGGATTTCTTCTCTAATTTGTCTTATTTCTTCAAGATGCAGAAAAATAAAGAATATAATGAACATTATAGATACAGTTGAAACCCCTGTGTACCTCTCCTTGATCTCATTTTCATCTCTCTCTCCCTTGAAACAATCACTAAATAATTTGGTTCACACTCCCTGCTTATTTTTTATATTTGTACTACGTAGTCATAAACCATATGCAGTACTGTTTAGCATGATCTTAAATTTTACACAAATGTATACCATACCGTGACTATCTCCCTGCAACTAGCTTCTCTGAACAATTGGCGTTTGAGAGTTGTACACATTGATACCTGTATCACTGACAGTGCTGTGTAGTCCCCTGCTATATCACTATCCCACTGCTTCTCCATTCCCCCATGGTTGGACATTTCCTCAGTGATCATCTCCCATATTTAGCCAGCTTAGTCCTTCATCTCACGGGTCCTCACTATTTGATACCCAGATCCCTACAATAGCCTGGTCAGTCTTCCTGCCACCTCAGCATAGGATCTTAGGGTAGAAGAGACTTCCGGAGATGTCCAGAGACTTCCAAGTCCAGAGACTTAAGGGTCATTTGGTGTCCAGTCTGGTATCTGTGATAGTGTATTCTTTACCAGATACTTGAAATATAGCCAGCAAGTCTCTACTTACAAACTATTAGTGATAAAGAAACAGTACGCTGCAGAGCACTCCATTCTTCCTGTCAAACAGTTTTTTTCTACATTGAACTGAAATCCATCACACTTTAATTTCCACCAGCTGGTCCTACATCTTCACCCTTTCACTTCTTCTGAATTTCCTTACCATCACTTCCACACCCCCGGCCAGCTGTCCTGTCTGGCCCGCTCGCCCTGTCTCAGCACTCCAGCCACAGTGCCCTTCTTCATTTCCTTCAACTTGCTGAGCATCTTCTCGTCTTAGGACCTGGAATGAGCTCTCCAAACTCCTTCTTCTTCCTGACCCCACCTCCACCCCCAGATTAGAAATTACAAAGAGGGTATTGGATTAACATCTGCCTCCCCTACTAAAATATAAGCTTCACAGTGGCAGGTTCTCTGTTGGTTTTGTTCAATGCAAAATCCTTAGCTTGTAACATAATACCTGGTACAGAGTTAGCTATTAGTGGGGTTTTATTTAATAATGAGTGAATGAATGAATGAATGAAAGCAAGCCAGCCAACTCTTTGGGGCCACATAAAACAAGATCACCTCTATAGGAAAGCCCTTCAAATGTCTGAGGAGAGCCACCATGTCCCCTAGGGTTTTTCTTCTTTACCAGGGGCCAGGAGTGACATAGGAGGGTGAGGCCAGCCATACTAGATAGGTACCTAAAGAAGGGGCAGGGCAAACACAGGGACCACTTCATAACTTTCTCTAGGATCAGGCCTGGAGAGACACCCCCAGGTGCTCACAAGTCCACTGTCAGCTGCTGCTGGAAGTGAACTGCATTACACAGCATATCCATGAAATTTGTTTTTGAGTCAGACATGAAAATACTATAAATGTTGCATCAGGTTAATCTCAAAAAATTCACTTCAGAGGTTAATACAATGCCAGTAATATGAGCAAACAAAGAAAATGCCGTGGGGGCCATCACAATGAAACACATTGTGACATCATTCACCAGCCATTAGCTCATGATGAGGCTGGCATTCCCTATGTCTAGAGATTGGCACCTTTCAATAAATAGGCAATACAATTAAGTGCAATGGATCAACACTGTAACATTAAAAAGTGAAACATCTGCAAGTGTCAAACTCATCCAACTGTGAACTTAAGATTCTTGCATTTTATTGCCTGTAAATTATAGTACAATAAAAATTTACTTTAGAATGTCATACAGAAAAAAAAAAAAAACTCTGATCCTAAACTTAAATAAACTAACATCTATATGTATAGAGAAATTACATGTACATAAGTGTTGCCTGATATTTACTCAACTCTGTCTAACCCACCACTAATTCACGGCCTGATTTTAGGCAAGAAACAGCCTTTCGTGGGCTCTCAGTTCTACAACTGTAAAATGGGGCTTGATTAATGAATTAATTCAACAAATACTGATAACCATGGGACAATCCTCATAGGGCTGTTGCATTTAATGAGAAAATACATATGAAGCACTTAGCAGGTGAAGAGTCTGAGCACAGTTACTATTTGAAGAAACAGAGGTTATGCATCATTAGGAAGGTGTGTGCACGTGAAGAACAACACAAAGAAGAAAAAGTCTCTTTGTGGAAATCTAGAGATAAGCTAGATTCTCCTGTAATCTAAAATGCTCTCACTTTAGGAAGTAGCTGTTAGGGAGGAAAAACTTTCCCTTTACCCTCTTATGTTCTGTAACTGGTACCTGTGAATTAAGCTGACAAAAGACAGATTAACAGGAGAAAAGGCATACAAATTTTATTTTTAACTTTACATGCACAAGGCCTGCACAGAAAAGAAAACCCAAAGTAGCAGTTAGACTCAGAGGTTTCTATACTATTTTAACAAAGGGCAATAAATTGTGGAGAAGTCACAAGACAAAAGAAAAGGGATTTGGGGCTTCTAGGAGTGGTAAATCATGGGAAGGCAGATATATGGGGGAAAGCAATGGTAGATAGGGTTATTTAGTAAGGTTTGTTTATGTAGACTCATCTTGGTGTCTTCTCTGTCTCTGGTGATAAGGACTGCTCTCCTTCTCTTGGTAGAGAGAGGGGAGGGGGCACTTTTACAAAGAGAAATTTATGCCCTGCTTTTAGGCAGATCAGGGGAGGGCAGAGAGTTCTTCCTGTGTCTGCTTTTCCTCAATTGCCTTCAGCTCAAAATAATCCTTATGCCAAAGTGGCATATTTTGGGGTGGTACATTTTGATCCCCTTTATAGCCAATACCAGTATGTGAAAAATTCTTAGTCTTAAGCATAAGAGTATATAAATGCTGTGGAACTGACTGAATTTTGTCTTGAGGTAACCTAGGAGAGGGGGGAAGGCCCTGGCTGCTTTTTAAATGGCCTCTGTATTGTATTCTAATTTTCTGGACCAATTTAGATCCACTTCATCCTTCTCTGTGTTGTTTTTTTCTCCAGGTACATTCAGACCACGTAGTGGAAGAAAAGCAGCTTACTCTGTGCTTTTAAGGTCAAACAATATTTGTGAAAGATTTTCTAAAATGTTTATTTCACCAAGGTAGTCTGACCCTGAGACAGTCTATAAAAATGAGGCTTTGAGACCAAGGATGAGGGAGAGTGTTGACGGACGTGGAGAACATTCTTCAAAGAAAGCAAAAGACTAGATCAGCCAAACTCACAGAAGTACAGGAGGCAAAAGCATTTTAACTGAGAGCACTTCTTACTATAGAAGATGACAGGAAAGCAACCAGCCTGCGTTCAAAGCCAAATGCGATTTATAAAAATGAGTGTTGGCTTAGGTGAATTTAGGGCAGGGCAGCCTAAACTATTTCTTTTTGCCTCCTAAAAGTAATGATTAAAAAGAGTCATACTCTTGGGGCTTCCCTGGTGGCGCAGTGGTTGAGAGTCCGCTTGCCGATGCAGGGGACGCGGGTTTGTACCCCGCTCCGGGAAGATCCCACATGCCACGGAGCGGCTAGGCCCGTGAGCAATGGCCGCTGAGCCTGCACGTCCGGAGCCTGTGCTCCGCAACGGGAGAGACCACAACAGTGAGCGGTCCGCGTACCGCAAAAAAAAAAAAAAAAAAGAGTCGTACTCTGTAGTCACTATTTATAGTGTGTCCTTATGGTGTTCTGCACTGTACTTTGAGATGAGGTGAGCACCAAAAATGGGTTACTGGCCCTTGAGGACTATAAAATTTGTAACAATAGACAACGCGAATAGTCAAAGGAATAGAGTTCTTAGTAACGGCATAACCTCCTTGAGGAAGAATGATTGCTGTTAGTGATTATTCCTCCAGGGGATGTGGAGCTCAATGGTGCAGCTTCTGTTCCCAGAAAAGGACCAGGATGTCCTGGCAGAGTGATGCCATACCCCTCCCTGACTTAGACCACACAGAGCAGCAACTCAGTGTTGAACCCTACGCCACCCTTGAGCAGTGAAGATCCACATTCCTCTCCCTTCCATTCAGGCCACTCACCTCCCTGGGGACCTCACTGCTCCGGCACCTTCAAATACTACCTCTATGCTAACAACTCCCCAGACCAAATCTCCAACTCAATCTTTCTCTCCAACTGCAAGTTCAGACTTACAGCTGTCGGACATGGTTCTGCGGACACCCCCGGGGGCCTCTAAAACATAACATGCCCTGAGTCACCCTCACTCCCACTCCTCACTCACATCTCAGTCAGCAGAGCTGCCATCTTCTTCCCAGTCACTTGAGGTGCAAGTTCAGAGTCATCGCCCCGGTCTTCTCTCACATCCAACATCTTAATCAGTCTCCAGGCCCCGGTACAGGCCCCACACAGTGTTGATTTTGATTGTTGTATGTTTGTATCTGTATTTCACTCTTTGAAGAGGTAAAACTCACTTGCTTCAAAACTCACAAGCGTCCAAAAGGCCATACAGGGGTAAGTCTGTCCTCTCCTCCCTCCTCGGCCCCTCATTTCCTCTCCTCACCAGCAACCTCTATTGTTTATTGTGTGTCTGCCAGAGATGCTGTATGCATTTACAAAGAAAGAGAAATACATGTTCCCTTTTGCCTTTGGTAAATGGTAGCATACTATACACAACTCCACTCCTTGTTTTTGTTGTTTTTCTATTTAATGTATCTTGGAGATCTTTCCAAATCAGTACCAGAAGATCCTCCATATTCTTTCTTATGGCTACATACTATTCCACTGAGTAGATGTACTATATTTTATTTAGCCAGTTTCAACCTTTCGCTACTACTAATAAACTGCAGTGCATAACCTTGTATACGCCATCGTGCATGTGAGGATATTTCTAGAATTCCACCATGCCTTTTAGTCCCTCGCCACTTCTCCCCTGTCCATTTTCACGTTCTCTGCTTTAGCTCAGACCTGCATCGTTGCACGAGCCTCCCTAACAGGCATCTCTGCTCTATTATCTTTAACTTACCCAACAAGTATTTAGTGAGCACTTTCTATGTGCCACATACTCTGCTATGACACGGAAGAACAAGAGTATAAAAACAAACAGAACAAAACAAACCCCCTCCTAACCAGACCCACACAGATCCTAGCCTGTCTCACAATTATCTGAGCTTTTTAATAAATCAAGCTGCTCTCTTCTCTGTGTTTGGAATCGGTTGAGAATTAGAGACAGGAGTCAGGCAAATGGAAATCAAGACATCAGTTTCCTCACTGTCAGAGTTTCATTGGCAAATGTGGCTGAGCCCGACAGCCACATAGACTTCCTACTACTTCCCCCACGTTTAGACCTGGAGCAGCCCACTTGCGGGAGAGCCTGGTCTGCAGAGAGGCAGCTACTCGCCTGAATGGTTGCCGAGGAATCACTGTCTCATGACTGTCGAGCTCCAACAGGGGATACCGAGGCAGGTGGGCCTCCACACCTGTCTCTAGAAGACGCAGGTGTGTTTTTCCATGTGGAAACAGGAGAGGAGCTAACGCACAAGCTCGGTGGGCAACCAGATCGCAAAGGTAAGAGAGGAAAAGAGGAAGGGGCAAGTCAGCTGTCCAGCCTCTTTCCTCCATGGAACTGGAGGAGAAGTTTCTTCCTGGAAACAATAGAATTTCCCCAACAGTAAACCCAAAGGCTTTCTCTCCAGCTTTGTGTTTTAAAATCAAGTAGTCCTTTACTCAGGAGCAAACTAGGTCTTTTGAGGCTTTTGGAAGCTACTTTAAAATGTCTAAATACGAAATTGCCTGATATTTGTATCACGCCTTGATGATAAACTCTTTCAAATACGTGGCAACTTTCTCCAAAAGATCAAAAAGCAAACCACTGCTAATTCAGCCGAGTGAGGGAAATTAAGTCTGAATTATACTTTTTAAGAAATCCAACTTATTGGTAGTATATTGTAATTAATCACAGGAAGGACTGATGGGAAAAAAGAATGGGCAGGTAATTCAGATGGAATTAAAAACTTTTCAAACTTTCTTCCTTCTGCTCCTGGCTGACATCCGTTTAAGGCAGAACACCCCTCAAATAACCATCTTTCCAATAGCTTTCCTTTGTCTTTTCCTAATGTACTGAACTAATGAGGAAACTTTGCCTCTTGTAGGGTCGGACATGGCCCTGAAAGGAGGTTATGAATGAGGAGACGTGAGGATGCAGAGAGACTCGCCATCTGCCTTCTGCCCTCCCTTCCCAAGTGAAACAGCATTTTCAGAGGAGCCCCGTGGCTTCCGAATCATCAAATTCAATGGAAGATTTTAGTTTCGATCTTCAAACTTTCTGTTATATTTGACACCTTCAGCCAGATCCCTGGGTCCCACCACTAAGGGTTCTAATTAAATAGGTTCCATGATCTATATTTTTGAACAAACTTCCTAAGTTATTTTTGTGACCGGTCAGAGAGCACTGCCTTCTTGAAACTCCTCCACTGGCTTCTCTGACCCCTTTCAATTCTGTTCTCCTACCTCCTGACCACCCCTGCTCTGTTTGCCAGGGCAAGCATAATTACCCCTCTGCCCCTGGTAACAGACACTCCCCCACAGAACCAGGAATGGACATGTGACCCAGGCTGGGCAACTATAGTCCTTCCCCAGGGTTCTTCTAACTGATGGGGAAGATTTTTCCTCTCAACTTGCAAGTCTGTGAGAACATACCCCATGCTGCCTGAGATCACACCCACAGCTGCATGGTGAAAACTCATGGATGGTAGGAGACAGTGAGGTCAACAGGCAGAGAGAAGCAGGGCTAAGGGGGTGGAGGTTGAGGGCGTAAGAGAAGAATGGACTGACTGTTAGCAGTAGAGTCCCTGGATCCAGTCACTCCCTGAAGCGAGCGAGATCTGTCCCTTCCTGTAGTTTGGTTACATTAACCTATACATTCTCCTTTTTCGCCTAAACTATTTTGAGTTGGGTTGCTGTTACTTACAACCGAAGACCCTTCCCTAGTCCATCTCTTAATTGGCTTCCTGGCCTCCTCACTGTACATATCAGTGAAATTAACTCTTAAAACGCAGAGCTCAAACCATCACTTGTCTGTCTCAAAAGCCACTCAGACTCCCAATGTCCTGGCATTAAGTACAACTCCTTTCACGATATGTCCCCCAATTTGACCTTCCAAACTTCCTCCTACTTCACCATGCAAGTGGCAAACCAGGATCCGGCCATCCAGAATACCGTCCTCCCCACCTCTGCCAATTAAAATCTACTCAAGAAAAAGAAAAGAAGGAAGGAACGTTCTTCCTCCTTTTTCAAGATCCACTTCACATTACTCTCTCTAAGAAAACTTTTCTAAGAACTTCCTTCCTCCAAAGATGTAACTGTACCCCTCTTCAGCCCCCACGGCAGTATCTAATGATCTCTGTCCTATTCCTCACCCCACCACCCATGCATTTACCAGGTCCACTCTAACCTTCCTCTTAAATATTTCTTAACTCAATCCCATTGCTCCTGCCACTCATCAGAACACTTAATATCTCCTATCTGGCCACTCTGATAGGTCTCCCTGCCACCAGCCTTATCCTCCTGCAATCTAGCTGCCCACTGACACCAGTTATCTTTCCAGTATGCAAATCTGATCATGCTGTGCTCTGGCTGAGAGAGTTAAGACCAAACTTCCTAGCAGGCAGGTTAAGCCCTCCCACTCCCCAGTGACTTGGCTTCTGCCTGCCATCCCAGGCTCACCACGCCCCAAGAAGCTCCAGCTGGACCTGACTGTTTGTGGTTCCCCTCAAATCCAGAATGCTTTAACGCTGCTGGCCTTTGCACAGACAGTCTCCTCTGTCTGGGGAGGCCTCCTTCACCTCTGCCTGGTAAAGTTCCCACACTTCAAGGAGTCTCTCCACTGAGAAATCTCCTTGGATTGCCCTAGGTAACAGCACTTGCATAAGCCTCGCTTAATCTGGAAGGAGATGCTTCGTTTGCATACCAGTGCTTAGCACAGGGCCCAGCACAGCACACAGGTGCTGAGTAGGTTCTTTCATAGATACCAAAAACCTTTTCTGGTGAGAATAGGCCTTGTATGACCAAGGGACCTCGCACAAGGTCCAACTTTGTGCTTGGTCAACTTTATTGGTGTCCAGTCCGGTCCTGCTGTAATCTTCACCCGACAATACCAAGTCACCCTGTGGACACTGACATCCCATAAACACTTTGCTCCTGATGGCACCGCTGAGCACACTGAGATTAGGAGATGCGCACTGGCGCTAGACTGATGTAGGTTCAAATCCCTGCTCTGTCACTTACAAGCTGTGTGACCTGAACAAGTCTTTTAACTCTTCTGGACCTCAGCCTCGTCATCTGTAAGATGGAGCCTGCAGTAGTTATCTGTTTTTTTGTGAGGACTAAAAGAGAAAACGCATTTGGGATGTTTGCACAAGTGCCTGGTACACAGGTAATCAATTAAGTTTGCTGAATGAATGAGTTAATGAATGAGCAGTCCGCAGAATGGCAGCGGTTCTTAAAAGATGCATCTTTCTAGCCTGTTTTCCAGAAAACCCAACATCTGGTTCCCGGTGGAATCAGTTTCAAGTCCGGCCCCTGAGTCTGGAGTGAAGCCCTTGGCCGGACGCCGCCCGCCCTGTTCTCACGGCAGCTTCGCTAGCCCTGCGGCCGCCAATCACCAGGGCCTGGTCCCACTCCTAACCAGATTCACCAATAGGACCCGGAAGGCGCCACCTCGGGCTGCTTCCGCTGCGTCTCATAGGCTTCCCGGCAGTCCTGCCCGCCCCTTTGACTACGTCATCCGCGCGGCGCACTGTGGGGTTTGTAGTCTACAAAGAAGCAGCGCTGAGAGTCCCGCCTGGAGCTTCAGAGGAAGGAAGAGTGGCCCTTCCCCCCACCCGTCCACCTACCTCCGCTCCCCACCCCCCCACCCCACCCTCCACCCCCGCTCCACCTTTGGTAGATAAAGCCCAGGCTTCCCTGCCCTCCTTTCTAAAGAGCTGGAGTTGCCCACACGCGGGTTACCAGCGGCCCCCAAGAAACAGGAGCATTTTGCCCAGATAATTCAGCATTCACTGAAATTTTAGATTTCAGTTTCAGATCAAGGAGACATTCAATTCCCATATTCTCATAAGTGGACCTACCGCGCCACGGTGGGGGGTATGGTGGCAGCTCTGAAAAGGCAGCGGTGACTCCAGACTTCTCTAGCTTCCCAGAAGAACCCACTGCAGAACCAGCAGTCGTGAATTTATCCAGACCCTCTGAACCTTGTCTATGTCAAATTGTGTTATCGTTTAAAATCAGGCAAGCTATCAATGGCTCCTCATTGCTCGAGATATAAAAATTCATACCCCTTAGCTAGGCGTATAAGGTACTTCATAACTATTTTGTATTTATTTTTGTGTGGTTACATTTTTAAAAACAGCATTTCTCATTTGCTGCACAAGAGAATCTCCTGGGGAGCGTTATAAAATATTGGTATTTGTGTTCCACCCTAGACCTGGGACTCTTGGGCGGATGGTGCAGGCTTTCATATGTGTTAAAGTTCCCGGGATGATTCTCCTGTGCAGCCAGGGTTGAGAATCACTGCTTTAATGCCTGTCAACACTGCTGGGACCCACTTTCATGGATCCGAGCCTTTGCTCTGCACTTTCCTCTGTTTAAAGTGGCTTTCTTCCCCTTTCCGGCCTGGCGCGACGGTCATCCTGCCTGGCTAAGAGCAACTGCTCCCTGTTTTCCTCCCAGCCCTCCCGCAGATCCCCTCCTCCTATAGCACATTATACATGCTTCTTTTCTAACAGCTGGAGTTATTTGGTTACTTGTCTGCCTCTCTGGAAAGGCTGTCCCTGAAGAGTCCTCTTTCATCCACTCCAGAGCCACTGAATCAGAATCTCTGGGGTTGGCCTTAGGTACAGTAAGCATCAATAATATTTGTTGCCTTGAACTGATGAAGCATCTCATTTGCTTTTAAGGCAATTAGACCATTGCACCTAGTTGTCTTTGATTTCCCTGGAAAGCTAAGCACCACTGTGTTGTAGTATCTTATTCATTCATTACTTATTCATTCATCCAACAAATATTGTACACTATAACAAAGCCCTGGGGATTCAGGAGTAAACAGGAAAACATAGTTACCACCCTATGGGACCTGGAATCTATTAATATATTAGTTATAGCATAGTTATTATCATTTCTTCTGAATAATAATTGGAATTTTTTCCCCTTCTAGATACTATTTGATATTCACGGGTGAGGAGATGTCATATTCTCTTATATCCCCAGTATGTTGCTGGCACATTGAGGGCATTCTGTAAATGTTTACTGAATCAAGGTACCACATTTCATAGCACTTGTCACAATTTGTATTTATTTGTATGATTCGTATTTATTTGTATGATTTGTATGATTATTTCGTACTTGTCACAATTCGTATTTATTTGTATGATTATTTGATTAACGGCTATCTGTTCCATGAGCTGTAAATCCCCTGAGGGCAGGAACTGAATCCCTTTTGCCTGCCATGCCTGAGACAAGGCCTGGCCAGAGCAGGTGCTCAATGAACATTGCTAAGTAAATAAATAAATACACATCAGGCACCATTAAGAACAGAAATGAAATCTCCCAACCAAATATCCATTCCTCTCTCTCATTATTCTTCCCCCCAAAGATAATTTTCTTCCTGAGCATTAAGGGATTTCAAGTTAGAGTGAGCGTGAGCCCCAACTGAGAGGATGCTTCTCTTACTTACTTACAGGTTGACCTGGGCCTCTACTTCAGGGTCTTTTGTTGGCCACGTCTGCAGGGGCTGGATGCCAAAGGAGAGAGACGACTTGGCTTTCCATAGAAGGGTCTGTGCCATCTGACTCCCACTGGACCCTTTCGTCAGCGGATCCATCAGTGGGCCTGGAGGCTGCAGTGCTGTACTGAAACAGAAAGAGTTGGGAAAGGCACTTAGAACAGAGAAGAACAAGGGCCCATCGCTGGCCCATTCTGGCCACTCCTCCACAGGGGCCAGCCCATCAGTAATGAGGAGGGGTAAAGCCAAGGCCCTCCCAAGACCCAGGTGCCCCACTAAGACAGCACCACGCCCTTCCTGCACACTGTGGCCTCGTGGCCCTGGAACCGTCCAAATCCTATCACATCCCTCAGCAATGAGTGGAGTCCTCCACACTCTCAAGTCAGCGGGGTCGAAGGTAAAAGGAGAAAAGTGAGCATGTGAACCATCACAAACTTGTTTAGAAAAAGGCAACATTCACTGAGGAAGGGAAAGTTCTGTCTGGAGTACCTTCAGAGGATGGACCTCATGGCCATTGGCGTTTGGTCCAGGAGTGCCTGGTTTATCTCCCAATTTCCATTTAAAATAGCCAAGAAAAGCCATAAAAAGAGCCTACACTGGCAACAACACTGTAGACAAAAGGACTAAACCCACATTCAAGAGTAATAGCATAGAGGAAGTAAGCAGTAAATGCTTGCTGAATTAACAAATGGGAATAAATTGGGAAATGCACTGCTGAAACACGTCTGCTTCTTTCTCTGATGACACAGCGAGGAAGGAGGTAAGGTGATTCTGGGATGAAGAAGGGTGGCTTTGTTAGGGAAATGTAGGCATCCCTGCTTTTTCTGATTGGAATTACTTTCTGAGCCAATCAGGAGCGTTCTTCCCCCACCTCTACCTCAGGTGACACACAAATTAGCAAAGAAAATCCAAATACTTGGAAGTGGGAAAATAAAAATAAAAAGCAATCTTAGATAACACTTATGTCAAAAGGGACTCTTTATAGTGTCTTCTTAATAAAACGCTGTGACAAGGCAAAAGACAAAAGACCTCGTGGTCTTATTAGTGAGGAAGAGGCATCTGCACAGGGAGCCACCATCCTGCTGCAGGGTTTGGATGCCAAGAGAAGTGACTCCATACAGCCTGGGTATTTGGAGCCAGATGGGCACTGCCCACTCCCAAGCTGCTACACTAGTACCAATTATAGGCTGCAGGCATGTCGCAAAAGAAAAAAAGGCCACTCTTGCCAGGTCCCCCTGGTATTCCTCCTTTATAAGTGATGACCCATCCTCCCCCATCACCTTACCTGGGCCTGAGAAGCCACAGGCTGCATATCTGACCCAGACTGCTGGATAATCTTACTCTAAGCTGGCTTCAGGCCACTTATCTTGGCAGAAACTCTATAGACATGAAAGGCTCAAGCCTTCCACGTACGACAAATGGCAAGAAGGGAAGGTTCTGCTATGATGTCAGTTGTTCTTTACTCACTGGAACCTCAAGTCTTCTGCAACCCAGTGTCACTAGAGTTTATGGCTGCCTTAGCAATAAACAAACAAATAAATAACAAAGCAGGGCTTCTGGATGAGAGACATATTTTTTTCTTTGAACCCTCTAGATTTTTTTTAAATTACAAAAATAACACTTGTATGCAAAACATTTATTAAGAAAATGTTCCTTTCTTAATCATGCAAGTTAAAAAAAAAGAAAAGGAAAGAAACTGCTCCTAAAAGAAACCAATAAGCAGGACAGGGAGGTGAGGTTTCATTTTCAGGCAAAGTCCTGTGAAGGTTCAGCTTCAACTTGAGTGGAGCTGGGCTGTCCCACGCGGCAGCCATGAGCCACCTGTGACCACTGAGCAAGGAAATGGGTCAGGCAAAGCAAGACGTGCGTGTGTAAAACACACACTGGACTTGGAAGACTTAGTACAAATAACAAAGGATGCAGAACGTCTCAATAATTTTTCTGTTGATTACATGTTGAAGATAAAGTGTATCAGAATTGATTTTAACGTGGCTACTAGAACATGTAAAATCATATACATAGCTTGCTTTACAATCTGCTCGGGGTTGGTTACACCGCAGAGCTGTCCCACCTGCGAAGAGGAACCGAGAGCCCCGGGTCGGGGTGAGGGCTGCAAAGTCCCCGGGTACTTGGCACTCTCTGCACAGGTGGGCAAAGCGGCTTCAGTGAGCAAGGGCAGCCCACCTAGGAAGAGTCGCCACCCAGGTGTGGGTATTGGAGAAAAAGTGCACTGAAGAGGGGAGGGGAGAAGATTCCAGAAATGGTGAGGGGACCCGATGGCAGGCACGACATCCCCACCTCCACTCCCTTTCCTCTCCCAGTTAACGGTTTGGTATTATTCCCATCACTCCTCTCTCTACGTATTTGCAACCTTTATGTGACACACATACGGAGAATATATAACGCTCTGTGACCTGCAATTCTCCCTAAAGCACAGTCTTAGACATCTTTGTAAATCAGTAAATAAGGTACATCTTAATATGGAACATTACAGAATGGGATAACCTCATATGCTGCTTACATTTTTTTAATCTTTAAATAATAAGATTATTTCATTGTTTTAGTGTTATTGTCTAGCCCTTTCATCTTTAAAATTTGTTTAGAAACACTTAAATGCTAGTTCCTTTAAACCTTTCCCACCATTTAATTTTGTCTTTTTGCCATATCTTTACCCTTAGAGTTTCTGAGTTCTTTTTTTATACTTTCATCTAATTCTTTAGCTTCATTTTCTAACTGTTCAGATGCTGTCTCATCACTGTTAATTTTAATCATTTTCCTCATTTCTGTTAAATTTTCTAGACTTAACTTTCTAATTTAAAAAATGTATGTTCCTCTTAATCTTCTGACATATTTTATCTTTCTTGTCTCACTATTTAAAATATTCAGCAGAGGAAGAACTTCTTGGAAAATGGCAGAGGAAGTGCTCATTTGCATAACTCCTTGGAACCCATGGAAATAAGAAAAAATAGCCCAATACATAGAAGAAAACTCACTGAAACAAGAGAATGACCAAACTCCATGCTATAATTCTGAAGATCTGCTGTATACAATTAATCGTGGACAGACTGAAAGCGAACATCAAGGTCTACCTAGCTTATATAACGTGAGGAAAATGGGCAAGAATGTCCTAAAGGCCGACAGTGCCCGATCTGGAGGGCTGAGGCCTGGAAGCATGGGCAGCACTGGGGCAGAAGCTGTTTGTTCTTTGTGTGTCACTGCCCCAGCTTTTTAACAAGGGGTGGCCTAATCTGAGGAAAAGCTGAAGGAGAGAAGGAAAAGTATATCTTAAGAGCCATCTGAACCTCTTGAAAGATTATTAACCAATTACATTTGAACCCACTAAAAGAAGGTCCACGAATCATGGGAAATCGCACTGACCCAGACCCTCTTTGGAGCAGGCTGTCTGCCCTGAAGTGGGGGGGGGGGGAGGGCTGAAAATTTAAGGAGAGTCCTGCCACGGGGTCACATACACCACAGGCACAGGGGACTCTGCAGACAGGAAGGCAGGCATGGGGGGAGCGTAAAACCAGATGGCACGTTCCCACTGTCTCTGTTCCACTTCCCAAGAAGCATCAAAGCCAGACCTCCAGCACCAGCTCTGAAAGAGAAGATTCACCATCGCTCAGAGAGGCAGGGAAAGGAGTCAGGGTGAATCTACCATATTATCAGTGGGTAAACACAGACCCAGACAGAGCTGCTTCTATCCCGGATGAACATGCAGGGAAAAATTAGCACAGGACCTATGAAAAGAGGTTTGCAAAAGGCAGATGACGAGTAGAGACGAGAAGATTTTTAACAGGGATCAGATGAAACATATAACAGCTTTGTTTTCTCAAGAAAATGAGAGAGAGTAAGAACTCAAAAGAAAAGATCAAATAATACATAGACAGACTTCTCAAGGTTCTAGGATAAAAATCCCAGAGTGTGACCGGAAAAGGGTTGATTCACGTCGTGGAGGTGCTTTCTGGGAGGGGAGTGGGCCTGAAGGGGAGGAAATGAGGGCCTCTGGGAGTGAATCTCCCTAGCCTGGGGGCAGCCCTCAGAAGCACACAGCTTACAATTTTCTCCTCTGTGACTCCCAAGCCCTCAGCGCAACTTGAGTGTTCATATTGTGAGTCTAAACAGATGGGAGTAAAGAGAAATGTGGCCTCCTTCACAGTTAGTCCTCTGCTGATGGCCACGAGGACGCAGTCACTGAGAAGAACCGTCCAGAAGCCCGAGATGGGGACCAGCAGCTGTGGGGGTCATAGCCAGGCCTGCTGAGGCCCAGCGATGCAGCGAGAAACAGACCACGGGGAAACACAACTGTGGCACAAGTGCTGTCTCTCTCATACACTGGTAGGTAGAGCCCTGAAGGCAGCAAATGTCATAGAAGGTAACAAGGTCTCAGTTCTGGCTCCTTCAACATGGCTGATATCTCCCCTGGTGAGAGCTGCATGGATCACTGAGCTGCAACCATGATTCCATAAGGAGCACGGGAAACTTCTGGGAGCCACACCCACTCCCTTGCGTTATTGATCTTGTATCCTCATTCGGATTGTTGGCTGAAAACAACCTTAAACGAAGCACAAGTCATCATTCTTGCTTATCTGCAACCAAAATCAGCAGCTGGGGCCTGAGCTGGCTCAGTAGCCAAGGGAGCAGTAACCCCTACAGAGCTGGGGTCAGCGGGAATACAAATCCCTTCTGTCCCCAGATCGAAACTGCCCCTCCCGCAGGCCGTCACTCCCCACCTTGCAACATTCTTCCTCCGTGGCACTCACGGCCACTGGAGCCTTCCCAGTTATGTGTTTGTTTACTGGTACACTGTCTGCCTCCCACCCTCCCTCCACTGGAATGTTAGGTCCATGAGAGCAGGGGCCCCATCTGCCTTGTTCACGGTCTACGTCCAGTGCCTAGCACAGAGAAGGGCTCAGTAAATATGTTTGTTTGTTTGTTTGTTTAAATAAATAAATTTATTTATTTTTGGCTGCGTTGGGTCTTTGTTGCTGCATGTGGGCTTTCTCTAGTTGTGGCGAGTGGGGTCTACTCTTCGTTGCGGTGCGCGGGTTTCTCATTGCGGTGGCTTCTCTTGTTGCAGTGCACGGGCTCTAGGCGTGCAGGCTTCAGTAGTTGTGGCATGCAGGCTCAGTACTTGTGGCTCGCGGGCTCTAGAGCGCAGGCGCAGTAGTTGTGGTGCACGGGCTTAGTTGCTCCACGGCACGTGGGATCTTCCCGGACCAGGGCTCGAACCCGTGTCCCCTGCATTGGCAGGCGGATTCTTAACCACTGCGCCACCAGGGAAGTCCAGTAAATATATTTTGAATGAATAATTGACTACGGGAATGCCGCAAAAATATGAGGAAAGTGTTCATATGGAATAGAGAGACTTTGTCGGGCTGTTCTGGCCCTGTTTGAATGAGGTCGCTGGTGGCCCCAGTCAGACCGCTATGGGACCTACTCTATTTCTTTATCAACCTCTGGCAGGCAGCTGCTCTGTGAGGACTGTAACAAGTGGAGCAAAGGCAATCCATCTGCTGAGCATCAGCCCAGGCCTGATATATGGCACCGACGCTAGGAAAGACTTCATGGCTGGCAGCTCTTCTAAAGACACTTGTCTCTCTGGTCATAAAATGCGAGACAGGCATTTATGTCCTAACTTTCATTTGTGTTAAAACTATGCAATCACCGACACTTAACTGTTGGAAAATCCACTTCACGCTGCCATCTGAGTCTTGATTTCCCATTTTTACCTCCTCGCCCACTAAAACGGCTCCGAGATAGGCGTGCCAGGTATGTAGCCGCACACCAGTGTGTGCTACCAACTTTGGATCAGTGTGTCTTATTTACGTTTGCTGTGATTGAAGAAAGATGCTGTCTGTGGCAGATACTTTGGAACAACTTGCAGAAGTTGGAAGGCTAAGACATAATGTCCTAACCTGCTTGGCAGTTTAGAGTTCTGGACATGATTTAGAGCCCACATGCTAAATCAGATGCACTCATGACAGACTGGTGGGGAACGGAGCCAGGCAGATGAAGAGAGAGGACAAAGGGCATCCGCTTGCTTTTACAGATCATGACAGAGCTGTTGTGGTCCTGGAGTCAGCAGCTTCTTGATTCTCTGGCTTTCTGAGGGAGCAGGGACAGCTTTGTTCAATGCTGCACGTGGGCTTCCTCTAGTTGTGGCGAGCGGGGGCTACTCTTCAATGCGGTGCATGGGCTTCTCATTGCGGTGGCTTCTCTTGTTGCGGAGCACGGGCTCTAGAGCACAGGCTCAGTAGCTGTGGCGCATGGGCTTCATTGCTCCGTGGCATGTGAGATCTTCCTGGACCAGGGCTCGAACCTGTGTCCCCTGCATTGGCAGGCGGATTCTCAACCACAGCACCACCAGGGAAGCCCTGCAGCTGCTTCTTGATAGATCAGCTTCTTGTTATGCAGTGGCAGCCTCCCTGATCAGTGCAGAGCACAGTGGTTCTGAGGGCAGGAGTTGTGACTGGGAGCTCAGACTAGAATCTGCTCTCCAGCCCTGCCAACAATTCTGTAAGCACTTAATTTCCATATCACTATTATATCTCATTCTGTTTCTACCAGGTAAAGTGGATTCTGTCGTCTGCAACAGATTACTGACCAATAGGCCTTATATAGTGATGTCTGTCCAATTGGGTTTTGAGCTTAACAGTTCATGTGACCCCGTGCAGAGTGCAGAGTATGCACAATCTTTTTCTGGTGGGAGCACTGGTATAACCTCCAGCGGGCAAGAAAAAGAGACTATGTACTTTGATGGGAAGACATTTTGCCTTGTGAGTTTAAAAGACAGCTTGCTCAAAGCACTAGGCATTTCTGTTCCAATCAGTAAAGAGGTGCTGAAGGGCAACCAAAAGAACACACACTGGGGCTTCCCTGGTGGCGCAGTGGTTGAGAGTCCGCCTGCCGATGCAGGGGACACGGGTTTGTGCCCCGGTCTGGGAAGATCCCACATGCCGCGGAGCGGCTGGGCCCGTGAGCCATGGCCGCTAAGCCTGCGCGTCCGGAGCCTGTGCTCCGCAACGGGAGAGGCCACAACAGTGAGAGGCCCGCGTACCGCAAAAAAAAAAAAAAAGAACACACACTAATTGCGGACACTTCTAAGGTCACTGCTACGCTGGAGCAGTGACTGTGAGATCACTACCTCCGACCTGCTTTTGTGTTGTCTTGAGCCTTTCCAGGTGTGTCACCTAAAACTGTTGTATCCAAAAGTGCACTGAAAACACAGAACAGTTGAGAAATACTAGTCTAAACTATAGATGGTTTAACCTCCAGTAATAAAAAATTTTACTGCATCTTGGAGTAGCCATGTTAGCTTGGGGCACACTGACTGCTGGAATGTACTTTTCGCGTATTGAGTCCAGTCTGTTTTATTATCCCTCGTACCCACTGTGATTTTAGGTCTAGCCCTGGGCCATGCACAGAGTGGGCCTGATTCCATTTTCATACAACACCCTTTCAAATGTGGGAGGGCAGCTTTTATATCCTCTGTGAATTTTCTCTTTTTCAAGTAAAACACCCCCTCTCCCTACTGAAATCCTTTTTTTCTTTACTGGACCATTCCCATCAGACATAAATATCTTTATAAAACAAAAGCAGAACACTCCAAACCAGAACCAAATAAAACAGTTTTTCAACTCACATCCCTTCCACTCCTGCGAAAAGCTGACTAGTTTCACTGTTTCCAGTTCCTGTCCTTCCATTATCTCTCAAAGCCAGTCCAGTGCGACTTTCATCCTTACTGTTCCAAAGGACAGCTATTGTCAAAGGCCACCTATGACCCACATGATGCTAAACCAATGGTCAATTCTTAGCTTTCCACTGGGTGACCCAGCAGCAATATCTGACACAAAAAAATCATTCCCTCTTTCTGTTTTTTTTAAAAATGTTTATTTACACTAATTTCTCCCCCCCCCCCGCAATTAAATTACATCATGTATCCATGACACAATGGTTTCACATATAAGTTTCAAAGTCTTTTACTTGGGATTTATATGAACAGTTAACCTAAGTCCATCAAATCATAGTCATCCTTCCCACTAATAGTTTATTTATTGATTCCCTTTTCCTAAAGTCTCCTGATATCCCATACATTTTTTCCCACAGTTTTTTTTACCTTTCCCTATTTCACTATGATTCATAGTCACATTAAAGAACAAAACAAAAACCTGGATGCATTCTTTCAAACATTTCCTACCTGAGGGTCCACATCTACACTGTCCAATAAGGCAGCCACAAACCACACGTGGCTCTTGAGCACTTAAATGTGGCTGCTCTTGGGCTTCCCTGGTGGCGCAGTAGTTCAGAGTCCACCTGCCAATGCAGGGGACATGAGTTCGTGCCCCGGTCCGGGAAGATCCCACAGAGCGGCTAGGCCCGTGAGCCATGGCCGCTGAGCCTGCGCGTCCAGAGCCTGTGCTCTGCAACGGGAGAGGCCACAACAGTGAGAGGCCAACGTACCACAAAAAAAAAAAAAATGTGGCTGCTCTGAAATACAAAGTATCATGAGAGATTACTACAAGCAACTCTATGCCAATAAAATGGACAACCTGGAAGAAATGGACAAATTCTTAGAAAAGCACAACCTTCCAAGACTGAACCAGGAAGAAATAGAAAATATGAAGAGACCAATCACAGGCACTGAAATTGAAACTGTGATTAAAAATCTTCCAACAAACAAAAGTCCAGGGCCAGGTGGCTTCACAGGTGAATTCTATCAAACATTTAGAGAAGAGCTAACACCCATCCTTCTCAAACTCTTCCAAAATATAGCAGAGGGAGGAACACTCCCAAACTCATTCTACGAGGCCACCATCACCCTGATACCAAAACCAGACAAAGGTGTTACAGAAAAAGAAAACTACAGGCTAATATCTCTGATGAACATAGATGCAAAAATCCTAAACAAAATACTAGCAAACAGAATCCAACAGCACATTAAAAGGATCATACACCATGATTAAGTGGAGTTTATCCCAGGAATGCAAGGATTCTTTAATATATGCAAATCAATCAATGTGATACACCACATTAACAAATTAAGGAATAAAAACTATATGATCATCTCAATAGATGCAGAAAAAGCTTTTGACAAAATTCAACACCCATTTATGATAAAAACTCTCCAGAAAGTAGGCATAGAGGGAACTTACCTCAACATAATAAAGGTCATATATGACAAACACACAGCCAACATCGTTCTCAATGGTGAAAAACTGAAACCATTTCCTCTAAGATCAGGAACAAGGTAAGGTTGCCCACACTCACCACTCTTATTCAATACAGTTTTGGAAGATTTAGCCATAGCAATCAGAGAAAAAAAAGAAATAAAAGCAATGCAAATCAGAAAAGACGAAGTAAAACAGTCACTGTTTGCAGATGACATGATACTATACATAGAGAATCCTAAAGATGCTACCAGAAAACTACTAGAGCTAATCAATGAATTTGGTAGAGTAGCAGGATACAAAATTAATGCACAGAAATCTCCTGCATTCCTATACACTAATGATGAAATATCTGAAAGAGAAATTAAGGAAACACTCCCATTTACCACTGCAACAAAAAGAATAAAATACCTAGGAATAAACCTACCTAAGGAGACAAAAGACCTGTATGCAGAAAACTATAAGACACTGATGAAAGAAATTAAAGATGATAAAAACAGGTGGAGAGATATACATTGTTCTCTTAGGAGAACCACATTGAGAGATAAACATTGTTCTCTTAGGAGAACAACATTGATTCTTAGGAAGAATCAACATTGTGAAAATGACTATACTACCCAAAGCAATCTACAGATTCAATGCAATCCCTATCAAACTACCAATGGCATTTTTCTCAGAATTAGAACAAAAAATGACACAATTTGTATGGAAACACAAAAGACCCAGAATAGCTAAAACAATCTTGAGAAAGAAAAACAGAGCTGGAGGAATCAGGCTCCCGGACTGCAGACTATACTACAAAGCTACAGTAATCCAGACAGTATGGTACTGGCACAAAAACAGAAATATATATCAGTGGAACAGGATAGAAAGCCCAGAGATAAACCCACGCACATATGGTCACCTTATCCTTGATAAAGGCGGTTAGAATATACAATGGAGAAAAGACAGCCTCTTCAATAAGTGGTGCTGGGAAAAACTAGACAGCTACATGTAAAAGAATGAAATTAGAACACTCCCTAACGCTATACACAAAAATAAACTCAAAATGGATTAAAGACCTAAATGTAAGGCCAGACACTATAAAACTCTTAGAGGAAAACATAGGCAGAACACTCTATGACATAAATCACAGCAAGATCCTTTTTGAGCCACCTCCTAGAGAAATGGAAATAAAAACAAAAATAAACAAATGGGACCTAATGAAACTTAAAAGCTTTTGCACAGCAAAGGAAACCATAAACAAGATGAAAAGACAACCCTCAGAACGGGAGAAAATATTTGCAAATGAAGCAACTGACAAAGGATTAATCTCCAAATATACAGGCAGCTCTTGCAGCTCAATATCAAAAAAACAAACAACTGAATCCAGAAATGGGCTGAAGACCTAAATAGACATTTCTCCAAAGAAGATATACAGATTGCCAACAAACACATGAAAGGATGCTCAACATCACTAGTCATTAGAGAAATGCAAATCAAAACTACAATGAGGTATCACCTCACACCAGTCAGAATGGCCATCATCAAAAAATCTACAAACAATAAATGCTGGAGAGGGTGTGGAGAAAAGGGAACCCTCTTGCACTGTTGGTGGGAATGTAAATTGATACAGCCACTATGGAGAACAGTATGGAGGTTCCTTAAATAACTAAAAATAGGACTACCATACGACACAGCAATCCCACTACTGGGCATATACCCTGAGAAAACCATAATTTAAAAAGAGTCATGTACCACAATGTTCACTGCAGCACTCTTTACAATAGCCAGGACACGGAAGCAACCTAAGTGTCCATCGACAGATGAATGGATAAAGAAGATGTGGCACATATATACAATGGAATATTACTCAGCCATAAAAAGAAACGAAATTGAGTTATTTGTAGTGAGGTGGATGGGCCTAGAGTCTGTCATACAGAGTGAAGTAAGTCAGAAAGAGAAAAACAAATACCGTATGCTAACACATATATATGGAATCTACAAAAAAAAAATGGTTCTAATGAACCTAGGGGCAGGACAGGAATAAAGACACAGACGTAGGGAATGGACTTGAGGACATGGAGAGGGGGAAGGTTAAGCTGGGACGAAGTGCGAAAGTAGCATTGACATATATACACTATCAAAAGTAAAATAGATAGCTAGTGGGAAGCAGCTGCATGACACAGGGAGATCAGCTCGGTGCTTTGCGACCACCTAGAGGGGTGGGATAGGGAGGGTGGGAGGGAGACGCAAGAGAGGGGATATGAGGATATATGTATATGTACAGCTGATTCACTTTGTTATAGAGCAGAAAGTAACAGAACATTGTAACGCAATTATACTCCAATAAAAATGTTTAAAAAAAAATGTGGCTGCCCTGAACCGAGATGCTGAAGTGTAAAATACATACCAGATTTCAAAGACAGTACTGGAAAGAAAAGGAAATTATCTTAATTGTTTTTAACATTGATTACATGTTAAAATGATAATATTTTGGATATATTGAGTTAAACAAAATAAACCATTGAAATTCATTTCATTTTTTATTCACTTTTTAAAATATGGCCCCTAGAAAATCTTAAATTCCATATGTAATTCTACACACTTGCTATCACCAGAAGAAGCCACTTACTTCGTTTCACTAAACATCCATGAACATCCTAGATATCTTTCCAAGTCAGAATACAGATTGGTATCAGTCTTTTTAACAGATGATTAGCAGCGTATTGACACATTCCTGATGGACTTTTTTTTACACTTTTACAAGCAATCCTACAGTGAACAGCCTTCTATATACAGCTTCTTGGGCAGCCACACCTCATTGCTAACTCATATTTGCCTCCTGTCCTCTAAAATCGTAGCTCTAGAGACAACCACATGTGTGGTTCAGACTTTCCAACACCTCTACACTTGCGTGCTGCTTTAAAATTTTTTTCCCCAGGAAAACCAGCAGTGAGTCTCACTGTACAGGCCAAATCTCCTGATTTTCCTACAGCATGGTTTGTCAGACTTCCTCTCTGTTCAGATCTTCAGCTCTGGAAACCAGACAGCCAAATATAATTTCTCATATTAACCTTCTAAAGCAAAACTAATTTGACTATTGTCTTCCTCCAAGAAAGGAATCTGGTTTGTATTAACTCAAACTCTTAGTGAATAATAAAAGTTGTTTTTTTCCCTTCTCTTAGGAGAACAGACATAATATGAAAATTAATTTTCTCTGTTGGCCCTAAGAGCCCATTATGTCAGCCCGATACAAGACAGCTCCCAATAGCCTTTCTCAGGAAGACTGCTGTTTTTCCAAAAGAAAATTGACAGCTGCAGATCTATCTGTGATTAAATACTTAAGGGCCTGACACACAAAAAAAGAATAATGACATAATATAGAGGGACAAAGGCTGTGAAAACAGCTCACATTAAAATGCTTGTCTACAAGCATGGGGGAAAAAAAGCCTCCTGAAAAAAAAAGAAAAAGAAAAAAAAATCTAAGAATCTAAGAGTCAGGAGAAACATAAGGAAGAAGAAAAGAAGGCAACCAAATGCATAATGGATAACTGTTCTTTTCTGATTCTGTCTTGGCCTGGAAAGCCATCTTTAGGAACACGAAAGCGTTTGTCTTGGCATCAAATTTGTTCTCACAAGGCGTGGGTTATATGCATTACTAATAAGGAAGCCGCTATGTAGGAAGCAATATCTGGGAAAGTGGAAAATATGTTTTCCATTTGTAATTCAAAATCTTCTGTCTATGTAGGGCTCTTCCCTCCCTGTGGCTAAACATAGTAAGCATAATTTAACCACTCAACTAAGGTAGTCTTTTACAATGAGTACTAAAAAATGCAGAAATCCCATTCTGTGATTCTAGGGTGACATCTGGGTATCTGTAATTTGGAAAGCTTCCCAAATTTAATGGCACTGTTTTTGGGCAGGGGGGCAATCCAGTATCCATTCCCCTTCTCCTGGTAATAGTAATATGATTTTTCCTTTGGGGAATCCCTTCCTTGTGGTCTCTATGAAGTGATCTAACCCCTCAGTTCTGGGTTGGGCACACGACCCAGGCCCAGCCAATTAGCATGTTTTACCCCCTTCTGGCCAAAAGGACTGGTTCACAGATGAGCAGAGAACCCAAGAGATCCAACGAATGTCAAGCCTGGGACGTGCTCTAGAACCTTTGAGAAAGAGGTAATATCTTTCTGCTGGGATTATCCATTGATAGAAAGTAATCATGGACTCATTCATTTTCTTTGCCTCCAAGAGGAAAGACCTTGAGGACAAGGTCAACCCAGAAAATGAAGAAAGATTACTGATGACATTATTTGAGCACCTGGATCTAACCTCTCCTAAAGCTTGGTCTCCCCCAGCATTCTGCAGTTGCATGAACTGATGATTCTCCTCTGCTTGCCATTCATAGCCTTTTATAATCTTTAAAAAAATTTTAACAACTGGTAAGGCACTAATCAGAAAAGGTGCAATGTGTTACTCGTCCTGCTTGTAGCCGAAGGAGAACTGTTCAATGGTGATTACAACTGAGTAGCCAGGAGTAGGAATCACTTGACCACAATCCAAGCCTCCACTTTTCACCTGGTATCAGAGCCACAGGCATTGCCTACTGCAAGTGGCTATGAAAGCAGAATTATGAATGATGGCTGGTAAGTATAATGAGGCAAGATTTGACTTCACTATTAGGGAAAGATGATAGAGTTGCCCAATAACAAAAAGGCTTGCAGTAGTGGGTTCCCTGACCTTAGATGTAATAAGCAGAAGTTGGATGACCAGCTGCAAGTGTTGTTGTAGAAAAGATTCCTGTATTATCCTAGAGGAGTCGTTTTCAAAATATGTCCCTGAGCCAGCAGTACTGGCATTACTTGTGAGCTTGTTAGAAATACAATTCATAGACCCACCCTGACCTAGGAAATCAGAATCTGGGGGGTGGGGTGGGAGAGGGGCAGAAAACAGTCTTAAGAAGCCCTCCTGGTGATTCTCATATATGTCAGGTTTGAGAACCACTATATTAGACTTGAGAGCACTGGTTCTCAAACACAGTTTCCTAAGCCCCCAGCCCCAGAGATTCTGATTGAGTAAATTTAGGGTTGGGCTTGAAAATTTGCATTTCTAACAAGTTCCCAGGTAATGCTGACGCTGCTGATCTGGGGACCACACTTTAAGTACCACTGTCTGAGAGGTTGACCTAAGAGATGTCTAAAGTTCCATTCAATGTTGAGATTCTTTGATATTGAGGATTTACGCTGCAAATCCAGTCCTACTACGTAACCCTGTTAATGCTTTGATTCACATGGGGTCTGGCTCCACGAAGTGTTGCAGCCAAAATGACACCACTCAGCAAGAGAGGAGTACTTTAAAATAACTCAGGTTCATCACAAAGTCACAAAAGATAACAGATATATTTCTTAAAATATATCTTAGAGCAACAAAAACAATAGGGAAACCTATTAGCCACACTCAGACACAGTAGGTGTTTCTGCACCCCTACAGGTTTTTATTCAGGCAGTCCTAACCAGTGCCCTATGGACCTATTGTCCTTTGCCTCAATCCCTCTTTTCCTAAATCTACAGCTCAAAAAACTACAAGAAAGCAAGGCAGGACCTTGCTCTGAGGACAGGGGAGGAGGACAAACTGAATGGGCAAAGCTAGAATTTTAATGAGGCATGGGAAGGGAAAAGTTGAGAACCTTCACATAAACATTAATCATTTTTGTCCATAACAGTTATGATTTAGTAATGCTTTGTGCCAGACACTGTTTTTAGCACTTTGCACAAATCAGTTCACTTAAAGCTCACATCAATATTGTGAGAGCGGTGTGACTGTCATTTTACAAATGAGTTAACCAAGGCTCAGAGGGGTTAATCAACTTGTCCAAGGCCACACACACAGCAAGAGAAAAGTCAGAAACCTGAGCCCAGGTCTGTGTCGCTCCAAAGCCCTTGTTCTCGAACACAGCCTGATATGCCTTCCTACAAAATGAGGACAAACACATCTAGGTCAAGCGGCTTCACAGCATCAGCGTCTGGCCCTTCGGCCTCCAGGTTTCCCAGCTAGTCCTCCTCACTGCCACCTGCTCAGAGGCCTCTTGCCTGGACCCCTCCTTGCTCCTTTGTGTTCATTATGTGTTGTGTCTGCCTGCCAGTTGTCGGAGCTGATACAGCACTGGTCCCCAACCCCCAGGCCGCAGACCGGTTTTGGTCCTTGGCCTGTTAGGAAGCAGGCCACACAGCGGGAGGCGAGCAGCAGGCGAGTGAGCAAGGCTTCATCTGCTGCTCCCTGTCACTTGTGTTACCACCTGAACTATCTGCCCCAACCCTAGTCCGTGGAAAAATTGTCTTCTACGAAGCAGGTCCCTGGTGTCAAAAAGGTTGGGGACCACTGTGATACAGGATAGTCAGCAAAGACAGTTGCCATCCTGAAATAATGCCTTTTTTGCCTTGATGTCACCAAGATGATTGAGTAAATATGGTTAAACCAGATTCTGAAAGGCCCTAAACACAAGGCAGTGGCATTTAAACTTGACACAATAGGAAATGAGAAGTAGTGGAGGACTTTTGGAGTAAGGGAGGCTAATCTGGCAACACGCCCACAAATTAGGCCAAGGCTCTCTCCCCTGGCTGTCCATCACAATCACCTGCATCCCACACCCCATTACCACCCTGGACTTCCTGGAACAATAGGCCTGGAGGAGGGACCCACACACTTGTATGGTTAAGATGTTTCACAGGTGACTGTTCTTCGTTGGCCCTAAAAGTCCACGATGTCAGCCCAAAACAAGACAGCTTTTAATATTTCTCACTTAAAAGTGAGATGATTTGGATTAATGGATTAAAGAGGTAATTTTTTTTTAAAGCAACAGAAACATTAGGAGAAACTGTAGATGAACATTTATCTTTTTAAGTCAGGGAGGCCTTTTCTAACTAAGCATAAACAGGAGGAATAAATTAGTAGATTTGACTAAACTTAAAAAAAATGATAATAAAGTCTATCAAAAAAACACCATAAAGAAAGTTAAAAGGCAAATAATGAAGTGCAAAAAATATTTGCTACAGAAGGTGGAGTCAAGATGGCAGTGTGGGAAGACATGGAGTTAGTGTCTCCCCACAACTAGGGCGCCTGCCGGCCGCTGGTGGGAAACTATGACATCCAAGGAGATGGGAAGAACCCCAAAGTGAACTGGTAGGACACAGAGGGACAGAGGGGGGAGGAGAAGTGGAGGCCAGACAGGATCTGCACCCCTGAGGCTGGGGAGATCAGGAGAGGCAGGTGTGAGGGGCCCTCCCAGGCCGGAGGAGCAGGAGAGGAGAAGAGTGCATCTGCCCCGCCCACTTGAGCCCAAGGAGACTGCTGGGCTGCCTGGTGAGGTCCCCTGCCCTCTGAGACCAGGGGTGGGGGGCACGACTGGGCCCCTTCTGTTTCTTGAGCCTAAGACCCACCCCCCACAGTCCCCAGGGCCTTTTCCAGCCCCATGGGTCCTAAGCATAGGCCCTGCCCACCACCCAAACCTTGCAAAAAAATATGCCACACATGAAGGAGCAAGGTAAAAACCTACAAACTAAATAGATAAAGAGGATATAGGCAGTCTACCTGAAAAAGAATTCAGAGTAATGATAGTAAAGATGATCCAGAATCTCGGAAATAGAATGGAGGCACAGATTGAGAAAATACAAGAAATGTTTAAAAAGATCTGGAAGAACTAAAGAACAAACAAACAGAGATGAACAACACAATAACTGAAATGAAAAATACACTAGAAGGAATCAATAACAGAATAACTGAGGCAGAAGAACGAATAAGTGAGCTGGAAGACAAAATGGTGGGAATAACTGCCGAGGAGCAGAATAAAGAAAAAAGAATGAAAAGAATTGAAGACAAGCTCAGAGACCACTGGGACAACACTAAATGCACCAACATTCGAATTATAGGGGTCCCAGAAGAAGAAGAGAAAAAGGAAGGGACTGAGAAAATATTTGAAGAGATTATAGTCGAAAACTTCCCTAACATGGGAAAGAAAATAGTCACCCAAGTCCAGGAAGCACAGAGAGTCCCATACAGGGTAAACCCTAGGAAAAACACACCAAGACACATATTAATCAAACTAACAAAAATTAAATTCAAAGAAAACATATTAAAAGGAGCAAGGGAAAAACAAAAAATAACATACAAAGGAATCCCCATAAGGTTATCAGCTGATTTTTCAGCAGAAACTCTGCAGGCCAGAAGGGAGTGGCAGGATATACTTAAAGTGATGAAAGAGAAGAAACTACAACCAAGATTACTCTACCCAGCAAGGATCTCATTCAGATTCAATGGAGAAGTCAAAAGGTCTTCAGACAAGCAAAAGCTAAGAGAATTCAGCACCACAAAACCAGCTTTACAACAAATGCTAAAGGAACTTCTCTAGACGGGAAACACAAGAGAAGGAAAAGACCCATAAAAGCAAACCCAAAACAATTAAGAAAATGGTAATAGGAACATACATATCGATAATAACCTTGTAAATGGATTAAATGCCCCAACCAAAAGACACAGACTGGCTGAATGGATACAAAAACAAGACCCATATATATGCTATCTACAAGAGACCCACTTCAGACCTAGGGACACATACAGACTGAAAGTGAAGGGATAGAAAAAGATATTCCATGCAAATGGAAATCAAAAGAAAGCCAGAGTAGCAATACTTGTATCAGATAAATAGACTTAAAATAAAGACTGTTACAAGAGATAAGGAGGGACACTACATAATGATCAAGGGATTCATCCAAGAAGAAGAAATAACAATTAAATGCTTATGCACCCAACATAGAAGTACCTCAATACATAAGGCAAATGCTAATAACCATGAAAGGAGAAATCAACAGTAACACAATAATAGTAGGGGACTTTAACACCCCACTTACACCAATGGACAGATCATCCAAACAGAAAATAAATAAGGAAACACAAGCTTTAAATGACACAATAGACCAGATAGATCTAATTGATATTAATAGAACATTCCACCCGAAAGTGGCAGAATACATTTTCTTCTCAAGTGTGCATGGAGCATTCTCCAGGATAGATCACATCTTGGGTCACAAATCAAGCCTTGGAAAATTTAAGAAAGTTGAAGTCATATCAAGCATCTTTTCTGACCACAATGCTATGAGATTGGAAATCAGTTACAGGAAAAAAAAACTGTAAAAAACACAAACACATGGAGGCTAAACAGTGCACTACTAAATAACCAAGAGGTCACTGAAGAAATCAAAGAAGAAATTAAAAAATACATAGAAACAAATGACAATGAAAACACAACGACCCAAAACCTATGGGATGCAGCAAAAGCAGTTCTAAGAGGGTAGTGTGTAGCAATACAATCTCACCTCAAGAAACAAGAAAAATCTCAAATAAACAAACTAAACCTACACATAAAACAACTAGAAAAGAACAACAAAGAAAACCCAAAGTCAGTAGAAGGAAAGAAATCATAAAGATCAGAGCTAAATAAAGGAAATAGAAATGAAGAAAACAATAGCAAAGATCAATAAAACTAAAAGCTGGTTCTTTGAGAAGATAAACAAAATTGATAAACCCTTAGCCAGACTCATCAAGAAAAAAAGGTAGAGGACGCAAATCAATAAAAATAGAAATGAAAAAGGAGAAGTCACAACTGACACTGAAGAAATACAAAGGACTTTAAGAGACTACTACAAACAACTATATGCCAGTAAAATGGACAACCAGGAAGAAATGGACAAATTCTTGGAAAGGTACAATTTTCCAAGATTGAAACACCAAGAATTAGAAAATATAAACAGACCTATCACAAGTAATGAAATTGAAACTGTAATTAAAAGTCTTCCAGCAAACAAAAGTCCAGGACCAGATGGCTTCACAGGAGAATTCTATCAAACATTTAGAGAAGAGCTAACACCGATCCTTCTCAAAGTCTTCCAAAATACAGCAGAGGGAGGAACACTCCCGAACACATTCTACGAGGCCACCATCACTCTGATACCAAAACCAGACAAAGGTGTTACAGAAAAAGAGAACTACAGTACAATATCTCTGATGAACATAGATGCAAAAATCCTAAACAAAATACTAGCAAACAGAATCCAACAGCACATTAAAAGGATCATACACCATGATTTATCCCAGGGATGCAAGGATTCTTCAATATATGCAAATCAATCAATGTGATACACCACATTAACAAATTAAGGAATAAAAACTATATGATCATCTCAATAGATGCAGAAAAAGCTTTTGACAAAATTCAACACCCATTTATGGTAAAAACTCTCCAGAAAGTAGGCATAGAGGGACCCTACCTCAACATAATAAAGGCCATATATGACAAACCCACAACAAGCATCATACTCAATGGTGAAAAACTGAAAGCATTTCCACTAAGATCAGGAAAAAGACAAGGATGTTCACTCTTGCCACTCTTATTCAACATAGTTTTGGAAGTCCTAGCCACAGCAATCAGAGAAGAAAAAGAAATAAAAGGAATACAAATTGGAAAAGAAGAAGTAAAGCTGTCACTGTTTACTGATGATATGACACTATACATAGAAAATCCTAAAGATGCCATCAGAAAACTACTAGAACTAATCAATGAATTTGGTAGGGTTGGAGGATAAAAAATTAATGCACAGAAACCTCTGGCATTCCTATAAACCAACAACAAAAAATCAGAAAGAAAAACTAAGGAAATACTCCTACTTACCATTGCAACAAAAAGAATAAAATACCGAGGAATAAACCTGCCTAAGAAGGTGAAAGACTTGTACTCAGAAAACTATATGACGCTGATGAAAGAAATCAAAGATGACATAAACAGATGGAGAAATATACCATGTTCTTGGATTGGAAGAATCAATACTGTGAAAATGACTATACTACCCAAAGCAATCTACAGATTCAATGCAATCCCTATCAAACTATCTATGGCATTCTTCACAGAAGTAGAACAAAAAATTTTACAATTTATACGGAAACACAAAAGACCCCGAATAGCCAAATCAATCTTGAAAAAGAAAAACAGAGTTGGAGGAATCAGGCTCCCTGACTTCAAACTATACCACAAAGCTACAATAATCAAGACAGTATGGTACTGTTACAAAAACAGAAATATAGATCAATGGTACAAGGTAGAATGCCCAGAGAAAAACCCACGCACATATGGGTACCTAATTTACGATAAAGGAGGCAAAGACATACAATGGAGAAAAGACAGCCTCTTCAGTAGGTGGTGCCAGGAAAACTGGACAGCTACATGTAAAAGAATGAAATTAGAACACTCCCTAACACCATACACAAAAATAAACTCCAAATGGATTAAAGACTTAAATATAAACCAGGCACTATAAAACTCTTAGAGGAAAACATAGGAAAACCACTCTTCGACATAAACCACAGCAAGATCTTTTTTGACCCACCTCCTAGAGTAACGGAAATAAAAATAAACAAATGGGACTTAATTAAATTTAAAAGCTTTTGCACAGCAAAGGAAACCATAAACAAGACAAAAAGACAACCCTCAAAATGGGAGAAAATATTTGCCAATGAAACAACAGACAAAGGATTAATCTCCAAATATACAAACAGCTCATGGAGCTCAATATCAGAAAAACAAACAATCCAGTTAAAAAATGGGTAGAAGAAAAAAAAAATGGGTGGAAGACCTATATAGACATTTCACCAAGGAAGACATACAGATGGCCAAGAGGCACATGAAAAGATGCTCAACATCACTAATTATTAGAGAAATGCAAATCAAAACTACAGTGAGGTATCACCTCAGGCCAGTCAGAATGGCTATTATCAAAGAATCTAGAAACAATAAACGCTGGAAAGGGTGTGGTGAAAAGGGAACCCTCCTGCACTGTTGGTGGGAATGTAAATTGATACAACCACTATGGAAAACAGTATGGAGGTTCCTTAAAAAACTACAAACAGAACTACCATATGACTCAGCAGTTCCACTATTGGGCATATTCCCTGAGAAAACCATAATTCAAAAAGAGTCATGTACCACAATGTTCATTGCAGCACTATTTACAATAGCCAGGACATGGAAGCAACCTAAGTGTCCATCGACAGATGAATGGATAAAGAAGATGTGGCACATATATACAATGGAATATTACTCAGCCATAAAAAGAAATGAAATTGAGTTATTTGTAGTGAGGTGGATGGACCTAGAGTCTGTCATACACGGTGAAGTAAGTTAGAAAGAGAAAAACAAATACCGTATGCTAACACATATATATGGAATCTAAAAAAATTAAAAATAAAAATGGTACTGAGAACCTAGTTGCAGGGCAGGAATAGAGAGGTAGACATAGAGAATGGACTTGATTACATGGGTTGGGAGGGTGAAGCTGGGGTGAAGTGAGAGTAGCATCGACATATATACACTACGGAACGTAAAATAGTTGGCTGGTGGGAAGCAGCAGCATAGCACAGGGAGATCGGCTGGGTGCTTTGCGATGACCTAGAGGGGTGGGATAGGGAGGATGGGAGGGAGGCTCAACAGGGAGGGGATATGGGGACATGTGTATTCATATGGCTGATTCGCTTTGTTGTGCAATAGAAACTAACACAGTATTGTGAAGCAATTATACTCCAATAAAGATCTATTAAAAACAAATTAAAGTAGCTGGAAAAAAAAAGTTGCTACATATTTGACAAAAAAATTAATTTCCTTAATAAATAAAAAGTGCTATTCAATAAGGAAAAGATAAATATTCCAAAGGAAAACTGGACAAAGTACATTACATATATTCATTTCAAGAAGAAATACAAATTATGAATAAATGTGAGAAAAAAGTTTCACCTCACTACAAAACATGGAAATTCAAATTAAAACAAGGTATCACTTTGGCAAATGTTTATAAATGATAATGCCTAGCAGTGAGGATGAGAAAAAACAGGCACGTTTATATGCTCTTGGGAGAACTATCAACTGGCACAACTTTCTGGTGGGCAATTTGGCCTTATGCTTCAAAAACCTTTAAAGTGTTCATTTTCTGGGATCCAATAATCTCTATCACTTCTATGAATTTATCTTAAGGAGATGACTACCTCTTACAGACTCATACACAGACTAATGTACATGGATTCAATGTGTCTTTAGTACGAGTAAGAAACTGGTAATAAACTGCATGTACAATAATAAAGGATGGGTTAAATACATTGTCTTCCAACAAACTAATTATTTTTATAATCACAGAAATGGTAATCATTATTTCTATGGTTTATATAATAATATCATGGAGTGTTAAACAGAGGGAAACACCTTTGGAGGCTAAGAAGTCATTTAGTCTTTCAGGTGTAACATCATGAAGACAAAGGAGGAGGTGGTAAAAAGTGAGAGTTCAGAGGAAGAGAGAAATTTTCTAAACCAGTGCTGCGTAATATTGGAAACATTAGTCATATGTGGCTATTTAAATTTAAAGTTAAATAAAATTTAAAATTCATTTCCTTAGTTGCATGAGCCATATTTCAAGAGCTCAATACCCACAGGCGGCTAGTGGTTACAGTATCAGACAGGATGGACTATAGAATGCCTCCGTTATCACAGAAAGTTCTATTGGACAGTGCTGCTCTACACATTCTACCTCAGGCCTGGATCCAGCTTTTGACTCATCTCTTCAGCCTCATCTCTTGGTGCACTTTCCATCCTTCATGCTCCAGCAACAAGAGTGTAAGCATCAGAAGGGCGGAGACCATATTTGCCTGGTGCTCCCAGTCTAGTGGGGAAGAGGTGTTATCCGGGTAATTATACACAGTGGTGTGTGGACTAGCAGTCAATGTGTAGATTGTTGATACAGCACAGAGCTCAGGCCGGGGTTCAGGGAAGACTTCCCAGAGGAGGGGTCGGTGTTACCCAAAAAGTAAAGACAAGACTATTCTAAGTAGAGAAAAGAGCATGGTATGAGTAAAGGCACAGATGAGAGATAGCACAGCATAAGGGAATAATTACCAGCTGGTCAGGCATTTATTTATTCAAGAGATAGTAAATACCTGTGATGGGCCAGGCCTGAGCCAGCCTCCGAGGACAGAGCAGTGAACAGCTATGGTCCCTGTCCTCAGGATGCTTATACTTTCATCAGGTACTTCTGAAGCACCAAGGGTGAGGTGAGGTGACAAGGGCCTGGCATCTCATAGTAAGGGTCCTGTTTTTTATCCTAGCAATTGAACCCTCTTTTCTGCCACAGGGAGGGCCAGAGTCCCACTTCCTATCTTTCTCCCCTTCCTCTGCCCCAGTCCCCATCGCGGCCCTGGGAGATGGAGAGCTCCTGGGAAGGGGGAGGGGAGGTAAGGCATGGGAGGGGCACAGTGGACAGTGCAGTAAGACTCTTCCAGCGGCCAATGAGAATGTGGATTTGAGACGTGGAAGAATAAAGATGGGAAGTGTAGTTGGGGGGCTGCTGGAGTGTTCTAGAAGGGACCAGGGACTGAAAAATGGGAGGGCCCACTTCAGCGGCGTTGGAGCGGGAGAAGACACTCCAAGTTAAGGAAATGCCCTCTGAGGGAAGGAATCTCGCCGAGCAGAGGGAGCGCCACCGAGCGCGGCGGGGGAGGGCGTGTCTTCCGGGCAAGGTTCCAGGGAGAAGAAGGACCCGGACACATCAGGCGAGTTCCCCAAGCCAAGGAAGCGGGCGGGAGGGGCACGGTCACCCCTGGCAGAGGAACGGCATCGGCGGGTCAGAGGGGCAGGAGGGGCCGGGCATGTCGGGGGCCACCGGCCAGGATGGGCGGGGCCATGAGGCAGCAGGTGTGCGTTACCTGGGGAGCCAGGCTAGGAAGGCTGGAGCTGGCCTGGGTCCTGGGGCAGCTCAGAGGGACTCCCCGGTGAGGGAGACCTACCTCCCTTGGACTTTAGGGGGGCTATTTCCCGACCTTGTCCTTGAGCATTTACAAGAGGCAGGCAGGGCAAATTCTCCACAGCCCGAAATCCGCCTAGAGCCACGGCTTTGCTCGGGGCCTGACAAGGGACCGACGCTTTGGGGGCGTCTCAACGACGCTTTGGACCCGTCCAGTCGGGTCTGGATTCCCGACTCCCGTCAGGTGCTTCTCTGGGGCAACCCCCTCCCGCACCTGCCGCTCGGACAGCCCAGCCCCCTTCGACTCCCGGCCGGTGTGCTCAGGCTCCTCGCCAGATCTCTTCAGACCACCACCCCAGCCGAGACCCCTCCCCCCGCCGCGACCTCGCGGCCCTCGGTCCCCTCAGACGGCCACCCCCCACGTGGCCGGCTCCTCACTTCCGCCCCTCCCGGCCGCACCCCTCCCGGGCCGCTGTACCTGGGGCTCTCGAAGCTGCACCCCCTGCGCCGCAGCGCCGCCCTCTTCTGCCGCAGGAGCGCAGCGGCCGCCCCGCCGGGCTCTGGCTCCATCGCCCCGGGCGGGGGCCGCGGGCTCGGGCGCACTCGGGTGGGCTCGGGCCTCGGCGGGGCTCGGCGGGCCGCTCGGCTCGCGCGCCGCAGCCCACACCCCGCCCCGCGCTCCTCTGCCCGGCCTAGGCCCCGCCCTGGCTCCGCCCCGAACTTCGGTCCGGCCGCTCCGTGCCCCTCGGCGGGATCTAGGCCCCGCCCTGCACACGCCCTAAGGCTCAGTCCCGCCCACTCTGTGCTCCTCAGCCAGGTCCAGACCCCGCCCAACCCCGCCCCGAACTGCGGCCCAGCCCACTCCGCGCCTCTCAGCCAGGTCCAGACCCCACCCCAGCTCCGCCCCGCACTCCAGCCACGCCCCTCCCGCACAGACCTCGCGGGGTTCCCTGTGTGGGCTGTCAGCACCTCTGCTAGGCCCACAAGCCTAAAATGCCACCCGTCCTCAGCTCCGGACAGTCCACGGCCCTTCCCCTCACGCTCCGTGGCCCTCAGCACCGACCCAGGCCCCACCCACGTACCCTCCCACTACTGAGCGCTCGCGCGCGGCCTCCGCCCTCACCCCAAGGGTCGGCTCCTCAGAGAGTCGCCCCTCCACATCTCAGTACCTCTCGGCCCTTTCTAACGTAGCACCGTCCCCTCTTAGGGCCGCCTTTCCCCGTGCCCCAACCATAGACAAGGACCTGCTTTTTCTCTCCAAAGCGCCCCCTCTCCCCGCCTCGACAGTGCCGGCCAAGCTCAAGCTCCCAGCCCTGCTCAACCCAGCCCGGACAGTCCCCGCCCACAGCACCGCCTCCGCATGTGGCCCCGCCCACTCACCTCACCTCCGCGGGTGCCCTGGCCCTGGCCTGCTGGCTACATTCTCGGGTGTGATGTCGGCCCTCGAGGCTAAATAGGAATTCTAGCGTAGAGTCTGCGTTAGCTCGCCGATCTCTCCATCCATCAAAAGGAGGTACTGCTTTCTCCAAGTGCTGTTTGTGGTGCCTATCGCAGTGAGGCTGAGGGGCTGGAGCTTGGCAGGCTTGAGCTGTAGTCTTGACTTCATCACTTTCCTGCACCGTCAGATGCATCCATCTCACAGCCCTCGAACACTGCCCTGGGGCTGAGGGCAGCGACCCCATCCGGGTAAAGCTGTGGGTCACTGTACCGTCTAAGACGTGAGGAGCAGGTGAGCTAGGGCCCCTCAGCCAGCGGGGCTTGTCATAGCTAGGGAGGTGTGGCCATACTGGCCCGGAACCGGGGTGGTGGAGCAGAGGCTGCGGAGTGTGTGCAGGAGCCTGAGCTTGGAGAATCGGCCACTGCAGCTTTGGAAGGCACTAGCTGGGAAGCTGAGGCAGGCGGGGCCAGGGGTCCCCATGGTCATCTTGGATCATGTCACCCCCTGGTGCACACTCCCTCAATAACTTCAAGGTGCTTTCCCAGAAGGCCTAGACTCCTTCACTGCCGGACATTCCAGCAGAGAAGCCAGTCTGGAGAGAGAATGTAGGGGAGAGAAAAGACATAGGGGGCTTCTTCCCATTTCTCCTTCCTGCCCCTTGAGACTTCACTTCCGTCCTCCCCTCAGGTTTCCATGGGACAATCCTTGTAAGACGGTGCCTCTTCTCTTAAGCAAGCCAGAGTGGGCTTCTGGGTTTTGCTTAGTTAGCATCATGAACTCCCCTCAACGCATCTTTTCAGACTGGGACCCCACTGCTCCCCCAAATCCTTTACTCAGTGAGACTGGGTTGCTTGTCTCCCCAAATTATCCTGCTCCTTCTCTTCTGTCTTCCTGCCTCTCCCACCCACCATGGGTTCAGCGATCTCTGCAATGACTCTCCAAACGCCTCTGCCCTCTAAACCTTCCCCCAATCCCCCAGGTGCCTCCCCGGAGTGCCCACAGCACTGACTCTGTCCCTCCCCGAGGGCACTGCTCCTGTATGTCATTTATGCTCTAGTAACCTCTTAGCTGAGCGCCCACACCTCCTTCGCGTCTGTGTCTGGCACAGCAACTGTTGGCTAAATAAACGCACGTGACTTTAATAAATTGAGCAATATTCACTGGAAAACACATTTAATTTCAAAGTAAACAAAATGTTTACACTAAACTATTTAATTAGTGAAACAATTATCAGTGTAACAAGCTGAAAAATACAGCAACTTGATACAAGACTGAGGTAACAAAATACTTCACCAAAAATCTAAAGAATCCCACAGAGGGCTGATGTTCAGTGGTTACTGTGGATGAGACAGTTCACAAGAATTAGGGAGAGTCCTTACACAACTGCATGCAGGGGGTGTGCCGGGAAAAAAGACAGCCCAGGAGAGTGCAACAGATTGAACAGGAGACAAATTAAAATGTAAAAACTGATTTTCAACTTACTTTGAATAATACATAAGAAATTGAAAACTATTCTCTATGCAACATTTTGAATGCTAAGTGGAAAACCATGCATTTTGGCACAGAATTTATTGAAGATTATACCATACTAATAAATTAACCACTATTGTTTCATTATTGAATGGTCACAGTCATTCAGAAATGGAGAAAGAGATAGATGAGTGGTTATAGAACCGACAGATGATCCATCGCTGCTGCTGCGAGCAGGGGTTTCGGGGCTGCCCGTGGCGCACACACACTTGTGCAACACCAGCGGCGAGGTGGTCCATGGGACGAGTTCTCGACACCCAAGGAGATGCAGCTCTCACTCATGCTGTACTTGTCTTTAACATTGAAATTAGAACCAAAAAACCTCTGAAGTAAATGCTGTGAGCATTCTGACCCTACCCTCCGGCTCCACCTCGGAGTCCTCACTGTGTTCAGCCGTAGCTCTGTGCCTGGCTGTTCTGTGCCAACCAGTCGCTAGGACAGCAACTGGACTATTCAGTCTGTTGAGCTCTTTGAAGCTTTTCTGGAGGAATCTGCACCTGGTTTCTACCCTGTGCTAGGAGGGAGGCAAGGTCTTGCTGGGAGAGAGGAAATGGCATGGTGAAGATTATTTGTTCGTTGAGGGGTCAGCTCCATGAGGGCAGGGCTTGGGTTTGTCTTGTTCTCAGACATTTCTATCCTGGGTGGAGCCTGGCACACAGGAAGCACTCACAAGAGATGAGAATCAATGGATGAATGGGTGGTTTCACACAGAGGATCTGTTATTTCAGAGGGACTCTTGTAGTTTTTTTTTTTTTCTTTTTAAAACATGAAGTCACCCAACATGCAGAATAATGTGGGGCTGATTAAAGTGCTTCATGAAAGTCACAAAAAATAAGTTAGGTTGTGTTTTTAACAATGTTCACCTGGTTCTAAGCAACAGTAACGTGGATCCAGAGCTCTAGACTCCGCCTGTGGAATGGAAGCAGACCCTGCTTGCGAATGACTTCCTGTTTCCATGGACCATTTTTCCACCTGTACAGTGGCATCCTAAAAGATACACTTCTTGGGCTTGGGAGGTGGGAGGAAGACGATGAAAGAAATACTGGCCATATTGGTAAGAAGAAAAAACACTTTATAAACTCAGTTGGCAAGAGAGAGCGGGTTCTTTCATAAGCAGAACCCCTTCAAGTGTCTTCTCTTTAGGGTCTGCAGGGGACAGGGCGATGAACGGGCAGGCTTCTTCAGGGAGGGAAGGGAGGCCACACTGTCCCACTGGGCACGCTCAGAACAATATTTCTACCGCTTTCGACCAAATCTATCCTCCACGAAGTTTCAGTTGTCAGAATGCACTTAGCTGACCTTGAGTTACAAAATGTGTTGGACTGAGAGGGGTGAGAATTACTCCCGGGGAGAGGGGAGTGAGCTGTGTGGGCGGCATCCTGAGGATACCTGCTACCTACTCCACAGTTTGTAGATAGCATTCTAAACCTTTCATCCTGGGCTGCCACGATCTCTCTGCTTAACAAAAAATGATACCACATATGCATGCAAGACACGTCACCTTCAATGTTTTCACAGACATTTGTGCACCATGGCTGGTCAAAGAGCAAGACCCAGAAATGCTACCTTCCAGGGCCAGAATCTACCCGGGGACTTTCCCCTTTGGGGTTTTGTGCCTGTCCCCCTCTGTCCCTGGCTTGCAGGCCTCCTCACCTGCAGCTTGAGGGACAAACCAACACTGGAAAGACGATCAACACTTAACTCACATGCTTGGCCCAGAGCCCCTGCTGGGAGAGAGCCAAGTGCCTTACAGCCTCATCTGCAGGACTCTTCTGGTAAGTTCAAGGTTCTTACCAGTTCTATGAGAATCCATTCCTATGAGCTAGGAATGTTTCCGGGAGGGGACATGGGATCAATCTCAATTTTAGTGAGAAGACTAGACACTTTGAAAAGAATTGCAATTGTGCTATTTCAAAATTAGGCTCAGAGGAAAACATTTGTAAAGACAAGGAAAATCTGTAAAGGGCAGGAAAGTACCTGATTTAGTGTGAGTCTGAAATTTTGAGGTTTTTAGATTGGCTTCTATAATTTCATGTCAGAAAAACCAGGAGAGTTTGAAGAGTAGAGAAATTCAAGGAAAGTAGTCTGGCAATTTCATTCAAACTTAAGACTTAAAAAAAATTAACAGGTAGAATCAGATTCAATGTAAGTTAAAGCGTTAACACTGCATGGTTCTGGTGAGAGATGTTTGGAGTGTCTGCTGTATTCATTCAGCCTCCAGATGCTAATTTGAGCAGTTGTTGGTATGAATTAGGTGCATGCATTCGACCCCAGCTGCGTGAGGGTGCGCAAAGCACCGATGACCAAGGTTTGCTGGTCTCAATTTCACCATCTGGAGTTTCTCCTGGCATGAAAGTATTCTAGATTTTGCTCTGAAAGAGGGTTAGTTACGGAGCATAGTAAGACTCAACCACAAAATAAGACCTGATGACAATTACTTTCCTCACCAATTCATCTGAATTTTCAGAAAAGTGGTCACCGTTTGATCAAAATACAGTGGTGGGTCCTTTGGTAGTTCTTAAGTCGACCTCTTACTACAGTTTATCGGTTAAGATGTTGTTTTGAAGCATCTTGTCCAGAAACTCTTAAAGAGTCGTTTGGTGTCTGATCAGTGTGAGCTCTGAAACCACAATAGCAACAAGGACCCAGAAATTCAGTCTCTTTCAGAAAATCATTAAGAGTTTCCTTCTCAGAATTAGGACACCCAGATTAAAAAAAAAGAGAGAGGGGGAAAGAGAGGGAGGGAGAGGGAAGGAGAGAGGGTGGGGAAGGGCTGAAGGGAGAAGCTATGGTGATAAAAGCTACCATAAATAAAGCTAATTTTTATTCATTACTTTAAATAAAAATGTATTTGTGCAAAATAAAAGTCACTTAAAAGTATGACAAGGAGTGACAGATGAAGGACATTGTTCACCTGAAGAGCTCTCAGCCGAAGGCAGAGCTCGGACCGTCCCCTCCCCAGGGCTTTGCTCTCGTCACCATGGTCGTCAACAATTGTGCCCTTGGACTTGGATGATGGAGAACTTGCTGGTGACTGTGTTTGGGGGCAAGAATGGGGGAGCTTAAGGCCTCAGTGTCACTCAGCTCCCCAGTGTAATCAAGAATCCCAGTGGCCCTGCCCTGGCAGTGGAGGCAAAGGGGTGAGAGGATGGGAGCAAAAGCCTTGCTCGGGGAGAGGTCGGTGCAAAGTAGCTTCTGAGCAGCCGGTCACGTCACCGTGCGCGCAGGAGGCCTCGAGAAGCTGGCAGAAAGCGTCACGACTTCCCATGCTGACCCGGGGGCGGGGGGAGGGGTGAGAAGAGCGGGGCCTTCAGACCCTGCGGGAGTGGGGCTGGGAGGAAGCAAGCAGGCCAGCGCTGGCCCAGTCCACGGTCCCGAAGCTGGGTCTTGCCTCAGAAGAGCCGACGGCAACAAGGCCTGGGAGGGCCCCAGGGGCCCAGGGAGCAGGCCTTCCGGATGAATAGCACCCATAGGAACAGAAAACAAGACACGATTTAAGGCATTGTTTGTTTACAGTAAAAGAATGCGAGGGACCCTTAACACAGAAGGAATCCGGGCTCTCACTCTGACCTTCCTCGGTGGACCAGCCTATCGCTTAAGGTTAAAGCAGGGCCTCAAAGAGAATGAAGTGTGTGATGTCACGAGTCTTGTGCCAAAATGCATGTTTCTCGGAGAGTCCACGCTCGCTCGCTTGCACGCACACAGACACGGCACGCACACGCAGAGGACGCTTCGGGGTTGTACAAAATCTGAGGCAGCCCTGTGGGCGAGCGACCCGGCACACTGGAGCCAGTCCCCGCCTGTCCCTTCCCTCCAGCCCTCACGCGGGGGGACGCTGTCCACTCTTTTGTGCAGGAGAAAGCACTGGGGACCCAACGTGGGACGGATGCTCTCTGGTCGCAGCAGCAGCTGGTGGACGGATGAGGGCCCAGGGAGGGAGGACGGGTTGTACAGTCTGGGGACCCATCGCGGCCCCGTGAGGCGGTGCTGCAGAATGGGGGTCATGGAGGTGGCTGGGCATCGGCAGGCGGACCCCCGCACCGGTGGAGCCCTCTGGACTGTGAGGCCTCGGCCGTGTCCCCTTGAGTCCAGCTCTGAGTCTCCCAGCACCCCACCAAAGGCCTGTGCCCCGGACACGCGCTTCGCCACCAGTCCCAGGCCGGCTCCCAGAGGCCTCTGAAGTCACGCTAAGTCCTGCAGAGACTTATTCAAATGACATAAGGTTTGCAGGTACCTAGAAGAGAAAGCTCAGCCTCTTGTCAAAGTTCTGACCTTTCAGGAGGGGACGGGGGTGGTCCCTAAGGGAAGGGTTCAGGCCTCTCCCAGTCAGTCTGTGAATGAGTGGGTGGTGGGGGAAGGGGAGAGGGCACAGCAGTGGTACCAGCCACCACGTGTTACGGGGCTGCTGTGTGCCAGGCAAGGCTCTGAGTACCGCATCTGTATTGTGTCCTGAGTCCTCACAACAACCCCAGGAGGCAGGTACTGGAATTATCCCCATTAAAAAGATGAGGAAACTGAGGCTTAGAGAGGTGAAGTACACAGCGGGTGAGTGACAGGGCTAAGACACCAGCGCCCACGCTCTCAACCTCTATCCTTGGGTTAAAGCACAAGTGATTTTGGAGTGGAGAGCTGACCAATCCTGCAGGATAAGCACATGCCTCTGGAGAGGCGAGGGGGTGGTTAGCGGGTGGCAGGAGTTGGCAAGTGGAAGCACAAGGAGAAGGGGGAAATTTGGGGATATCGGGAACCCCAAGGCTCCCCATGCTGTGTCCCCAGGCCCAGATCCCAGCTACCTTTACTGGGGGGACCACCAGCCCCAAGGTCAGGGTGTTTCTCCTTCCCCTCAAAGCTGCGGACACGCCCCCAGCCTCAGGCCTCCTCCCCCAGCACTGCCGTGGGGTTCCAGGAAATTTGATGAGAAGCAATTTCATCAAAAACAAATCCATCTTGGTGGTAATTTGGTCAAAATGATGAATTGGAAACAATGCATCTCCTCGCACTGGGAGACAGTTATAAGAACGGTCACAGCAGCACTGTTCAGAATAGCCAAAAGCGGGAAATCATTCTTGGGATCACGGACAGAAGAACTGATAAAAAAAATTACAAGTAAATGAATGACAGCTATGCACACTGACATAGAGGAATCTTAGGAACATACTGTAGGAGAAAAGCAAGTCACAGAAGAAACTAGACAGTTATGGTTCTATTCTTTGAAAAAAAGTTTTAAAAAATGTACCCCAGACAATACATTAAGGAACCAAACACATGTGTTCACATTTTAAGGGAAACAAACAAATCAGGAGAGTGGTCATGGGGCACAGGTGAGCGGGAGGGAGACAGAATTAGGAAGGAGCCCTTGGGAGGGAGGTGTTCCGAGAACTGGGGAGGTCCTGCCTTTGGACTGGGTGGTGGGTACACGAGTGTTTGCTTTATTGCTGTGGTTTACACCTTACACATATGCTATCGATAAAGTTGAGGTGTATTCAGTGCTAGCACACACAATTTTAAGAAATGCAGTTCCACAAAAAAGAAAAGTCACCTTAGTCACTGAGATTTTCTACAGGAGTGGATGCATTTCTGTAATGCCCTCATCGGAGCCCCATGCCATCACATGCAGGTAGTGTGGCTTATTTCAATAATCCTCTGCTGTGGAATATTTAGTTTTGCCAATTTTTTCTTATTACATAAAGCAGAGGGTGGGAACATTTATTTGAAAGTAAATTAGAAATAAAAAGGGAAAAAAGTAGAAAATATAGAAGACCGTCTCCCTTAGGTCTAAAAACTGGACAAAAATACTTAAACATTGCCAAAGCTTGTCATGGTATACCATGTTTGCCAGACGTGAAATTCAGTCCATTTGTCTTTCTGACCAAACACCTCCTCTACCAAGTGGGTTTGACCCAGTTCCCTGCTACCTGCTGCGCAGCTGCTGCTACCCTCAGGCTGCCTCCACCCCCAGAGAGCCAGAGGACACTTGCTCAGAGCAACCGTCCCTGCTCCTGGCTGCCCTCCCACCAGGGCCACGACTGTCACTGTGGAGCAGACACCAAGGCCCTGCCTCTCTCTGCCCCCACCATCTGTGTGGCCCACCTCAGTCCTTGTCACTCCTCCGGGTCACCTGTGTGTGGCAGGTGAGCTCCAGTGCAATGTGCTCTCAGAGTGGCCCTCAGAGCTAAGGAGGGACCCCAGGCATGCACGGAGTGACCAGGGCGGAGGAGGTCAGGACGCTCTTCCTCTCTTAACGTGACCTGAGGCAGCACCTTGTTCATCGCCTTGAGGTAACCTTCAACCAAAGACCCTGGTCTCCCCATCGTGGAGATGGGCAGTTACATTTGCTCGAGCACAAAATACAGTCTAGAGACCGCAGAGCTGTAGTTTTCTTGTACGTCATTTTAGACATTTTATGGGCACCGACACGCATATAATAAATATGCACGTATATTTTAATACAAGTGAGATTGCCCTTACGCGTGTTCTTACACTTTACTTTTTCACTTATGTCTTGGAGCCCCTTTCAGGTGATCACACACAGATCAGGGGGTACACAGTAGGGGTTTACTGAGGGTCGCCGAGTTTCCAGGTGCTTTTTTTTCTCTTTCTATTAAGGACAATGCTGCAGTGGACATTCTCACCCATACACCTGTGTGTGCATGTGTGCGCATACGCCCCAGACAAATTTCTAGCAAGTGAGTTGAGGGACTCGAATGCAATTTATTTTCAGTTTCCCTGTGGTGCCTCAAGTTTATCCCTTTATCAGTCTTGTCCTACTGTTTTAGTTTGTCCAGGACTTTCTGCTAATTTCGCCGTCTAGCTTCTTATCGTGTAGAATTTGATCAGCTTGTTACATGTGTCCTCATCGATGTTACAGATGAAAATCCTGAATAGGCCCAAACTGAGCACAGAATCATGGGACACACCACTAGAGACCTCCCTCTGCCTTATGAGAGCCGCTTTGAGGGGCCAGGAAGTCTGTGACTGTGCTGTGACCAGCACCACTGCAGCCCCTGCCCTCCCGGCCTCACACGCCTGCTGTGAACTCGGCACTACCTTCCTCCTCCTCGAAGCTGCCACCGTCTATTCCAGCCATGGCGCTCTCTCTCCAGACAGAGGAGAGGGACCCGGCTCCCCAGCCCCTCTTCCAGCTCATCCCTGGGGAACAGGTCAGGGAAGCTCAGTGCTCCTGGCCCCAGCAGCCCACCTGCTGTCCGGGCTGGTATGAGGGCTGAGCAGCCACCCCTCTAGCAAGCCTGGACGGCAGAGGCTGTGCTTCCAGGCCTCTGGCTCGATGGCAGGAGGCTGAGCAAGCCAGGTCCCCGCCCCCCGCCTCCCCCCAGGAAGCATGCGGCGGGAGATCTCCGGGCCACAGACTCTGGTGTCAGGCAGACCGGGGTTAGATCTTACTCACCGTGGGGCCTTAAACAAGTGTCTGCCACTTTCTGAGCCTCAGTGTCCTCAGCATAAAACGGAGACAGTATGGGAACCTACCTCACAGGGATGTTGGGAGGATTCGGCCAATTCCTGCACGTAAAGCATTTCTCCTGAAGCCTGGTCCTGGGAGGGGCAGCAGTGGGGGGCGGGAGCAGAGCCTCAGGCAGGCATGGCGGACCAGAGGTCCTATTGGTTCAAGCATGCCAAGGGGCCGTACAGCCCCACTCACCAGCAGCACCATGGTTGCTTCTCAACAAATGAGCTATTATTATCGTTATTCCTAAGGGTTGTTGGGGGCAGGGAGGCCCTTTTGTCAGGTTGGAGTTTGCCCATGAATCAGCTTTCGGGGGGTGACCTCAGTAGATGCTGTGGCCTGACCCTTGGGGCACTATCCCACCTGCAACCTATCTCTGATGGTTGTTTCTGTGGCGTTTCCTTTAGTAGGAAAGACACAGGGGCCAGATTCAAAGTTCTAGTCTGAAGCTGGGCTTAGTTCCAAGAGGGGCAGGGGGTGCCCTGTCTCATGGGAAAAGGCTGATCAAAAGAGGGCGCCTGGGAGCTTAGCTGATAGGCTCTGGGGGAAGGAGGGAGGTGTGTTTTCTAGGGACCCTTAGTCCCGAGGGTGGGAGAGGGTATTTTAGGTAACAAGCAGGACTTTGGTGACTTTACCTGAGGCCTGTTGCTTTTACATGCGTCATCCAAATGCTTGTGCCACAGTATTGCATGAAACCGGGAACCAGTCTGGAACTTGTAAACATTGCCTGATGGGTAGAAAACCACTGGTTAAGAGGAAGGTCACGTGGGAGGGTCTGCCTGTGACTGTGGCGTGAAGATAAACGTGGACCTGCGTAACTAAACTAGGGAAAGTCAGGAGCAGCCCAAGGCAAGCTCGGGGCATGTAGAGGAGGAGGCTCCCGTGCTCCCCGCCTGTCTCTTTGGACCAGGGCTCTTAACCATTTTTCCAGCCACGGTGCCTTTGGCTCTGGTGAAGCCTGTGGACCCTTCTCAGAATTATGTCTCAAATGCATAAAATAAAATAGAAAGAAAATCAATAATACTGAAATACAGTTACCAAACTGCTAAAAAATAAATGAGTGATATCATTCTCTACGTGCTCATTTATTAACGCGCTAATGACAAGATCTGGGGGCAGGTCTGACACTGTACTGCAACTGCAAAGAGCTGAACAAAAATGCTATTCTAAGATATCTGCAATAATACGTGATGTGAAAATATCTGTGGTTTCTCTTGCAGATAAAATCACAGGTATTGTGAACATTCTAGTTAGTAGTTTAATACTTATAATTAAAGGAATTAGAGGTCATGGGAAACAGAGATGTGATCTTTTTGCCACCCAAGCTCACAGACCTTTTGCATTCTATCCATGGACCTTGGCCACCTGCTGTGTCATATTTCCCTCTGCTTGGGGACAGTGCTTTCCTCTGGGCTCAGCCCCGAGAATGGCCTGTGGACCCCATGACCATACAGTCTTTAAGTCAAGCTGGTATAGGTACAACCTTTACTTCCTAAAGAAACCGCCTCTAATCTGGTCCCAGAGCCTCGCGGAAGAAACTCAAATGGTAACCAGCCTGAGGAAACACTATGACGTGTGCGTAGCCATACGTGGTTCAGTCACTCAGAAGCAGAGCAGAGGACTTGGCTCTCTCCACTCCCTGGGCTCCTTGAGGCTCTCACTTCTTTAATTCCCAGCTAACAACATTCAAACCCTGACCCTCCACCAGCACCATCATCTGCGTTACCTGGGAGTTTGTTAGAAATAGAGAAACTTGGTCTCTACTCCAGATCCACTGAATCCAAATCTGAATTTTTACAAGATCCCTGGGCAATCGTATGTACATGAACCCTGCATTAGAACATTCCTGTGAAGGTGTGAAGATGCTCAGGGTCTTTACAGCTCCAGTGAACTTTCCTAGCTAGGAGACCCAGGAAATCCGGGCTTTTGTCACGTGACGTAGGCCGCCAAGGAGGTTAGCATGGCCTATTCTGAACCTCAGTGCAGAACCTCTCCTTCTTCTCAGCATGCTCATGGGGGAAGAATAAAACCAGGAGGAACTGGGAGATGACTGGGCAAGTGAAAGTTGGAGCTTTTATAGAAGGGTTCTTCTCTGGTTTGGCCTTGGATCAGGACACTGCCAGAGTCTCACGGCACAGGCAGTGCCGGGGGGGCCTTGAAATCTCCCAACACCCAAGACTCCTCCAGCCGCATGGTCACTGCCTCATCCAGCGCTATGTTATTCATTCCAGGACCCTGAGGCTAGAGTTCCAGGGGTGATGGGCCCCAGTAGCCATAGGTGAAAAGGATTCCGGCTGCCACGTGCCATGCACACTGCTCAGTGGACACGCCCACCACAATCTAAGCAGCTTTGGGGACCAACGAAGGACCCTGTGAACATCAGAACCTAAAGCAAAAGGAAAGCAGCAGCCTCAGAAGTCCCTACTCTTTCAAAACGCACATTTAGCAGCAGAAGAAAGAGGGCAGAGAGAAGCTGCAGGCTCCCAGCGCTGACCTGCTGCCTACCTTTGTCGGGGTTATTCAGCTGGAAGATGTCCGGGTGCTCGGGGTCATCGGGCAGCTGCACCATCCAGCCCACGACGGAGACCTTTTTGCCAGGTGTGGATTTATACTGCAGAGGAACAACAGCACAGCCGTGAGGCCCACACCCTCCGCTCCCCAAGGAAGGCCGACCTGGGCCAGGCAAGGTTCCTTCCACTCCCGCCGCCTTGCCCACCTCCACCCTCCCCGCTGCACTTCGCACCAAACGAAGTGGCAGCACAGAGAGGCCTTTCGTGGAACGTACGTGTTTTCTGTCTGTGCCCCTCAAGGACTTGGCTCCGTAGTACAGGAGGGTGGATCCTGAGAGGATGACCCAGTACCTGGTCCACGAGGACAGCTGCAGAGGCAGAGTGGCAATGTCACAAGTGGAGGCGCAGAGTCCCCCACTGCCTGACTAGAGACCCAGCTACATGGGTGGAAAGGGGGGGCCCTTCCTCCCGAGCGGTGCCAGCGCAGGCCTCATCTCGTCCCTGCCCGCCAGCCCTCAGTGCCACTCCTCCCAGGGCCTAGAGGAGGGAGACTCCTCAGCAGCTCATCAGGCCTAAGCCCTCCCTCTCCTTTATCCCAAGAGCCTTTCCTTTTCCCACCTTGTTTAGGGCAGTGCCAAGGCATAACTTCTATGTATTCAGGTGACCTGAACCCAAGAATGTCCTGGGGAAAAAGAGTTTCAAAACACGGACAAGCTAAACCATAACCTAGAAGAACCATAATGTCTGCAATGGGGGGCTCTGGCTGCAAGCGGATGGCAGCACTTTGAAAGCATTTATGGCTAGAAGAGGGGACGCCTGGCAGGGCCAAGCTGCAGGTGTGGCTTTTGTTCCTCTAGGCATGAAGCAGACCGCTCTGCATCACGACCTACAAGGCTCCTCTTCACACTGGCGGGGGGCAGGGGGCGGGGCGCGGGGTTGGTGGGGGAACTGCGTCACCTCAGATGGTGAAAGCACTGGCTTTCAGACCTTTTTGATGACACCCACAGGTGTGTACAACACATGTGCATATGTATGTTGAACTGAAAGAAGCTTCATGAAACAATATTCACTTTTACTATGTGTAAGAAACTCCGACATTTTCCAGTCTATTCTATCCTATTCAGAAATATGGGTCATGACCCCCTGGATTAACTTCATCGCTCACCAGCGGGCCAACCAGCATCGCTCTGGCCTCAGAATGACCGGAGCCTGGACCCGGTACAGCAGGGCAGCAAGCAGGTCTGTACAGCAGACCAGATATAGGGCCTCATGTCGCAGGACGCTTTGTGACACTCTGGGTCCAAGGGACGGAGTGTGGCCCAGGGCTGGGATGCAGACTCTTCTCCTCACCCAACAACCACCAAGCACCCGAAGACAGGGGAGCCTCTAGAGCAGCACCTCGGCTAGGGGCCTGGCATCTTCACACTGGGCGCCGGTAGGAGGGGGCATCGCCAGGTGGCTTTGTGGGCAGTGGACGGGGCAAGCAGCAGCCAGGGCAGGAGAGGAAGGCCAGAGCAGACACGGGCAGACGCTGCCTGGAGCTGCGGCTCACAGGCGGGCTTGCAGGCAGCTTGCCGTGGATGCTCCGTAGAACAAACAAAGAGGTCTTGGCAAGCGGCTGAGGGGTCACGGAGCCAGGGACATCTGGGCTCAGCACGTGGTGACCCGGTGGCTGGTGGGGGAGCCTGAGAGGCCTCCTGATTCCTTGTCCCTGTCCTTTCCACCACGCATTTCATGATGCTGCCGAAGGGGGAGGGGATCTGCGTCGGGATACCACCCAGGCCGTGCTGCCCGTCTCAGGCACAGCACCCTCCCTGACTCCCAGGGTCTCCAGGCCTCCACCTGCCCTCAAGGTAATCACACAGTCCCATTCACCGCCTGCTCAATGTCTGCAGGGCCACACACGTGACAGTCCTGCCAAGTCCTCCAGGATGTAGGGACTATTTTATCCCAATTTACAGATGTGGAAACTGAGGCCCTGCCCACTCAGTGGCACAACTGGACTGGAACCCCGGTTGGCCGGTCTCTGGAGCCCATGCCCTCCCTGCTGCCCATGCCGCCTCTAGACAGATGTGCCTCTGCACTCACCGCGGGCTTCCGTCCTTCCTTGAGCAGAGTTTTCCTTCTCAGAGGCCCCTCCATGGTGGGGACCGCTGCCGAGCTCCCCAGCGTACAGATGCACGGGCCGGTGGGGCTGCAGGGGAGACCACCAGTCAGACATCGCCTTGGAGGAGCTGAGGTCAGGCACCCTCTCACCCACTGGGGCCCACGGGTCCCCCACTGCCGGGTCCATAATGGCACCACAGGACAAGGACTCAACAGTGCTGGGCAAGGCTAGGGAGGGGAGGGCCCCGAGGGCCTGGAAAACCTGAAGGACGGTGGCCTTGGGCTCACCCACAGCTGAGAACTTGCACCTCCCTCGTCCTTCTGAGTGCTGAGCGGCTCTAGGCTTGGTGCCCACGTTCCCTGTAATCCAGGCCCCCAGCAGCACCCGTGCCCTATCCTGGCTTCCTCTCCACCTGCGGAGCTTGGGGCCTGCGCAGCACCTCCTCCTTCCTGTGTTGGCAGGAGCAGCGAGGAAGTGGGAGTGGAGGGGATGGAGTAAAAAGGGGGGCAGCGGCCCCAAACCCCCATGCCCTGCGCCTTTGCGGCAGGGCTCCTTTCTCCCCCTCTGCCATGGGGATTCGGGCGCCACCTACAGGTGAAGAGTCCAAGTGCAGCACAGCCCAGGCCGCTCGCCTAAGCACCCGCTTCAGCTCCCTGGATAGGCACCTCCCGTAGACACCTCCCTCAACCCTGCATGAAAGCCGAGCAGCGCTCCCTCCGCATCCCAGTGGAAGGCATCACCACCCACTGGCTGAAGGAGCCAGAAACCTGGGGGTTCTCTCCTCTCGTCAGTTCACCCCCGAAACCTCATCAATCCCAAGGACTCATTGATCCCATGCCCTAAATATGCCCATCTCAGCCACCCCACTCCCCCCAACTCAGGCCAGAACTTGGTCATCCTTTGAACGACTGCCCAATACTCTCGCCTGACCTCCCTGTGTCCACGCTTGCCTTCCTCCCACGCGCCCTGCACACCGTGGCCAGCATGACCTGGCTCTGACAATACCCTCCCCCCACCCCCAGGCAACCCCTCCAGTGCCTTTGAGACCACCATCCTCTCCCCCTGCTGGGCGTGGCTCTGGCCCACCTCTCTGGCCTCGCCTGCCACCCTCTCCCCCACTCATTTCTTACAACGAGGACTTTCCTTCACTCCCCAAATCACCCAGCTCTTCCTGCCTCACGGCCCCAGGGGCTGTCCCTTGGGCTGCAGGTACTCTTCTTCCCCCTACACCTCTCTTCACTTTACTTGGCTGACTCCTATCACTCTTCCAGTCTTTTCTCCAGGGAGGCCTCCTCTCTGGCCCATCGGCACCCGTGATTTTCTGTTCCGTTTCTGCTTTCCTGAAGCAGCAGCCCTACAGGCTGAGGCAGAGGCTGAGTCCGTCTCGTCGGCAGCATCAAGCACAGTGCTTGGCACCCAGCAAGCACCATAGAGCTACTTGTTGAATAAATGATCACATGAATAAATGAATACCTGTAGACGCAGCTCCGGGTTCTGGGAGAATTCCGAACTGGAACCCGCCAGTTGGGCCCCAGCGTGGCATAGAGACGTCCCCTGCTTCAGAGGAAAAGGGTTGAGTTTTAGCAACAGCCTGGAAAGACCACTCCTGAAGGAGGCGAGGGCATCGCAGACTATGTGGTCATTAGCTCAGGAAGCCTCAGCCCCAACTCTTCCCCCAGCCTCCTCAGTCACACTGCAAGCACATCTGGGGCACAGCTGGAGCTGCTAGGTTAGTGAACACAACACCCCTGGAGCCTCCAACAGGGCGAGTCCCCAAGTCTCCAGGTAAGTGTTTCCTTAACCTTTTAACTGAATGTTCACCTTTCTTCCAGTGTCAAGGGGATGACTAAAATCCAGGCACACCCCTTATCCCAATGTGAGGTTGAGAGAAAATGCTGTGTAGCCCAAATATTCCATGGTCAATCCAATTAAAAGCGCACAGACACGGAATTGTGGGCTGTCTTGCATGTTGGCCCAGGGTGGGGATGGGGTGGGGCAGTGTAGCATCATTATTCACCCGGGCACTACTGAATTCCTCCGTTTGCTACGTCTTCTCCATCGGACAGTCTCTTTGCTGGCCCCAGATGGTTCCCTGCAAACCTGCTCTGTGACCTGCTGCAGACTCCAAGAACTGGTGCTCCAGGACCTCTCCGTGGGCTGCCCATCAGGCCGCTCTCTCACCTGTAGTTCCCCAGCAGTGAGCCTTTCCAGGGGAAGACGTAGCTTCCAGGGTAGGTGGGGATCTTAACCTATGTGGGGGAAGGCTTCCGTCTTCCTCTCCTGTCTTTATCCTTTTCCTCTCTTGGCAGAATGACTTCCTGTGTCTACTTGATCCTCCACCTTCTCCCCACCCTTGCAGCATGGTCTGTCCCTGGGCTATAGCTTTCCATTGGCCAAACAATGATGCAACCCAATTTATAAAGCCAGACAAGGTCCAGACGTCCTTTTCAAGTGTTCCCTCTGTTGTCCACTGCCAGTCCCAGGTTGCCCCATGTTCCCCCGTGGCACTGGACACCTGGGGGGTGGTGTGGGGTCATCGTCATTCACGGCAGCAGGTGCATCGCGCCGTCACTGAGCTCAGGTTCCTCAGAGAGGGGGCTGCGCTGCTCTCTGCCCCTCCATCCTCCACTCAAGAAGGAACTGTTCTTGATGACCATCTTGGGTTTGCTGTCCCGAAGCCCACGTTCAGGGCTGGTGGGAGTCTGATGGTCCTCCAGGTCGACTGCCCCGGGACCCTATCCCTTTCGTCCATCAGCCACTCCTCTTTAGGTGACAAAGAGCTGCAGCATGTGCTTGGTCCCCCAAGTCCTCGAACGTAATGGGTCTCAGCCCATTCCCCACCCAACCCTCGTGACAGATGACGGTCACAGGCCCACCCCACCCGCACCACGAGCCGTGGCTCAGAGGTCCCGACACGCTCAACTCCCAGCCTACAGGCCACACTGACTCCTCCCTCTCTTCACGGCTGGGCATGACACCACAGCACGTCACATCCCCGTGCTTGAGCAGGCTGTGCAGAGCGCCAGCAGCCTGCCTCCAGGGACGCTCCCCCCCCACCCCCGCCCAGCTGTAACCGGGATCGCTTATGAGTCAGGGCAGGGTCTGACAGTGAGCATCTCTGTGCCCAGAGGACGTCTCCTCATTTGATCTGGATTCCCGCTCTGAGCCACCGTCTGTTTGGAGCTGGCAGAGCTGGAGCCTCCGGCCCCTTCTTCTCCACCTTTCTTCTCATGAGTCTTTGTTCCTGGTACCCCAGGACACTGTGTGATGACAGTGGACTGTTCCACAGACGGGGCGATGTGGTTGGTGCTGCTACCGTCTCTCCATCATTCTCTCCGCTTCTTTGAGACACTCCGTGGCTGCACACTTAACAGACGTTTGGCAGGACTGACGTTTGTTGACAGAGAGCTTTAAGTCAGCGTCTTCCAACCCGTCTAGGCTTTTAAGCAGTCTTTCCTCACGCTCTTCCTAAAGGAGTGAGGTGCTCCCAAGGGCAGTGGACTGCTGGGGGGAGCGCAGGGACGCCGGGGGCCACAGGGCGGCTCACGGGAGAGTCACTAATGACCGCTCCTATGTGTCAGGCCATTGATTATCTCACGGGAGCTTTGTTTCAGCACCATCATCCTCCCCAGAATGGGGAACTGAGGCTCAGGGATGTGAAGACACTTAACCGAGGCATGAGCCAAGTAAGTCAGGATTTGAACCCACAGTTTTCAGGGTGGGAGAGAGGTTGAGTTGTCGCGTGGGGAGGAGTCCGCCATGGGGACAGGGTCCTCGTTTGGAGCCAGCACCATGTGGGCGGCTTCCTGGCGTCCCGCTCTCAAAGGCACCCCTACTCAACAGGTTCCTGCTGCAGCTCACACTGGGCGGGCTTTGTCAGTGTCTGTGAGGCTGGATGGCCACAGATTTGTAGAGCCTGGATCTCCTGGGCTGGGGCCACCTCCCAGGTCCCTGGTCCCTTGACTCCCCCGATGGAGTCTTCTCCTGGTGGTTCTGGCTGCCTGACATTTAAGAGCAGCTGTCATTTATCCCCGCCCGTCAGGAGGTGGCTACGTGCTTCCACACACCGTTCCTCCCAGCTCTGAGAGGGGCGCTGTTCTCACCCTGTCTTAGACGAGGAAACTGGGGCTCAAGGAGGTGAAGCCACTTCACCAATGGGTGAAGCCACCCATTGGCCTGTCACTAGGGATGGAGACACAAGTGCTTACATAGGGAGGATGTCTTTTCCACATGAGCCAAGGGCCTGCATCAGTCAAGCTACCCCAGGTAGGGGAGGTCAGAGCCTGCTCCACCTGGAGCCTGGGGAGTAACGCTGGCTTTGAAGTGCAGTGTAATGGTGACTTTTCCCCAAGGCCAGCTTTTAGGAGACTATAGGCAGGGTGGTGGCCAGCCTTCCCTCCCAAGGCAAGCACTGCAGGGCTGGAGGAGGGCTGTGACAGGTGGGGCGGCTCTGGCTGGGCCCAGGCGGGCTAGCATCAGCACAGAGGAGACAGGACCTTCAGCCACTGGAACCACTTCCAGTGCTTTGAGATTTGTTATTTGAATGTTCACGGCCAGAAAACGCAAAATGAGTGGGCAGTGGTATCTGGTGAACTCCAGAAATAAAGGCATTTCTCCAACCGACGGGGGCTCCCAACTCCAGAACCACAGGCACCTTTCCCAGCAACATACTGGGAACAAGTGGCTGAACAGAATGTATCCCAGGAGGGCCATTCTACTGCTCCCTCTCAGGGACAGATCTTAAGGAGGATCTGGGGGAAGAGGGCTGCAGCAGGCCACTCTCCTCATGGGGAGTCTGGTCTGGGGAAGCTGTGGGCTGGCAACCAAGTGGAACGCCTCAGGCCCAAAGCGAGTTCAAGAAGAAGAAGAAGAAGATGATGATGATGATGGAGATGATAAAGATGACGGTGACGGGGATAGGGTGGTGACGATGAGGAGGATCAGATGATGGGATGATGGTGATGGTGGGGAGGATGGGTACCAGGCAACGTGCTAAGCAGTACTCGTTCACTATCCTATTTAATCACACAATACTGTGGGGCAGGCACTGTTCTTATCCCCACGTTATAGACAAGGAGTCTGAGGCTTAGAGAGGTGGAGTAACTTGCCCAAGATCACAACACAGGGAAGAGGAAGATGGTTGGTGCCACTGAGGTGGAAGCAGCCAGGGTCCTGCTTAGGCCAACAGCATCATGAGAATTCAGACTGGCTGAGGCAGGTCTGAAAGGCATCTTCTCCTCAGTAGTTTTCTAGGTACACATTAGGTGGTAGGTATCTTGGGGGTTAAATATCAGAAAGCCCTGAGTCTCTGTTGCTGGTCCAGGAGTGGGGAGCAAGGAGAAGTCTTGGATAATAATTACACTGAGGCCTCAGTAATCTTGTCTTAGCAGAAGTACCAGTCCCCCCACCATTCTTCTATCTCAAGTGCACAGAGCCCCTGGTAGGAGTGTACCTGTGGAAGGGTTCAAGTGATGCTGTTCATCAACAGTGTCCACCTGTACCAGTAAACCCTTGCTGGGAAGCCGTCCCATTGGACCAGGTCTTGGTCCTTGCCGCTACCTAATGACTTACCCTCATCTGCAGGCAGGAAGCTGCCACCCTAAGTTCTGCTGGGCCTGGGATGTCCCTTCCTGCAGTACTTGTTAAAGGACTTCTGCTGCCTGGGAATCACATTTTTCTCTGGGTAGCGTCCCTGATCCACTGAGTGGGTCCCTAGGAGCCATATCTGCGCTGCATGCTTAGCTGAGGGGACAGAACCACCCTTGATCCAAGCCAGGTCAATCAGGTTTTCTCTCTTGGCAGTTAAGAACCAGATTTGAGAGGCTGACAGTCAGGCTCTGTGGCTCGCTGAAGCTATAACACGTAAACTTGGGAGCTATGAGGCATCAAGCTTCCCCAGTGTGAGCTGAGAGGTCTAGAAATCTGGGCTGCAGAAGGAGAGGAGAGCATAGCAGGTATGCATAGAGAAGGGTCAACACCAGATGGAAAGAGGGTCCTGTTCACCTTCTAGGACCTGACTCTGAGAGGTTGTAGGTGCTGGACAGAGAGGTTGTGGGCAGAGATTTCTCAGCTACCTGTGAAGCCACAGCAGCTAGCAGACAGGGCCCAGCCCTTGTCTGTCAGGTCCAAGCACAGGATCAAGCAAAAGGCCAGGGACTGTTGCCCGCTCTTCTCTCCCAGAGGGGCCTGAGCTCCTGGGTGGAGCCTAACTCACCAGACGTCAGTGTCCGATGCTGACAACAGGCAAGAGATGTCATCTCTAGGGGACCAAAGTCAGAAGCTTGGCACATCACCCAGCTGGGCTGCCACCCAAGGCCGAGCAGCAGAACGGAGCAGCACGATGGACCCGGGGAACCAGACTGAGGGCTAGGAAGGGGAGGGCCACCAGCCTGGGGGGTTCCAGGGCCTCAGCCACAGGGGACAGGGGTGGGGCAGTGAGGCCCTCTGTGAGGGTCACCCTGAGAACAGCCACCCTCATGGCTGCACTTCAGTTGAAGTGGACCCCTTGCCTCCAGGATCGCCCCCAGAACTTCGTCTCCCTCTCCTAACATGCCGCAGAGTTTGGGGCCCAAGAGGCACCCTTGAACCCTGGCAATCCCAAGGCATCTACCAGAGTCCTCTGACCTTCTCCGGGAGGAAAAGGAGTGTTTTAAAGACTCTGACTTGTGGGTAGCAGGCCTGGGGCTCTGCTGCCATGACTCCACTTTCCTGGGGTCTTCCTAAGGATGCTAGAAGATTTCATAGGCTAAAGACAGCACAGTGCGGAAACCGTGTCACCCAACCTCCTCTACACCCCAGAGCACCTACAGGCCAACTGTCAACAGCACCCTCTTAAAGGGGCCTTCCCCACAATTCAGAGTCACCCTGGAGGCCAGCAGGGCTGGCAGACACTTGCCTGCACTGTAGCCCATCCACCCCATGATGACTGAACTGCCATGTGGGAAATTTTCTCTTCGTCCCAACCAGCCTTAGACTCTGGGATGTCTTGCTTGCTGGCGAGAAGTTCCTACTGAGCGAAATTCATACACATCCCAAAGTAAGTTCCCCGCCAGGAGCAACGGCACCTATGTGTCCAGTATTTCCTGTGAGCATCCTCCCTGTAGAGCTGGGGAACCTGAGGCTCGGAGAGCTTGAGAGACATGCCCTTGAGAGAGTAGGCGGCCCTGACCTCAGCCCTGGCCACCCCTCCACCCCACAACGCTGCTGACAGTGTCCAGAGGTCACGACGACCTCTCTCTGCAGAGGCACATTCAGAACTTCAGAGACCAGGGCTCATCACGGAGCCCAGCCCTCCTGCAGAGACTCAGGGACACGCAGCTTCCCTGGGCCACCTCTCCCCTCCTTGGACACGACTCAGGCCTCGCAGCCTCCTCAGGTCCCAGGACCCCCCTTGAGGGCCCACGGTGGTCCTCTTCACCCAATGTCCTCGGCTTTTGCTGAACCATTGCCTCTACCAGAAGCCACCCATGAACCCCCAGTCTGACTCGGGTCCCCCTGCTGGGCTTTCCTGTCTCATCCTCTTCATGACCCCCTGTGCACCTGGCATCGTGGATTGAATCTCTGTCTCCCACCTGGTCCGTCCGTGAGCTGTGACCGGCCCCCTGATGCAGCTCGACCTCCCCAGGAAGGAGAGTGAACAGCTCTGCTCTGAGGAGGCTGGTGCATTTTCCTCTCCTGCTCCCTTACCCTCTCCCACCAGAGGGGCTTCCTCCAAGGACCCCTCTGCCTCCTAGTCTCTCCGCCACCCATAGTTTGGCCTGTCTGTCACATGAGAAGGCCATTCTGCACAGCCTGGCAACGTCAGACTAGAGCAGAAGGATGGCTGAGTATTTCGGAATGAACTTTGTGACGTGCTTTCATATTTCACCCCTTAAAAAGTGACCAGGAAACATTTCTGATTACACCCTCTTTCAGAAAGTTAAATGTTGTCTTTTTCCTGGGTGAAAAAGAAACATTTACCCATTGTAGAAAATTTGGAGAATACAGAAAAAGAAAAGAAAGTCTCTCAGTAACTCTACAAGCAGAGACAACCAAGAGGAATGATATTATGTACCTTCATACACACACACATATGTGTTCATCCCCATCACCCACTTCGCTCTCTGTAAAAACCTCATTTAAAATGTTTAACTCCTAGGCTGAGGTTCTTGTTCTCACTTCAGTGCCAGCGCAGGCGTAAAGAAGCAGCTGTTACCTCTTACCGACAGGCCCGACTAATGCTCCCTGCTCCCCGTGCCATTTCTGAGGAGGCTGAGGTTTGCTTGAGGCCAGCCTGGTGCAGCGTCCACAGTTCCCACATTCCACTTCATCCAGGATGCACTGAAAATGCCTTTCCGGGGCTACCTCCCTGCCTCCCTGGGAAAGCAGATGTGACACAGGGCTCTCCTGCCTTCGTCCCACTCCCAGGACCAGGTGAGAAAACACCAGGTCAGGGACGTGAGGGGTGTCCCACCCTTGCCCCCTCCCCAGAGACTCCAGCCTCTGGCTCCCCAGGGCCCTGACCCAGGACCACCACTCTGTCCTCATTCTGGCCTCTGAAGACAGGGAGGGTCTTTGGGGGCCGCCTGGGGGCTGAGAAATGACCAGCACTGCCCAGGGTCTGGCCGCCTCAGGGCTCCCGTCTCTTCCCGTCCCTCCTCAGCCCACGGGCCCTGTGACCTGCTGAGGCAGAGCTGGATTAGGGACAGGAGGGTGAGAGCAGCGGCAGAAGGCCCAGCAGGAACAGTGGCTGGCTGCGGCCACTCCGCCAGGGCAGCCGGGCGTGTCCCGGGACTCTGGGGGCTTCAAAGCGGGTGCTCTTTAAGGCTGGCCACTTCAGGAACCACTGGGCACAGCCTGAGCTCCGGCTGCCACCCAAGGACGCCTGGGGGCCACAGGGCTGAAACGTCCAGGGGAGTGAATCAGGGAAGGCAAACTTGCAAGATGGGCCACACGATCCCACCCTTGGCCAGACAACGAGAACCGTCCTACCTGCCTGTTCACAGCAGCACAAAGGCTGACTACGATGTGCCCTGAGACCAACAGAGGGGTGTGTGCCGGCGGCTGGGTCACTGGCCTGGGCCTCCCGGCCCTGCGTGCTGGTGTCTGGCTCCATGTCTCTTCCTGGCCAAGGCCAAGCTTGTCACCAGGGCTGGGGGGCTGGTGGGCAAGTCAGTTGAAGGTTGTGGCCTGTAAGCTTCAGGGCTGTGGGGCAAGGTGCTGCCCCCCTCTCCCAGCCTGGCCTCTGGGGACTGGAACAGACAGGACCTCTTCCTCTGTGGGGACTGGCCCAGTCCTCTCCTGCACCCTTGTCTCTGGTTCTGACGCTACCGTCCACCCATGCACGTGTAAAGATGCAGGGAGAGCGGGTTCTTACAGCGTTTGCTGGGAACAGCGGGCAGGGGGTCTGGGAGGGGAGGTTCCTTGGGGGCAGCCGCTGGTCTCTGGGGCCAGGAAGAGTGAGGCCCGGCTCCCGGGGAAGAGGGAATCTGTTCCCCTTCAGTGAGCAGGGGCAACGTGGCATGGGGGAGGCCGGCGTGGACGGAGGTCCCGTGGACCTGGGCTCTGGGCGGGCGGAGGTTAGGAATAAGGAGGCCCAGGCAGCAACAGGACCTGTGGTCACTGAACTGTGAGAGAAACGAGTAACATTTTACAAAGATGTTAAAGTGTGTGAGATAAATCCCCTCCAAGTCTCCCGTGGGGTCTTCAGGAAAGTCTAGAACGCTCACATGCTTTTGAGGGAGTGGACTCTTTCTGGGGGACATGAGAAGAGGCCAGTGCAGGATGGAAATGGAGACTGGAGGCTGGGCCGCGGGAGCTGGAGGCCGAGGGGCAGCTGGCGTCTGGACCGTCAGGACCGCCCTGGGTCTCGGAAGGTGCCAGAGGGGACATCCTAGCCCCGCCGGCATCCTCCAAAGCAGGTGGTCTCCTGTTCCCTTCCGCAAGAAGGGGCCGGACTGGGAGCTGGGTCCCGAGGAGGTGAGGGACAGGCCATTCTCCTGGAGGCGGGGCTGGACACCTGCACAGGCCAGCTGTCTGTGAGACCAGCGCTTGCCAGAAAGCCCACCCAGAGTCCTGTTAGAGACATTCAGATGGAGAGCGGGTCTCATGCTAGATCCTAAGTGAAAGAGACAGAAGAGACACGCTACAGCGTTTGGTGTTCCCCGAGTGGAGCACAGCACCGTCTCCCTGAGCGGGAGTTCTCTCACCACCTTCCTCCCTGGCAGCTCTGATCTCAGTCGCGGGTGGTTAGTAGGAACCGTATCTGCCACCTTCAGTGACTGGCAAGGTGTCTGGCAGGGAGCAACGCTTAATAAACAGCTTTGAATGAATGAGTGAACGAGTGAACGAAGGAATGAACGAGTGAACACGAGGAATGGATGAGTGAACGAAGGAATGAACGAGTGAACACGAGGAATGGATGAGTGAACGAGGGAACGAACGAGTGAACACGAGGAATGGATGAGTGAACGCAGGAACGAACGAGTGATCACGAGGAATGGATGAGTGAACGAAGGAACGAACGAGCCATGAGCAGGTCCAGGTGTGGATACTATCCAGGATCCACGTCCTCTCGTCGGCCCGTGGTTGGGGAGGTGCTGGATTGCCCGTAAGCCCCCTTCCTCAGGGCTGCCCCAGGAGTCCCCTGACCGGTGCTGAGAAAAGTCAAACTTCTGCTCATCAGATCCAGAGTCTGCCCTGTGCCTGTTTGGCTCTCACCCCTCCCTGGGGCGGGCAGGGAGAGGGCAGTGGGGCCCGTTTGCCTGTGCTCCCCAAATCAGAGCAAACATCCCTCCAGGAGGCCTGTGGCGGGACAGAGGGAGGAGCTCCGAGGGCTCAGGGCGTCGTCCCTCCCCCTCTTTAGCCCCCTACCTAGGGTTTCACGAGGACAGATGGACTGGCTGACCGACGTGGGGACAGCCCCTGCAGTGTCGCAGCGGCTCTGGACGAGGCATGGTGGTGATGAGGTGGGCCCCATGATCGGGGGAGGTGGACGTGGGTCAGCTCTGCCCACCAGGGGCGGGTGAGGCAGGACCGCCACGTCACCTCTCCACGCCTTGCTGTCCACAGGCACGAAACAGGGACATTTTACAAGTAACCACCACGTAGCTAGGTCTGAGGATTGGGAGAGACCAAGACAGTGCCTGGTACACAGGGAGTGCTCAGCAAAGATCACTTACCCCACATGACAGCACTCTGCCCTGCAGGGATGGCCAGATTCACCCCTCCTCTGGTCATTTATGATTGTGGAGGCTGAGGAGACAGGTGGCTTCAACACCAGAGGAGGAGTGTGTGTATACGTGAGAGGCATGTATGCCTGCACTGTGAATGTACACCCAAATCTGTGTGAGCGTACGTGAGTGTGCATGTGTATGTGTGTACATACACACGTATGCAGAGGGTGTAGCGTGTGTGCGTGTGTGTCCGTGTGAGTGTGTGTGTGCCTGTGCACACAGGCTAGTGGAAGGGCTACTCTGAGGGACGGTGCAGACCTGCCTCTGCATCACTGGGTCTCCCTGGCTCCCCTCAGAACTTAAGTCGCCATGATGCCCTTCACCTTCGGCGGCGCCTAGGCTGTGGGAGCTCCCCGTGCAGAGTCCCTGTCTTCCTAGAGCCCACCTGGTGCCTGGCGCAGAGGAAGCGGCAGCAAGTGGAGTAGGCGCAAGGGGTGAATCCCCGGGGCAGACGGGCGGGCTGCAGGGAGCCCAACCCCGGGCCAGGGTCCCCTTCGTTCACCAGTGCCCAGCATGTCAGGTGTCGGCCCAAAGGCCCGAGGCCACGGGGGTGCAGCGCACTCAGACCCCACCAGGCGGAGCCACAAGCCCGTCTCCAGACGAGGCCCGTTCTCAGGCGTCTGGTTTCCAGAACCCTCATTTCAGACCAAATCTGCACCCAGGTCTTCTCGGGCGCTGGCCTCAGACTCCCGGGCCAGCTCTGGACCAGGTGATACGCGGGGCTGCCCGAGCAGGGGCTGGGACGCCCGTCCCATGCCCATCCTGCCCAGCGGCCTTCCTGCCTCGGCAGCCCCGCCCGTGGGCTGCGCACGCTGCCCTGCGGGAGCCACAGGGCAGCCTCATCAGGCTGGGCTGCCAGTGAGGTCGGGGGGGCTGGTCTCCAGCTCCCCGGGCCCTGAGTGACCCCCCTGGGAAGGAGGCCGAGCAGAGGCCACACTCACCTTGCCAGCCCTGAAGACATCTCTTCACTAAACTCTGAGCTCTCACTACTGCCTGCAAGAGGAACACAGATGGGTGAGTGCGGCGGCCTCGCAGAAGAGGGGCCACCCGGAGCGGCCCATTCTCCTGGGTCACCGGGCCCGGGCCCCGAGCTGCACAGACGTGCCGGAGGCACAGCTTCCTGACCCTGTGGCTGTCAGCGTGGCTCGGCTTCTGCTTTGCTGCTGCTATTTCTGACTCTCGGCCCATCCCGTCCCGCTGTTTCCTGCCCCTGAGGGTGGGTCCTCCACTCCCTTTCCTGCCCCTGAGGGCTGCAGCTGCCTGCCCACCAGTCCTCTGGGGTCTGGGCCTTTAGGCCTCTGTCTTGGCCTGGCCTGGCTTCACCACCGCCTCCCTTCTGGCCCAAGTAAAACCAGTGTCAAACAGGCCTCACCTGGTGAAGACAGGGGCCAAACGAGCACACTTCTTCCTCCGAAGGTCAGGGCTCGACTAGACGCTGGTCAGGGAGCAGCTGCATAGCAGCAGACAGAGGCCCCGACGGAGCACCCTTCAGATCCTGGGCAGTGCGCACACAGCGGGGCCCAGCCCTCCCCCAGGCCTGCCCTGTGGCCGACTTGGACTCTCCAAGGCCCGGCTTCAGCCACGAGGACAGCAGACAGATTTTCTCGGAGGGGCCTGGGTTCCACACTCTTTGCCTGGGCTGCCTGCTGACACCACAGCTGGGCAGTGGGAGGGGGAAAAGGAGATCTCAGGTCCCTTGGGAGTTACAGGACGGAGGGGACCAGTTCAGCTCCAGACAGGGCACGTGCACATACGGTAACGTGCTCCCAGCCTTTCAGCTCCAAACGGAAAAACATCTGAGTTTCCCGAGTAGAAGAGCCGAGAACCAAACTGCCTGGTGATCTCCCGCCTGGATACTGGACAGCATTGCGTCTGACTCAGTTTTCTGTCTCAAGAATAGAAAGGCCTGGGCTCAGGCGCAGCTCAGAAAGTTTCCTGGATGTAAAACAGCCGCTCTGCTGCCCAGCTGAATGCTCTGGGGCCAGCATTTCCCAGACCGGTTCCTCAGAACCCCATCCCAGAGGACTCTCCAAGGAAGATGGTTCCTGCCCAGATAACGAGGGAACCTGCAGACTCCGCTGCCTTCTGGGAGACCCACAGAGCCCATAGGCACGTTAAAGTCTCTGGGAAGAGACCTGCCTACGTGGTTTATCCCAGCCTTTCCCCAACACACAGACCCTGAATTCTTTCCCCAAGGCACACCCATGAACCGCAGGCTACACTGTCCTAAGCTGGTATAAACCCCCGACCGGGTCCAAGTGGGATGACCTCCTTCCTGGACAGAAGGCAGACATGGACCTTGCTTGTCACAGATTTTCCAGGAGGTAGGAGACAGCTGCCCCCGGCAGTGGCACTGCCTCGGAGACGGGCCTCATTTCAGGAGGACGTGGGATGTGAGATTCCTGCCAGATTGTCCTGTCCGCACCACCCTCTTCCGTCCCATGCCCAGGGGCCCTCCACCCTACAGGCCTCCGACTAACCTGCTGCCAGCCCCAGGAGGGCTCCCTGTTAAGGGAAGTAGACAGACACACAGACTACAGAAGCGTGGGCACACTGAAAGGACACAGCCAGCGGAGAGTGCGCTTGTCTGACAGCAGAAATGACCTAGGTGACCTGGACACTGCAGCGGGACAGACCTGTGACCAGAGCTCAACGCCATCCTCAGCTCTGACCCCTCCCCTCCTGGCCCCAGCAGCTCAGTTTCTGTCCTTCCATGGACATAAGCACCATTTCTGGCTGAAGTTCAGACATATGCTTTCATCCCAGATCAGTTTTTTACCCTCCCTCACTCTGGCTTCTCAGTGTGAAGACAGGGGCACAGTGAGCACCTGGTGGCCGCCCCGCTGCGGTCCCTGGGCAGCACCTCCTCCTCTGCCCTACGTGCGGGGGCCGTGGCTCCCCAGGGACGGAGCCCCGCGGGGGCAGCGACCAGGCTTCGGCAGTTGCCGGCCAAGGATGGCGGGTCTCAGGTCCTTGTCCAGCCTGCCTGCCACTCTCAGGGCCACCAGCAGGATGAGGACAAACCCAGGGCATTTCGTGAAGCCTCGGAGGCTGGGAAGCAAAGGCCTCCCTAGCCCTGGTGACGCCTGTGGGGAGCCCCCTCTGCAGGCGGTGAGGGGCCACCAGGCACTGCACGGTGACAGAGACAGACACACGCTGGGCTGTGGCCCACCCGCTGTGGTGTGCAGGCCGGAGACGCTTACCGAGGGCGAGTCCATTGGTGACGGCAGAGGAGGAGGCGAGGGCGAGGCCCCTGCGGGGGCTGCGCGACTCCAGGACGCTGTCGTCCAGCAGGTGCCTCGCTTTCTCCGATGGGAATGTCGCACTTTTACTCTCAACTACACTCAACTGACACATCATACTGGAAAATGGAAAGGAAGAAAGAGGCAAAGCTCCTTATCTAGGGAGTGACAGTGGTTACACCTGCCCTGGCGTCCTGAGCAGACGGCACAGCTGCAGGAGAAAGACCTCCACCCAGAACCGTGGTCTAAGTCCAGGCTCTGCCCTATCTCCCCATGTGACCTTGGGCAAGTCACATCCTTCTTCTGAGCCTCAGTTTCTCCATCTGTCAAATGGGGCCTCACGATACTTGCCCTGCCTGTCTCCCAGGATGACTGTGAGGCTCGAGTGAGCGGATGGTGCTGCTGAGCCGTGGGGCCACACAAGCGAAGGGACAGTGGGACCCTGCGGTCAGCACGTCTGGTTCTGGAGTCACAAACCTGGTCCAAATCCTCACTCCAGCCTTACTCACCACTGCAAGGTACTTCACCTGTCGAACCTCACCAGCCTCGTTCTTACAATGTGTATCATATAGCGCCTAGCTTGGAGGCCTGCAGGGGCTCAGTGAGAGAATGCTGGACAGGCACGTAGCAGAGCATCCAGCACAGAGCAAGCCCCAAACACTTGGAGAGCAACCCTTTCTCCTCTAGCCTGTGAGTGACTACAGGGCTGGTCTGGGCTGGTTGAGGCTTGTGTCTTAATGGTGGAAGGAAAGAAGGAAGGAAGGAAGGAAGGAAGGAAGGGAAGGAGGGAGGGAGGGAGGGAGGGAGGAGGGAGGAGGGAAGGGGGGAGGGAAGGGGGAGGGAAGGGGGAGGGAAGGGGGGAGAGAGGGAGGAAGGGACCCAACTGCTCAGGATTCTGTGCCCGACACCCTGGGGACATGGGCATGGCTGCCCCAGCCATGCTGAGGACCATGCATGTCCCCCAGCTGTCAGCCCCACACAGCTGGGTGAACCAGCAGCAGGCTCACTGCTCTGCAGGCTTTCTGCAACAATTCGCAAGCAGAGACTCTGAGCCCCAGTACCCAAGCACCATGAGACACCTAGTGCTCCCTGGATGACAGTCATGGTGTCCACTGGACTCTGGGGTTTTCCACAAGGAGGCACTAACCGAGCTTGGGCAAACCTCCTGGGATCCCTCCACTGTTTCCCTGCCCTTCCCCACATACTTCCTCCCTTGGCTGCCGAGCCCGTGGAACCCTGTCACCAGTTCGCAGGCTGTGCTGCCGCGGATGCCCCCACTCTTCCTGAGCATGTGCCAGGCCTGAGGAGAGGGCACCAGCCCGGGACGCCGAGAGTGCCCATCAGTGACTCCCAGACGGGCGGGGGAGGGTCCGGTGGGCCGGCATTCCCAGCAGCCCTTCAGCCCACGCCCCACGCTCAGCCGTCTAGACCCGGGGAGCAGGGGGTGCTCGCTCAGTCACCCACTTGTTGCCCAGGCTGTGGCTCTTCCTGTGTCTCGGAACTGGGGGCGTGGGGAGGCTGCCAGCCACAGATGCGTCAGGACAGGTGGGCCGCCGGCTGAACCTCGCAGAACTGGAGCCGCCGGCGGGGGCTGTGAACAGAGCAGAGAGAGTGATGGTGGTGCTGCGGAGGCTCAGGGGAGGGGGGCCGGGTTTGGGGGAAGGCACCTGGCCCAGCTGTCATGGGGGGCAAGGTTCTCCCAAGTCCTGTGGGCTTCCACTCACAAGACCCTGACCCCTCCCTCCCTGCTTCCAGGCTGACAACCGACCGTCAGGAGGGCCAGTGTCCTGCTCTGCGTGGTGGCCCCCTGACTGGGCAGCCCTGCTGCTCATACGGGGGAGAGTGCCGTGGACAGACGTGGGGTTGGACGCAGGGCAGGGTTGGACGCAGCATCCTGGCCTGTTTCCCTGCGGTGAGACTCTTCGGGTGGCAGAGCTGAGCCTTAACAGCGTGACTTCTGAGTCCAGGTCGAGGGCCCTTACCCTGTGCCCTTCCACGGCCACTTTCTGTTCTCAACCACACATCCGACAAAAAGGGATGTGTGGAGGGCTTATTGGGGAGCAGCGGATTTAATGAGAGGAAGCACAGCTAGGTAGGCAGGGGTTCAGACCCCTGGCCTCTCAGCTATTGCCTGGGTGACCTTGGACGGGTTACTTCCTCCTGGAGCCTCAGTTTCCTCATCTGAAAGGTGGGAATAATTCACTCACCTGACAGGTGGTTGGGAGGGGTCATGTAGTAATGTGTGCAGAGTTAGCGTTCACTCTGGTTTTATTATGATAATATTACCTTGTCCTCCTCAGCCCCAGTCATGGGGCCAACAGGAGGTCATCAGAGCCAGGGGGTCGGGGCCACAAACCCCACTGAGCCGCACATGCAGAGACGGAGGCAGAATCCTTCATGCTGGCCATGTCCACAGCTATATTTTGTGGGGTGTGGTCTGGACCACTGTGGTACTCTTTAGTTTCTGTGGCTTGGGAAGGGAGGTGTATAAGGTGTTACGAAGACGGGTTCTTGGACTCTAATCAACAGAAACTGATAAGAGGTCAGACGAGGAATTCAGGCAAGGCTTTATTTGGACTCATGCTCACAGGGGAGCGAAAACAAGTAACAGGTTCCCTTGCTCACTCCCTGAAGGGGGGCGAGCTGGTTCCTTTCGTGGGGTCAGGCCAGGGGCGGATGGGTGGGTCAGGCTGGAGGGGTGGCTTAGGGGGTGTGCCCACCCCTTGGGGGTGCTGTGTGCAGGGATCACATGTAGTACCCTGCTCAGAAGTGGCAGTTGGGTTTTGGCCTTTTGGTATCTTATTGTTCATAATTTGCCCCAGCTGCCCATGCCCGCAGTTATTTTTAGTCCCTTATAGTTTCTCTGTATCTGTTGCTGGAGGAGACGTTTGTCCAGGTGCAAGCCCTGCAGCAAAGGGCCCCAGGTCCCAGCCTGTCTCAAAGGGACGTGACCCCAGATGCCAACTTAGCCTTAGCTACCTGGGCCAGACACCGGAGGTGGGGGCCAGGGTTTCCACAAAGGGGCTGGGCCACTTCCTGCGGAGCACATCAAACACCCTGCAAACCAAGGGGCTGCTGCCTGGCCGTGCTGGGGAACGTCCTGGAGGGCCTATGAGGCCCGAGGCCATCCAGGACTCCAGATCCTCCACCACAAGATGCTGCAGATCCACAGGTGACCTAAGGGTTCCCACGTCCTCCAGCATGCTTGGTTCATTCTTATTTTAGTGTCCAAAACAATGACCCCTGTCCCCAGCCTGTCCACTGCGGAAAGTCTAGCTCCCCTCTGGCACTTCGGAGGGTTCACAAGGCAAGGAACTCACATCATCTTAAGCTCTGAATTCCTGCTCCCAGCTGCCATCCCACTCCCTGCACCCCCTCCACGCCGCACCCCCCACCCCCATCTTCGCCTTCACTTCCCCAAGTTCCCGCCGCCACACCCTTACTAGGTCTCTGCTGTTCCGTTCAACAGCTATTCCCCAGGAGTCTCCTCCCTCCTTCAGCCCCCTGCACAACTCTTAGACCCCCTCCCCTCCAAAGGATGCCACTCTCCTGCCATGAGAAAACTGTGCTTGTCAAGTTTGATCTTCCTCGCGTCTCGCTCTGCAATTGCCACGTGCACCTCCGTCCATGCCAGCCTACCTGCCAGGCCTGGGGAGCCAGGACCACCTCCCAGCCCTACTGTTCCCTCTGAGAAGTCACCCCCCCCAACTTTCCCCTTCTCACCACTCAGTCCCCTTCCCCAGCCTGTGCACACACTCGAGTCTCTCATTTGTGAAACGGTCTCGCGGCCCCGGCACTCCTCCCGGCCCCGGCTCTCCTCCCGGCCAGCCACGCTTCCTCAGACAGAGGCCTGCTCCTCCTTACTCCGTTGTCACCCCCTCGCTCACTCCTCAAGTCGCTGAACCTGGTTTTCATTCCTGATGACATTCCCACTGACCTCCTTTTGGCCTAATCGTTGAACGCTCATCGGCCTCCTCACCAGCACCCTTGGTGTCTGACGCTCGTGATCGCTCATCACAAGGCTCCACTTCCTGGGCGTCTGTGACGTCACGTGCTCCTGCTTCTCCCTGTGCCTCTTCAATCGCCGTCAGTCTGCCTCCTCCACGGGCTCCTTATCCTCCAGCAGCTAGTGTTGTCTACCCAGGCCTCCCTCTTTGGCTCCTGGTTTTGATTTGATTTTAACTCAGCAGATCGGCTGATGACGCAAGTCTCTACCGCCTTCCTCTTTTCTGAGCCTGAGACCTACATATCCACCCGTTGGCATGACATCTCCATCTGAACTTTCCTAAGATACCACAAGTTCAGCCAGGGTTGAACCTGGACCCTCCTCCTGTATTTCCAGCCTTGGTTGGAGGCCCTGCTGGCCACTCAGTCGCCTGGCCTGGAAGAAGGGGTCGTCTTGGCTTCTTCCAGACGGTGACTGGCTTTGCTCTTCTCACTTGCTGTACACGATCGCCAAGGCCCCTAGGTTTTGTACAACCCCTCCCTGCCCATCTCTCTTGTCACCGACTGGTCTGGGTCCCCACACTTTATCTTCTTCCTGCAACCAGTCTAATCTTCTCAAATCCAACCACCATACAGATTCATGAGTGTTTGATAAATGGAAAGCTGACCATGTCATTTCCTTGCTTGAAACTGCCAGGGGCATGGTGTTCTATCCCTGCCATACCTGGTCATTTCAGCTGATCTTACAATCCTGATGGAAGAATAAAGGGACAAAGTAGCCAAGACAAATCCTAAGAAGAATAGTACAGGACTTGCCCTACCCGGTATCAGACCTGAACACAAAACAATAGTAATTCAAACAGTCTTGAGTTGGGGCATGGGGAGAGAACTGTTCAGTGAATCAGAAGTGAAAACCTGGACTTGCTTCGTGGTGGTGGCGGCATTACAATTCAGAGGGTAGGGAGGCTCTTTTCAGTACGTGGGGCTAGAACCACTGGGTTCCACGTGAAAAAAGATGAAATTAGAGTCCTCCTACCTTATATTATACAAGTGGATTAATGCCATAAATGTGAAAAGCAAAAATGCAAAACTACTGGGAAAAAACCAGACAATCCTTATGACCTTGGGGAAAGGAAAGAAACAAAAGGCATAAACCCTAAAGGAAAAGAAATGAATAAATTTGACTACATTTAAAATTAAACATTTCTGCACCCAAACAAACAAACAAATAAATAAAAGACAGCAAAAGCAATGTTAAAAGGCAAGCTGTAGTCTGGGAGAAGGTATCTGTCACCCACATCACCAGCAAAGGGTTCATGTTCAGATTTATAGAGAACTTCAAATACCAGTAAGAAAGAGACAAACCCACACCCCCAGAAAACTGGCAAAGGAGACAAACGGGGAAATTCACAAAAGAGGAAATGACCCCAATGACCAATAACTATAGGGAAAGATGCCTTAACCTCACTGGTAATAATGGGAATGCAAATTACAGTAAAAATGAGGTACATTTTCACCTCACTAGATTGTAAAAAAATAATTAGCGTGACAATATCAAGTGTTGGCTAGGTGTGGAGAGACAGGAATGCTAGTTTGGGGCTCATTTGAGTGTCAAATACTTGGAAAGCAATTAGCAATGCTGAGTAAAGGTGAAGATGCCATGCCTTCATGGCATCACCATGACCCTGGGATTCCAATTCTGGGTGTCTGCCCTCAGGAAACTCTTGCATACATGCACAAGGGGACACGTTTACAATGATGTTCAATGTGGAAACAGCCTGCATGCCCCTCGGTAGGGAAATGGATAAGTGAGCTGTGGTCTATTCATTCAACAAATTCTACAGAGCAGGAAAAAATGAAGAAACTGGATCCACAGGTATCAGTACGGATAAAATCACAGAAGCATATGCTAAGTTGGAAGAGCAAGTTGCAAAAGAATGTTTATGTGGATGGCATGATGCCCTTTATGTAAAATTTTAAAAACATACCCGAAAATGGTATATATGTTTGTATATACCTGTAGTAAAACACAAAAATTTACAAAGGATAACACAAACTGTATCAGAACAGTAGACACCTCCATAGGGAAGAAAGGGAAAGGATGGGGTGAGAGGGACTTCTGCTCTATCTGTAATTAATTAGGAAAATATAAAGAAAGTATGGCAAAATGTTAACTTCTGTTAAACATGGGTGGGAGGTACAATGGGTATTCTCTATGTATAAATGTTTCGTCATTTAAAATGAGCATACTTGAAAAATGAGTGGACGCCCCTTCTGTGCCAGGCACTGTGCTAAGGGGCTGTATTGGACTCCAGATCCGTCCTTCTCCACCCTGTGCCATGAACTGGGGGCTGCACTACGGGGCCTAGGTCAGTGGGCACCCTTCCATCTGGCTCATGGTCAGCTCAGAATGATGGGGAGCCCGGGCCAGAGACAGGGGAAGGGAGGACAGCGAGGCTAGGGCACGGCTTCCTGCAGCTCTCTCCTGTGGTCACCCCTGAGAGGTGCGGTCTCCAGGCCCCCCTGCTCTGGTTTTGGTAACCGCTGCCTCCCTGCACCCTTGCAGGCCTATGGGCGGTTATAGTGCCCCACTGTTTCTAGCCGGGGGAGCTGGGCTGTGCCTTGGGCTTCCCGACACCCTCGTTCTGACACTCTCCTCTGATCACCCCATTTGAGCGTCATCTGTGTCTGCTACAGCCCTGCAATGCCTTCACATTTAACCCACACAACACCCCCTGAGGTCCATTATTAGCCTTGGTTCACAAATGGGGAAGCAGAAGCTCAGGAGGTTAAGCCTCGAGGACAGGGGGCTGGTTGTCGTGGAATCCGGGTCAAGTCTAGGCCTTGTGAATGCACAGAGGGGGCACCTGGGACCACCTGCCCAGCACCTTTGCCAGAAATCGCCCCTCTCCCGATGGGGGTCACAGGGGAGCCAACCCCAGACCAGCGCCACTGTGGCCCTGCCCCTGACCTCGGCTTGGGGGAGACACCTTCCCCAGGATTTTCAGATTTGGGCCAGGAAAATGTCTGAGGACAATCTCTCTTTGGGATGGGAAATAAAACCTAGATACGGTGGATGGCCATGTTTCCCTGCCTGTGGAGCAGGCGGGTGGGTCTACGGAGAGAGGCTCACGGTTAAGGCAAAAAGCGAGGTGGAAGGGAGTCCCAGTGGCCCCTGGCCTTCCCTGGCCTGGCTGCTCAGCCTCCCAGCCAGAGTCTGCCTCTGTTGTCTGCAGCCCAAAGAACCTTCTCGAGGAGGCCCCACCACATCACGCCGCCTCTCGGCCAGGTGGCAGGAGAGGGTGCTGCCAAAGCAGCTCCAGGTCTTTGCTCAAAACCCATCAACCTCCTCTGTTAGCAGGAGTGTCCTTGCTCAAAACTTGCCAACACCCCCGACTCTAGCAGCAGTGAACATAAATCTTTAAGTTAAAGGGTCCACAGATGATAAAGGAAGCTACACACACACACACACACACACACACACACACACACACATACACACACACACACACACAAAGAAAAAAACCACATGGAACCAGCTGGGACGAAGATGGCACGAAGCTGACTTCCAACAGACCCCGAGTCTCATTATATGTTGATCTGACTACATTAGCACATTAAATGATACATCTACTGGTGGCCGGGACTGGACATTAAGGACCAAAGAAGGATAAAAAGGGGGTGGCACCCCACTCCCTCGAAAAAGCCCCGTCCCTTCCCCGGCAGACGAATGCATCCGTCTCCCCATCATTAGCCTCACTCCTCCTCCCTTTGTCTTTACTCTTTAAAATTAATTGATCTGTGAATTTAGTTCCTGCTTCTCCATTCCTTGGCCACTGAATAAAGCTTGTGCTGTGTTGATCTCAGCTTCTGTTTCGTCATTTGCCCATTGGGACCCAAATGGAAAAAATAACCCTCCTCTGCTGAGACAGAGAGCTCAGGCTAAGGCTCCAGCAGGGTCCACACGACATAATTCGGTAACAAGAGGGGGTGCTGCCTGAGGTACCACCAATTCCATCCTGCATATGGCATCTCAAGAACGGGGCTCTGACAGACCAACCCATAATAATGAAGTCAGAGAGTCGTGGCCTGGACTTCACCAACCCTGGGAGGGTCCATGGGAGCCAGCGAGGACTGTGGCTAAGCTTCGTGTATGTGTGCATTTTCCTGTGAGGGGTTCCACGCCGCCATCAGCTTCTTCGAGGTTGTCATTCTTAACCAGGGCATGTTTGTATCAGAAGCATCTGGAGGGTGTGTGAGAAATGGAGTTTCTTGGGCCCATTCCAGGAGGGTCTGATTCTGCTGGCCTAGGGGAGGTTTGGGGGCGCTGATCTCCAGGTGATTCTGACGGGCACCCAGTGAAGAACTTCTGCTCAAAGCGATGGAATGAAAACAAGTCCTGTCCCAGGTGAAACATCTCATGTAGCTGCTGCAGGGAGGAGAGGCAAGCATGGGAGCATCCGGCTTTGTTTCTGTTTTGCACACATTGCTCAATAAATGTATCCACGCGGAGGATGGAATGCGCCTTGTTTGTCAGCTGCCTGTACGTGGGATTACAGTCTCATTGCCTGAGTCACTCTGGCTCCCACCCCAGGTTCAGAAATTATGATAAAGGTCAGATCGCCTGGCTCCTCCTCGTGGTTTGAACTGGTGGTGTCGTAGTATTAAGAATGGTGATAACTGAATGCTAAGGGCCGGGGCCCCGTGCTGTGGGCGGGTCCTCCGAGGAGGGCTGATTTGCAGGTAAGAGAGCCAGGGCTTCTATATCTACCATGCGCAGGACCTGGGCCCAGGGCTACACCACTGTGCTGGTCGTGGCGAGTGGGGCCCACGTGGCGGGGGAGGAGCTCTAGCAGTTCAAAGGTCAGGCATTAGTGGAAACCTGGGAAGAAGGAACACGGTGACACACCTGAGGTGATCTGATAAGCAGGAGGCACTTCCTGAAGGCAACATGCGATGGATAAGGTCCAACTGCTACTCCCGAGGAAGGGAAGGTGAAGGAGACTGACATCTATCATGCAGCAACTGTGTGCCAGGCTTGTGTAAACACTTCAGTGTCTGAATTCGATGACTCCTGTGCAGTTGATACTTTGGCTATCCTCGGCCTCGTGTCGGAGGCACACCAGGTCACGTGGCAGAGGCATGCTGGGTTTGCTCCTTTAACCGGCCGTGTGTGCAGCAAGAGCTCTTCTGGGAACTTCCTCAGCCTCTGCTCATTCCTGATCCACTCCCTTCCCCACCTGTCTCCGGTGGTTCCTGCATCCTGGCTCTGACCCCCAGTTCTGGCTCTCCCAAGCCTCCGGACTCACCCTTGGTTTCTCCCACTCAGCTCCTGACTCTCCCTCCAGGCCGAGGCCCAGATCCGCCCCCCTCTTCTCCCTGCTTTGGACAGGAGGCATGCCTGGCCTCAGATGCCCCTCCAGCCAGCTGAGGGAAGGGTTGGGGGGCGGGGGGTGGGGCGCAAGCAGAAGAGGCTGTGATCTCCCTAGGCCCAGGCTCCACGCTGAGGCTGCTCAGACTGCCCTGGGTCTCAGACACTCCCATCCCTGCATTGCGGACCAACAGCCCGGGTTTGACGCCGAAGCAGAAGAATTTCCATTCAGCTGGGACCTAGGGATGGAGGTGGCTTCTCTGACCGTTAAGTAACACTCTGCTACTGAAAGGCCTCACGTTCCTGCCCCAAGGCCTGGGGGGGGCCACCACGTGACAGCACCAGGGACACGTGTCTTCTGGGACCGGTTCTGAGCGGGGGGCTGGCAAGTTTGTTTTTCCCTGTCCTTGGGGCGGGGGCAGTGATAATGAGCCTGGCCCTGGCCTGGCTTAGCAGAGTGTGGTCCCCACTGCCCAGCCCGATATGGCACGGACAGTTGGAAAAACTGACCACGCGGCTTGACTATCTCAGAAGATTGCTCTATTTTTCCTCTGCAAAATTTTTCCATGAATAATCTTTAAGTGGCTGTTTCTTTAGCAGTTTTATTGGAACATATGAGAACTGACAGTCACTGGGGAACGAGATATCATGAAAGAAATCTGGTTTTCATTACATTTCTCTCAAGAAACTGACATGCTGCCCAACAGACCACTCATTGACTGGAAGAGAAAAGAGCACAGGGCCCTCTAATAGTGGCTTTGGAGTGGACGGGATTAAGGATGATGAATGGCGACAGCAAAGAACGTGGAATCCAGAGGCAGACAGGCCTGGGCTCCCACTGGTATCTGCCACCTCCCGGCTGAGTGACCTTGGGCGAGTCACTCGTACCTCTGAGCCTGAATTCTGCATCTGCAAGATGGGGGCAGTGGTCTGGCCTGGCAGGTTGCCTGTGAGGAGGAAACGACACAGCAGCCTCCCGCCTTCCTCAACAACCCCCGGGCCAGGTGCGGTACGGCCACTCTGAATTAGAGCTGATGTTCTGCCTTCATGCAGTTACACTCAAGTGGGGGCAGAGACAAGCAACCAGATAACTACACCCAGGAAAGACACATGCTTGGATAGGAAAAAAATAAATAAATACGGTGATAGCAAGAACTATTCAATACATCAATTGAATAACTACCACGACCATAATGGTGGTGGTGGTGGTGGTGACGGCTGACATTCATCGAGCACCTACGAGGTTCCAGATGCTGTGCTCAGTGTTCTGTACACAGGATCTGATGCAGGCTTCACAGTAACACTGCCTCGCACGCCCTGTGGGCATCTCAACGGTGTGGGACCTGCGGTCGGAAGGGTCGGGCGAGGGGCTGCTGAGCAGTGGAGCCATGATCAGGGCACCTGAGAACACAGGAAGGTCAGAGAGGACCCGGAGGGTCAGACCTCCAGACTGGCGCAGGAGTTCCAGCAGGGGCAGCCGTACAGGCAGAAGGAACCCACGACAACAGACACAGGACCTACTCGAGAAACTGCAGAGAGCCAGCCAGGCTGAAGAGCTGAGGGTGGCGAGAGAGAGAGAGAGAGAGAGAGAGAGAGAGAGAGAGAGAGAGAGAGAGAGAGAGAGAGTGTGTGTGTGTGTGTGTGTGTGTGTGTGTGTGTGTGTGTGTGTGTCAGCGGGGGGGCGGGCCCAGAGGGGCCTAGAGCTCAATGAGGGGAAGGCGTGGAGATTTTTAGGAGAGGGGGTGATATGCTCAGATTTGCACCCTAGAAATCTCACTCTGGTCAAGACCACAGGCTGGGAAGGAGATGGGAACCACAGGTGTCTAGGAGGTGGACCGGCTGAGTGGCATGAGGGGGATTCGGGGGTAACCATCAGTGGAGGCTAGTGCCTCACCAAGGAGGGAGCAGGCTGTGGGGGCCGATGAGAAGCTCAGTTTGGGACTGATGTCTGCGGGCCACTGGGTAGATGGGTGAAGTGCTCGGGAGATACGGCAGCTGCGGACAGGTGTGCAGGACTTGTCAGCACAGGGGTGTGTGGAGCCCCGGGAGTGGGCAAGACATCCAGGCTGTAAGTTCAGTGGGAAGGGGGAAGGCCTGGGACAGAAGGCGGGAAACCAGTGTTTGTGGGAGGAGAAGAGAAAGGCTAAGAAGGAACATGTGTGAAACCAGGATCGACAGAACAGATATTTGAGAAAATGATCATTTTAAATTCACAAAGAAAGTGATCTCGTGCTTCGTCCATATTCTAAACGAAGACGGCTCAGAAGTGTTGCACGATTCTGACTGCAGCAGCCCCTGGTCTCAGCTGTCATGTCCTCCTCTCAGAGGTGGCCTTGGCCGGCCAGCCAGCACCAGGAGTCTGCCAGGAGCCAGGGGCCTCTTCTAACCATCAGCATGGACCACAGCAGACAAGCCCAGAGCACCCCAGAAACGACCTCCTGTTCATCCTGTACGTTTCTCTTGGGAGGCAAAGAACTGCTGGTCTTCTCCCACCCTCAGGGGTGAAATTAGACACGGGCGAGGGCTTTCATTGAGATGCAGGGCCCAGCGCTTCACAGAATTCAGGTCCCTGAGTTCTCACAAAGAGGGCGGCAACCCCATCCTCCTGGGCACGTGTGGCCTGTGCCTGGCCTTCTCGGCGCCCATCCATCCATCTGTGTGTGATCTCCTGCTGACCGTCCATCCCCACCCCCGCCCGACACCAGCCCCGGGAGGAAGGGACCGTGTCCCCAGTGCCCAGTGCAGGCCTGGGCGAGCAGTCGGAGCGCCAGCCAAGTGTGCCGAATGGCCCAGCGCCGTGCCCACAGCTGCAGAGAAGCCGGCTCTGCGGAGGAGGACACGTGGCTGGGATAGGGAGCCTCGTTCCCACGGGTTCCAGCGGCATCAGAGCGGCCCTGTCCCGGGTCAGCACTGCCCGATATAAGCACCCTGGCAGCCCTGCCGCCGCTCTCGGGGCTGTGCTCCAAGTCTCACACATTCGAAATTAATGGGAGGCAGCTGTGTCGGAGGGAAACGACTCAATCTGGAATCACAAGACTTGCATTCCAGTCCAGCCTCTGCCTGGGCTGAGCTGGGAGCCCGTGGTCCAGCCTGCTCAGGCTCCGAGCCTCCGCGTCGTCCCTGGAGACCAGGATGACAACTGGCACGGTCCGGAGCCACCGAGCACCGCCCTGAGCGTCTGGGGTGCAGCGCCCACCTTCGCCCGATTCCAAGGGGCTCTGTGTCTTTTGGGTTCTTTCCTGCGTGGGCTGAGAGCCCTGTTCTCAGGCCGGGGCCCTCCCTGGGTCTGCCAGAGCCCTGCGGCCCTCCAGGGCCCGGGGGCCCCTCTGCACAGAAAGTCTGTTTGTGTTGAAAGCCTTCTCTGGCCAGGTTTCATGGTGGAGCCTGGGAGCCGGTGACTTTTACATTCACACGCGTTCTTTGTTTCTCATACATGTAGCTCTTACAGGTCCTTATTGTGAGCCAGGCTCTATCTCACACTCACTCAGTTTGCCCCAGTTCATTTCCTTCTGAAAAATGGCATCTGATCACCCTTCAACTGCGGTGAGGCCCAGACGCTTTCTCCTCAGAGCCAGAGGCCCAGGTCCCCAGACCCCCGCAGGCAGCAGGTTTAAGTCTTGGCTCATCTGCTTGACCTTGACGCTAACAGGCTACTAAGATGGGAGACTCCAGGGACAAGTAGGTGTGAACTCCAGGGTGAACTGGCTCCCTGGCTCTTGAGCCCCTCACTAGGAGCCCCTACCCACTCTGAGAATATAAGAGGGTGTGTGGGGGGGGGTCCTTGTCCCTCACTCGTGCAGTGCTCTCTCACTCTCCTCAACCACAGTGAGGGGTCTCCAGGCCACTTGAGGAGCTTGCTCTATGTCCCCCAGCAGCTGGGAAACCCAGGGCACTCCCAGTGCCTCACTCAGGCCTGGCCCACATGGCTGCAGCCAGAGGACAGTGGTGGCCACACTAGGGTTAGCTGTGCTCACAGGTCCATCAGTACCAGGACAGGTACGGCCTCCCATGGACCAAGGTGGTCCCTGTGAGGAGAGCTGGCGTGGAGCTGAAGGCTTGAGGGGATACCAAGCAGCAAGAAGCTGGTGGCGGGCACAGACCGAGGGGCCATGCAGTGGCCCCTGGAATAAATCTTCATCTGCCTGGGCCAAGGGACCGCTGGAATCTCTACAAAACCCATGAGAGGAAGAAGCATCTGGAGTCGGCACTGTGCCCGCACCGTTCTTGGCACCCAGACCCTGCAGTCTGCAAGCCGAGGAAGGTGGAGACCCTGCAGTTAGCAAGCCGAGGAAGGTGGAGAAACGCCCAGGGAGGGAGAGCGGCCAACACCCCTGCTCTCTCATCACAGGTAGTCAGGCCCCAGCTGGGGCGAGGGAAGGAGAGTTAATGCCAAAGCAGGTTTGGAGTTCCACTCTTACATGGAACCAGCCTTCTAAGGACCACGTTGGGACAGCCTGCGACTCCCAAGTGTCTGTGGGAAAGTCACAGATGTGCCAAGGTTGTCACCAGAAGCAGGGTGCTTCCTGCCCTGCACAGATGATGGGGACAGAGCCCAGAGTGCTCTGGGGCCCTCAGGTGCATCCTGCTTCTTACACGTGTTGGGTACAGGTGACAACCAGTCCAGAACCCTGGGCTCAGCAACTGGCTCTGCCCCTTCCTCCAGGCATAAGATGGGGGGTGAGGGCATGCACCCCAGCACCTTCACCTATAGGATGGGGACGATATTGCACACACACGCCCCCCCACCTCACAGGGTAGGTGTGAGGCTCACCAAGCGGGCGCGTGGGATGGGCTTAGAACAGTGCCTGGCAGAGAGCACACCCTCAGTACGTGTTAGCTGCCGTTACTATTACGATTACTATTATTATCTCTGCACCCCTGTTTCCCTACCATGAACCAAGTGGAGAGGTCTGCCTGCCCTCTCCTTGGGCCTGGCAGGCCTTTGTAGGCTGCCTTAACCTACAGGGTGCGGCAAAAGCAAGGCTATGTGACTTCCGAGGTGGGTCACACAGACGCCATGATGCTTTGGGGACATCCGCTTTCGGGGAGCAATGCCATGCAAGAGTTATGAGACTGCCACGCGGCAGGGGAGCCCAGGCCACACGGGAGGCCACATGTATGTTCGTGTTCTGCCCCAGATAACCAGCCAGCACCACGCATGTCCAGATGGTTCCAGCCCCCAGCATCAAGTCCCTCTCAGCCTTCAAGTCTTTCCAACTGAGACCCCAGATATCGTGGAGCAGAATTTGGACAGGCTGTTTCCTGTCCAGATTCCTGACCTGCAAATCTATGCATAGAATAAAATGGTTGCTTTGTGCCGCTAGGTCCTGGGCTGGCAGGTTACGCGGCCGTGGTACCTGGCGCGGCTGGTGAGTGGTGAGCTGGAGCTGAGGTGAGGGCACTCCAGCCCCCCGTCCAGTGCTCTGCTGGCTGTGTCACGCTGCCCCTCCATCCGGTCAGCATCAGAGCCTGCCCGCGAGGGCCAGGAGCTAACATTCCTTAGTGCTAAGCGCGTGCCAGGCCCTATCTAAGGGCTTTTCCGGCCCAGCCTCAGCCCTGTGAAGTAAGCCTACGTGAAGTATTTATTCCTATTCTCATTTCACCAGTAAGAAAACCGAGGCTCAGAGGGGCTACGCCAATTGCCCAAGGTCCCAGAGCTAGGAAGCGCGGGAGCCAGCCCTTGCGCTCGGGTCCGCCTGACTCCAAAGCAGGGCTGTTACCCGCTGAGCCATAGAACAAGGAAGATGGAAAGGTGTGTCGGAGAGCAGTCCTGAAGGAAACTTGCGGCCCAGGGTGAGATTTTCCATGGACTTGCTTTGCTGCCAAAGAATCTTCAGAGAAAACCTGTCAGTTGGTTCAGCCACGTGGAGGTGGGGCTCCCAAGATCTGGAAATGTCTTCACCGGTTCCAAGGCACACACAAACATCACTTGCCCTCTCTTGGGGTCAACGTTCTTTATGATTTTTGCTCTCCAGGAAAATATTAGTTCATTTATATAAACTAAACATTACATATGGGGGGGGAAATAGAAGACGTGGCGTTCCTGGCCTTTTTTCTCCGCAGACCAGAAACTGAGAAGGTTTCTCCACTTCCCTTCTCACAGTCTGTCCATCTGTCGGTACAGAGCTGCTGGCACAGCTGCTCCCCAGGGGTGGAGAGTGGGGCGCAGGGGCATCGCAGCGACGGAGTGCCCCCCTGTCCCCTCACGCCTTCTGATGCCTGCCTCCCCCAATAAGGCGTGAATGGAGCCCAGGAGGGCAGGTCTTCGCCGGGTTCCGCCGGGGCCTGGCTCACAGCCGACCCTGGCATGTGAAGCCTCGGGTAAACAGATGCCTCTTGGGGCCTTTCCTCGGCAGGTGTGGGGTGCCTGCTGGCTGGAAAGAGCCCAGAGCTGTAGGCCCGGCCCCCATCCCAGGGAGCCGAGGGAGGCTGCGTTCCTCCCATTCCTGGGCCTGCAAGAGGCACATTCCTGTCCCCGGATCTGGTCGGGCTCCTGCCACGCAGCCCAGTCTAATTGCCAGACGCAGAAGGCCTCCCTGGAGCTGCCCTCTGGCCCCGCCCCCCACGGGACCCCGCGGGTCCCCTCTGTCGTCTGAGGGTGGGAAGCCGGGACCACTGAGTGCGTCTGAAGCCTTCCAGACGCGCCCGGGCCCTCTGGTGATCAATGAAAACCTTAACATCCTGCTTCCAGGCTGGAGCCAGGGATTTGAAAAGTCAGTGCAGACGCTCCTGGGCGCCTGGGTCTGCCGGCCACACTGTGTGGAAACGCCGGCCTCAGCACTTTTCTGGGAGGAATGTGGAGTCAGCAGGCAGCCCGGGAACCAGGTGCCCACAGGGCCCCGCCAGGAGCCCAGAGACCAAGAGCCCCAGGTGCCGGGCTCTGGGAACCCCGGGCTGGTGGGGAAAGCAGACACAGAGGGACAAAGAAGCTGCAAGAGGGTATAACGCAAGGTGGGCAAACTCTGGAAAAGGCCAGGTAGTGAATGCTTTAGGCTTTGCAGGCCATGGGATCTCTGTCCCCACCTCAGCTCTGCTGTCGTAGAGAGCAAGCCGCCAACGTGCCCACGGCTGCGTGTGGCTGTGCTCCGATACAACCAGGGTGGGCTGCGTTAGGGCCGTGGTGTGCTCCTTGCCCACAGTGTAACAGGGGGCCTGACCTGGGGGGTGCGGGTGGGGCTGGGTGGAGGAAAGGCTTCCCTGGGGCCATGACATTTTGCTAAGACCTGAGGAGTGATTCAGGTGACAGAGGCAAAATCATAATATTGACAATAATATCATCATCCTAATAAAGTTACCCTTGATGAGTGTGTCCCATGAGTCAGGGACTTGCGAAGTGTTTTACACACACGTGACCTCAATACATTTGCACAGATCACTGTGGGAGGTATGATTATGCCCGCTTTACAGATGGAGAAATTGAGGCTTGGCAGGTATGTGGGCTGCTCTGTCTGACCCTTCAGATGCATTCTTCGCCCTGCTTGGTGCCTGTGGGAGGCTGACCCCCGAGAGGCATCTCTTGGCTCCCTCACCCAGGCCTCCAATTGGGTTTGGCCGATGGGAGGCTCTGGCAGCAGATGGGGTTGGAGGGCAGAGGAGAGAGAGGTCAGCGCATTTTTTTCTCCCCCCTCCTTCCTGCTTCACCCTCCGCTACCACAGCTCCTGCCAAGCTGACCGTCCTCTGTGACTCAGAGCTTGCCAGAGTGGGTAACGTTTTTCCCCACCAGGTCCTTCAGCCTAGAGGCGCTGGGGACCTCGCTATCCTTTGTGTGCAGTATTTATTCCTACTGCCATTTCACCTTCATTAAGTTTCTTCCGGTGAGTCATCCGGGGGCAATTCTGTTTCCTGCCAGGATTTTCTGACTGATGCTTGAGGTTAGCTAACTTGCTGGCTTCTGGTTTCACATGGCTAATACACAACAGAGCAGGTGGAGGTGATGGGGGATGGGATGGAAGGAGAGTCCAGCTGAACCTTGAGGAGGCTGGACCGGTGGCTGGGTCCCAGCTCCAGTACTGGTTTCCATCATAGGCAGGGGTCAAAAGTGAAAGCAGCTCTTCCTTTCCGGCCCCGGGCTCAGTGAGGGGTCCAGTCCTGCAGACCCCCAACTAGCAGTGTTAGTTTTCTGCGTCTGGCTCCTGTCTCCAACCTGGGGCACTGGGAGATGAATCTTCCAGCATGTCTGGAGGGTAGAAAGTGTGGTGGTGGGCACTTGTGAGCACCTGGGGAAGGCCAGAGATGTATGTGGTCATCCTGACAAGGTATATTACCCAGACAGGGTGCAGAGGCCTCTTATTCAAACTAATTTGGAGGAGACTCCGAAGGGCAGAACACTTCGTATTGGAGTCCACTCTCCGGCTCCGGAATTCTGGCATTCTCTCCTGAAGAAATAGTCTTGAGTGGCTAGAGTTTCCTATTGTTCCCTCTGTGGCCCTAAATGATTGCTTTAGAATCCTACTGCTACTTCCTACATCCCTCTGATGAAATCCCTGCCCCCCGTCCACCCCCTACCCAAGGTCAGGTGTAGCTGAGCGTCCGGAAGGAACACGGCCAACTGAGCGGGGGAAGGTTCTAGAACAGGGGCAGAGCTGAGAAGGCAGAGAAGGACCAGTGCCAGGAGCTTCCCTTCTGGTCACCTCTGCTGGTGGGTCATCTGCCACGTGTGGAAGGCAGTGGATGTGGGAGGAGACTGCAGAAGATATTTTCATATTAGGCTCATGGAACACTGTGAAAATCAAGCTCAGGCCAGCACTCTGACTATCTCTTGAGGTGTGGACAGCAGCACTCCCAAGCTGTGTGGATCAACCAGTGTCTCCCTCTGCTAAGTTACTGTGGGACACCCGACCACCACCCCAGGAGGGACTAGGGACAGGGTCCAACCTGCACAATGGAGCCAGGAGAGGCTGGGAAAGGTAAGGAGCCTAGAGAAAACCCTCAGGGCAGAGGCCTTGTTTGGGAGGGCTAGTGGCTAGTGGCTCTGCGGCCCTGGGCCAGCAGCACTGCTGCACTGGCCTGGCTCCAGAAAGGAGAAAGAGTGGCTTGAGACATCGACAGGCTGGGGGTGGCACGACACCAGGCGGCAGCCTGCGACAGCCGCCCCCTCACCAAACACTCACTGCCTGTCAGACTCTACACTGCGTGCCTTCTGAATATCATTTCCATTTTGACGTTCCAGCGACTCTGGGATGGACGACTTATTATCCCCATCTTATAGGTAAGGAAACTGAGGCCCAGAGGGCATGAAGTGGCTTGTCCAAGACTGCAGTGGCCTAGAACCCAGGTTGGTGTCACCCAAGCTCAAACCAGGAGGAGGAAGTACAGTCAGACCCCCGCCCCCAATCTGGTCCCTCCCCAGGCAGCAGCAGAGCTCAGTCCCAGTGACGAGAGTTGGCTGGAATACGGATAAAAGGAAACTCACAGACATGACTCTGAGGCAGCTAACACCGCGTGCACACGTGGGCAGAGGGCTTTACAGTGTGACCCTGCCCAGGTGGCACAGCCCTGCAAAGTGAGGGCTAGTATCACCTCCATCTTGTGGATGAGGCCAGTGAGCATCAGAGAGGTAAAGTGACAAAGCTGGAAACGGCATAGCTTGGATTTGACTTCAAAGCCTGGGCCCCTAATCTCTAGGGAACACTGTCAATATGTCAATAAAACTGATGCCCGAGGAAGGCGAGCCGTCTGTGTGTGGTGGGAAATACCCCAGGCATCCCGCACACCCTTCCGGGGCTTGTCAACCCGAGCCTGGCGGTGGGCCCAATGACAAGGGTCCAGGGGACCGGGAGAAGGTGCTGGGGTTTTCTCTATCCTGTGCATGCTCCCGGCTTGGGGTTCTGACCTTGCCTGTCTTAGGTCTCAGGCTCTTCCAGGGAGCCCCAGCCCAGAGGGGCCCCATGTGATCCGAAGCCTGGGCAGGCTGTAAGCAGGGACGCTGAGTCTGCCAGCCTGCAAACCGGACTCTGGCCTTTGGCTCTACAGGAAAGACCAACCCTGGCAGCCACGTTAGGGTTACTGGAGAGTCTGCCCCCACTTGAGGTGGCTACGATACCTGCAAGATCTTCCTTGGAAGAGACTAGTCTCGGGGAGCTGCTTCCTGGCTCAATTCTGAGAGACAGTCTGAAAACAAAGATTTTCAAAAGATTAGATGGGCTCTGGTGTGTCAGGGGGTGGGGAGCAGAAGCTAACATGTGCACGCTTGGAACTGAGAAGGTGGACTGCTGTTAAGGGCTATTAAAGTCACAGAACCCAGGAATACTCTGAGGTTGGCTCCAGCTCACAGCCACGTCCTTCCAGTGTCCCCAGGGGATTTCCATGACCAAAAGATAATGGTTAAGGAAGACACAGTAAACAGTGTAATCATGGCCCATCATCTGCCGGGCACAGATGGCACAGTCTTCATTCTCAAGACAACGCTATAAACTAGGAACACCATCCCCGTCTTGTAGAGGAAGAAACCGAGGAGCATCGAAGTCAAGCAGCTTCCCCAGGATTCACAGGGCTAACAGGTGGCCGAGCAGGGGACCAGGGCTGTCTGACCCCAAACCCCAAACCAGGGCGTTTAATCATTAGACTGCACTCTCTCTCAGATGCCCCCAGAGAGGCCTGACGCAATGGTTATTACTATTTTTTAAAAGCATCGATTAAGAACTTCTGGGTGAAAATGACAAGAGTGAAGCCGGCTGCCAGACTTCTCCCTCACCCAACAAAACGAACAAACAATTATAAAGGCTCAGGAGTGAAAGAACTCACCAGCTGCTGCTCAGCAAGGGAGGGGGTATAAACTGAACTTCAGAAACTCATAGCCAGGAAAAGAAAAAGTGGATCCTGGAGTCTAACCAAGAGTCCTAACTCGGTGCGGCTCCTATCCTGCCCTCTGAGACTTCTTGGTGGGTCTGAGCGGGAGGCCTTCCCTTTCCCTCTTCTGACTGGCTGCAGATTCTGGAGAGAAACGGATGGGCCAGATGGATAGTGTAGGGAATACTCTGATGGAAGCGAAGCCTCCATGGCGGTGTGTGTTGGGGGGATGATTCAAAACCTGAGGGTATCCTTTTCTGGAATGGGATACAGCCCGAAACTAGGTGGAGGAAACCCTGCTGTAGGCCTTTCAATAGAGCCGCTGTCTACAATAAAACAGACCGCTTGCTCTCTGCCTCCATGGAGCCTGAGCCCTGCGTCCCCCCGCCGGCTGCACGAGAGGGCAGAGACTGAGAAGCCCTGGGCCTCACGGCCCAGCAGGAGGCAAACCAGCCCCTCTCACACCGGGGAGCAGGGTCAGACGTCGCCTCCCTTCATGAGAGCCGTGGAATATCCAGATGGAGCCTCTCACATGGAAGCAAGATGAAAAGAAACGGTGTGGCAAACGCTACAAGTGTCCTCTCAGGAAAAAGGGAAAGAGGAAAGAAGAGAGCATTGTCCAGATTCCCCAGCCTAGAAGGCAGCCCCGAGGCACACGAGGAAATCCCCCACGTCCTTGAGAACTCGGGCTGAATAAAACAAAACCCGAAAAATGAGATGAGAACACAAATGGGTAAGATGAAAGGGGAGATTGGAAACCTAGGGGAACAAACAAATCAAGGACTGAAACAAGACAGGACCGGAGGGATACCGGAGTAGAAACAGACCATCCCAGTGACTGTCGGTGAAGAAGATGGAGATTATAGCCATTAGAAAGAAGCTGATGCATTTGGAAGGCAGAACATCCAACGTATGGATTCCTGGAACGCTGGAAAGAGAAAAGCCAAGAAGTGGCACAGAAGTAGTCAGAGATGGAAACCAAAAGAATTCCTCTGTCATGAATAAAGAGCATCCCTGTTCCAGGGAAATCTGGTACAGAACCCTCCACTCCGAGGCATTCCTCTTGTGAAGCTTCTGAACCTCAAGGAATTCTTCACCCACCAGGTAGACAAAACAAGTTGCTTATAAGAGGGAAAAAACAGACTGGCGTGAGATTTGTCTCATCCAGTGCCAGCAGGCAGTGGAGCAGCTCTGCGTGTCCTGAGGGAGGGAAGCAAAGGAGCCCAGCAAGTCAGATGCAAATGTTTTCATGAAAGAGATCGGAGGACTCTTTCGAAAGTGTAGGACTGCCGAAAAACGGACTTCATGACGAAACCCGGCTAAATAAGGGATTGATTTAAAATAAAGACTCCAGGACTGGAGAAGTGACAGGTGGTAAGAATTGAAAATGTTTCGAAACACGAAATAGTAGGAATTATGATTCCTGAACATGAGGTGTATGTTATAAACTTGGATGACGTAGAAATAAGAAGATAACTCACAAGGATTTGGAAGATGGTGCAGTGGAGGTGAAGGAGGGGGAGCTTGCTAATGATCTCATCTTTCATGACCAGAGTCAACGGACTCTGCTCACCATGGAAATCTAGTTAAAACGGAGCGTAGGCACTCCAACCTCTTCATGTTTTTCCTGACCTCTTTTGTTAATCTTAGAAGGCCCTTTTAGGAAATAATATCTCTTGTGGTGGAGAAATATTTATTTGAAGAGCAGCAATTCCTTATGTTTTATTTCAGTTCCTTTTTCTGGTTAAATTAAAGTAAATACTTTTAATTAAAAATAGCAAGTGTGGTATAATCCAATTTTAATAAATTCTATTCTTGCATCCATCCACCTATCCATCCTTCTCCATATATATATATATATATATATATATGTACTTTTATGCACAGAAAAATGTTCAAAATAATGTTCACTTGATGCCAACAGTCAGGCTTTCTAAGTGGTAGGAATTTGGGTAGTTTTTCTTAAATAAAATAAAATAGACTAAAGGCTGAGGAAAACAAAGCACTGGTTGGGCTCCTTGGCCCAACGTCTCCAAAGCAGGTCGGGGCAACATCATTAAGGTAAGAGCTAAGCCTGCGTCCTCTGGGGTGGGGACCAAGTCTCGGGGGGGTGAGTTGGGCGAGGGAGTGTGGGACGCTCAAGCAGAGTCACAAGCCCTGTGCGTCCCGTGTCACTCAGAGCCAGGGTCTTCCTGGGAAGGGACCCCCTCAGTGGTCTGGGCACGGGCGAGAACGCAGCCTTCCTCCCTGGGTTTGTCCACTTGGACCACAACAAAGGGCCTTTGTGAAATCCAAGCATTAGGTGCTGGGGGTGTTCAATGTCCTTCAGAACAGAAGGCGTTATTACTCACAACCAGCAGCTTGTCCAAGGATTATCTCATGGCCAGAAGTATTTATAGACCATTTTTCTCCTTAAAGGATATTAGTGTAAATGAAAAACTACTGTCTCCTTAACCGCATTATTGGCACATGAATGGAAAATATTACCCCCGATCCTAAGTGGGAATAATTTCAAACTCCGGGGTACTCTTTTCAGGAACAGCAAATGCTTTGTAAGTAAAAATGAGCAATTTGTGGCAAATGTAATTTTAATGGTAATCTCTGGCCTTTATTTATTGCTGTTATGATTATGTAACAGATCAAAATGTATTATATTCTATTTTAACAATATATTGTACAATAACAACTGAAGACATTATGTTTATGTTCCTAAAGATAGCCAATCATTAGAACCATGTGGGGAGCTTTGAAAAAATACAAATTTCCAGACCCTGTCCCCCACACACACACACACACCTGGATGGCCAGAAGGCTTCCTAGGTGTCTCTGATCCACAGCCAGGGCTGAGATCCACTCCTGCAGAGGTGGCAGGTGAAAAACCTTGAACAGCCATTCCCAAGGTCTTGGTGAGTGAAAAGGGGTAACCTGGGGTGTCTCTAGTGGCCACAGCTCTCTACAGTTTCCAGTGACTTTAATGAAGACCAAATCATCAAGCTGATCAAATTTTTAGACACAAAACTGGAAGAGATTTAAAAATATATTGGATAGCAGGACTCAAAGGGATCATGCATGGTTTACTGGAAGCAACCAGTAAGATGAGATTTAAAAGAATACATGTAAAGTTGACGTTTAGGGGGGAAAATGATCAGTTACAAGACGGCTGAGACTTGCCTCCATCATATATCAGGCCATATGAAAAGTCCTGAGGCTCTTAGCTGACCTCAAGCTCAAAGTGAGCCAAGAAGACATCCAATCAATACGGCAACATGAAAAATCTTCCTTCTGCCTCGAAATACATAGAAATGTTGGATAAATTCCCAGCTGCCACAAATGAAGAAAGAACTGAAAGCCAGAGCAGGTGAGTGGAAGATGAGGCCAAAGGGCCCACAGGGGTCTTCATGGGAACTGGGCCTATTCCACACGGGCTGCATGGGATGGAGACGGGGCCTCAGCCAGCGCCGGATGGCAAGAGTCCAGCAGCAAGCTGGGGCCCCAGGGAGCTGCCTCGTGCATGAAACAGGCTCTCGGAGAGCTCTGTTTGGCAGCCTGGAGATGTGGCTAGAAAGCTGTCCTTCCACTCAGCGCTGAGTGGGGGCAGGCACTCTTGACCTGGAGCACTAAGCCTGCACCACACACAGCTGTGGAGCCCAAATTCATTCACGCTCCCCACTAGAGAAAGCCACGCTGAGAAGTTGACAGAACACCCTCCTCGGCCCGGTGGCGCCTGTGGGGCTGGGGCGGGTGGGAGGAGACACTCAGCAGCCCTGCTGTGGGCTCTGTGGGATCAGAGGTCACCTTATGCACACGTGCTGGGGGGGAGGTGCCGGTGCAGCTGCAGTGACCTTCCGTTAGCCCTGCAGGGGGCCGGGGGCACTCACTTGTAGTTGTCGTCTTCCACAAACTTCTGGAGCTCTTCAATGTAGCGCACGGACTTCAGGTACTTCTGCACGTGGGGCAGGGTTGTGAGGTGGTCTGGAGGAGGAGGACAAAACCCAGGGGCTTCAGTCTCTCCCCATCCCCAGGCCCCCCATGAGAAGCTCCTTAGGGACTGAGACATATATTCAGTCTTTCAACAGTTGCTTATGATCCCTTAGGCCGGGCCTGTGCTGGGCCCAGAGGGGTCCCTCAGGAAGTGCCCCCCAGATGGCAGGGCCACAGACACCACACCCTGAGGTCACCACAGTTCCTTGGCTGGGGAAAGATGGGTCTTGGGGGAAAGATGGCCTCCAGCGAGGTGTGTGTGCCCTAAAACAGGTCTCCACTGGAGTAACTGGCCAAGCCTCCCATGCTTGCCCAACCCCGTGTGACAAGAATGCAAGAAGGAATGAACGCCATCCAGCCTGGTGTGCAGGCCCAACCCAGATCCTGGCACAGCCTGAGAGTCTGGCCCACGGGCTGGAGCTGCTGCACCCTAAGAGGAAAGGGAAGGACCTAGACTCTTGAGCGCCTGTTCTGTGCCAGGCTCTGCACCCAGTGATTTCTAGAAGCCATCTGCCTCAGCCTTTGCACCTGCCTCATTTCGGGGAGTAAGATGTCAACTGCACACAGGAGGAAGCCATGGCGACTTGCCATGTCACACTGCTGAGAAGTTTTGACCCCAGGTCACCTGCGGCCTCGGCCACACTGCCCTGTCTCTCTGTCCCGGGGTGACTGACGTCAGGTGCCCCCCCCAGACCGTCACAGTCACTGCACTCTTTCTGAGGGGGCCGTAAACCCTCCGTGATGCGCTCTGTCATTCGTTCCCCACAGGGTGGGACAGACCAGTTAAGGAGAGAGGTTGAGGCAGTGGAGGACGCTGTGGAGAGGAGTGGAGAAAGGGTGGGAAAGGGCCCTCGCTTTCCCGGGGCGGTGGGGGGCGGGCGGGTGCATCCAGGTGCCGCAAGGAGCCCCTGATGGCTCTGCCTCGTAACTGAGACTCTCGGCAGGTCATTCTCTTTCTCTAGGGCCTAGTTGTTCTCGTCTCTGAAATGGGGATAATGACCCCTGCTTCACGGAGCTGACGATGGGGAAGGGGCAGGGGAACCTAATGGTAGTAAGAGTGAGCATTTCCTGAGCTCTAATGAAATGCTGGGGTGGGCTAAGGGCTCTGCACAGTCATGTCCCCATCTTTACTATGAGAAAAGTTCAGACTTAGGACAAAGTGACTTTTCAGGAGGCGGAGCCAAGACGTGAACCCACATCTGTCTGACCCCAAAGCTGTGTATGTAATTGCTCTGCTGGCCAGCAGGACCAGTGTCGAGGTCCTTGAGTGGAAAGGGCACTGGGAACACAGTCCCCTCCCTGTTCCTCTGGGCAGAAGAAGAGCTGGTCGGGAAGTGCGGGCGCTTGTAGGGGCGGCACTCATGAGCGGACCTTTGGCTTGTGTGGCCCCCCTGCAGTGGCCTTACCACATGGAGGCTGTTGGTTTCTCCCACCCTACGTACTGGAGGTGGTGTTGCTCTCTTCCTTGGCCCGCTTTGCTGCTTCCAGACTTTTACTCTCCCCCATCCTGTGAAAACCTGCTCCAAGGAGGCACACTCCTGCACCTCGGCCACCCTCCCCCTCTTCTCTGCTGACTTCTGCCGCCGGACGCCCTGGTCACTCAGGCCCATTCCTGGAGGGCCGGGGCACCTGGCTCCCAATCAAGCCCCATCCCCCACCGTCCACATGGACGGCCCATCAGCATTGCCAGCAACACCTCCTCCAACCATCTCAGATGCCCACCATCACAGTCACCCTTTGTATCTGGTCACGTGTGGCAGAGCCTGGCCAGTTGTTGACCAAGTCATTTCCCTATTCCCTCTAGGCCCGCAGCTACGTTGCATTCCTGGCCTCCCTCGGCAGAAGTGATGAGCACCACGTGCAAGTCTGGTCCATAAATTCCACTCTGGTATGATTCTCTCTCCTTCTGCATCTTCCAGCTGGATGTAGAGGTCAGTGGAGGACTCGGGGCCATGGGACACGGCAGAGCCACGAGATAGAGGAGCCCAAGTACCTGAATCTGCTTGGAGGAGAGCCACCCAGGAGGTGCCCACAAAGCTCTTCATGAATGAAGGACCTGGGCTCTGCCACTCATTGGACGTGTGACCTTAGACAAGTGACTACACTGTCTTCAGCCTCAGTTTCCTCATCTGTGATACAGAGATGGTAACATCTAGTTTGCATAGTCTCTGAAGATCAAACATGCTTATAAAGGATCCAGAACGTGTTTGATACTCAAGATATCAAAGTGAAAAGCTTTGTGGAGACTACCTTGTTTCTAGAGCTTTCTCACTGACAAGGTGCTGGACCCAAATTTCGGTGATGTAAGATTTCCCAATTCCAACACCAGGGGTACTAACCGTAGCTGCAGGAAACTTGTAAATCCGCAATTATTCGGAGAATATTGTTCATCTGATTGGATCTTTGTTCGTTTTCCATGATGCTGCCTGAGGCAGGATATGCAGAATCAATGTAGATTAAATCCAGAAGATAGATGCCTAAAATTAAGGAAGATATTTAATGATGGTAGGTGTTCACCATAAATCAGAACAAAATGGCACAAAACAGAACTGCTGTGCTAGAAGGTATAGGGTGACATGGAAAAATGCGGTATGATTTGGGCTTCAATTCCAGTCCTGACTACTAACTCTTCACACAGACTGCTCAACTTTAAATCAAACATCTGAGCAACCACCAAAATGAATGCTGGCAAGATTTCAGCATTTCTAGTTCATACACTCTCCAGCAACAAGGGTTATTACCTGTAACCCAACTGGAAAATAACAGGACACGAAAGGGATGAATGAATGCTTGTGTTTCTTACCAACCACTGCAGTTTAATAGGTCTAAGTTGTCATATCCAGGAGAACACTGTCTGAATTCAGTTTTTCATTTATTCACTTAGCTGTGTGTCTACTTGTTTATCTATCTGTCCACAGATACACATACACACACCCCAAATCATAAATTAAAGAACAAAAGAAGAAATCGAAAAAGCAACTGTCCTTGGTACAAAGAACTAAGGCTAGACAGAGAATTCTCCTGAGGGTGCTTAATAAGAAAATAACATGTGATATGAAAACACTGCTGTGATAGGCCAGCGCAGAGCCTCAGCATGGTCTCATGGCATCACCCCAGGGGGAATTCGGGACAAGCCACCTGGCCAGGGATGAGAAAACAGGACTGGCTGTGTGGTGTGGCCCAGCTGACTGGCTTGCTGCAGGGTCGGGTCGCACTTTAGTCTCTCTGGAGATGTGCATGGACAACGGGTGACATATCCTTCCAGCAGCCCCCCATGAGTACTGCCACTACACCGTTAATATTGGTGGGGTTGAGCAGGAGTAGTGATGTAAAGTAGAATTTAAGGCAGAAAACATTGAACAAGGCAAAGAGGAGTGATTGATATTAATGAAAGGCACAGTGGATTGAGAAGATCTAATGATTACTAACTTCTATGCATAAAGCAACATTGCACCAAAATATACAAAGCAAAAAAGTGCCAAAAATGAAAAGTGGATTCAAGAAAGGAGGGAGCCTTTGGTATGTCTCTTCGAGAATTTGTGTGTGTGTGTGTGTGTGTGTGTGTGTGCGTACACATATGTATGTACATACAAAAATATACACACATATATATACATGCATCTACAGATATACATATGTATGTGTCCATATATAAATGTAGTATTTAAGTAACAAAATTAACAAGCTTGGTGTTATATAAATAAAAATATAATCCTTTTTAAATTCTCATGGAATGCTTACAAACACTGATTATATGCTAGTCTATAAAAAAATGCTCAATAAGCTCCAAAAAGTAAATGTCATATTATCTGCTCTCTTTGACCTTACAGTACATCTAGGATTTAACAATATAGAAAAAATTCTAACCATTTGTTAAACACACACACACACACACACACACACACACACACAACACACACACACTCATAAGCAACTCTCAGGTCAAATAAAAAACAAAAAAATCTAAAATAAGAAATCTATTCAAAGGTAATGACAATAAGAACACTACATATCAAAATTTATGGGATCAGACCAAAGTGGTAATCAGAGGAAAATTTATAGCCTTGAAAGTTTACTATTAAACTACTAAGAATGATAACAAATGTAATTAACTAGGTACTTAATATTAAAGCTGTAGGTTTTCTGCATGGCTGGACAAACACTGCACTGACTTACACATTCATTATGTTATTTGTTCTTATAAAACCCATTTTACAGAGGAAGAAAAGGAAATGCACAGAGGATGTTTAACTCGTTCCAGGTCACATAGCCGGTAAATGATGGGGATGGGAGCTGAATCCAAGCCTGCCTCCGCAGAGTACATGCTTCCTGCCATCGCAGTGGACTGCTGGTGCTGGATACCATGAGTCATTCGTCCGCTTTTAAAATAGCTACACATTTTTACGGGAAACTGTTAATCACAGAAACATATGCTAGCACTTCTCATAGGAATCATTTCCACTTCCCTTCTTTTTAGTGGCACCATGTTTCCAAAATTTTAAAAATTAGAAGTCATTTCCCTTGTATAGAAGCTCCAAGTTTGGAACATTTAAGTCCACAGATTTATTACTTCTTGACCTTGTTTTTCCTCTTCCCTCTTAAAAATGTAACTCAGCTACCTCCCCAAGGATTCAGCAATGGCAATCCCGAAAATCCCATTAACGCTTCAACCACAACAAAAAGTACCCCCTAGTGCTGAGCATGAGGTGAGGGGATAAGGGACACAAGGCAGCTTTGTTCCAGAGGCCAACGTTGTGCAGACCCGAACGCAGCTGGCTCTGAGCAGCAGAGTGAACTCAGCCCGGGAGCAGGGTCACCAAGGAGCAGGATATGGGAAAGGGAGAGAACTGACGCTTCCTGGGATTTGCTACAAGACGGGAACCTCCTCCTCTCCTCTCCTGTGGTCCTCCCATCGACCCCATGGGGAGGTTAAGGAGAAAACTAAAGTTCAGAGAGATTAAGAAATGAGCCTGAGGCCTCACAGCGAGTGTGTTGGATTTGAACCCAGGTCTGTCTGGCTCCAGTGCCTGTTCCGACCCACTCACTGGACATGAGAAACACACGAGGAATCAGTTGCCTTTTCTCAAATAACACCCCCGGCATGGAAGGCTCACCCTCCTCTGTCCTGTGAGGACTGGGGCTGGCCCCTCTGCATCCTCTCAGGTCCTGGCTCTGCAGACAGAGGCCAGGAGAAGCTCGCCTTCGAAGGGGCCGAACACCATTTCCACCCCAGCTTCTGCCTGTCCCCTCAGGGCATGGGGAGCTCACTACTTCATAGGAGCAAACCCCACTGTAGAGTGTTCATCACCCTCCTCCACAAAACACCTATCTGTTCCCCTGACCTGAGAGTCCAGGCCAGGGCCACCACAGGTGAGGACGGAGGGGACCTCCCAAAGGAGGCCTCCTGGCCCTGGTGGCCGGGGCAGACCCCAAGCCTCAGCAACACCTGGACAGAATTCCCATATGAACAGCCTGTCACTCCCAAAGCAGCAAATCTGCAGGTGATACTGCACAAATCCAGAGAAATCTTCCCAGTATTGTCATTAGCCTGTAACTGGAAATATTTAAAAGCCTAAACCATGATGAAATCATTAGAATAGCCACCTCCCACTTGTACTTGGCCAGAGCAGCGCGAAGCCTGACACACAGCACTCACCACAGCCACCATTAGATACTGACTGGCCTCGTTCATGTATCTACTGTCTGATTCCCCCATCAGACTTTATTAAAACCCCTCTCAGGAGGAAGCGTCCTGTTCCACAAGCTCAACCCCAGCGGCTGGAACAGAGCACACAGGAGCTGCTTGGTGAACATTAGTTGAAAGAAGGAAGGTATGAATGAAGGCATACTTTAGGCCACAAAATAACCTTACAAAGTACATCATTACCCTCATTTCAGAGCTGAAGAAAGAGACATGGGGAGTCAAGTGATGATTATAATAAGACTGAGCACTTACTGTGTTCCAGGTCCTAAACTAAGAGCTTTGCCCTGTTTGTTGATTTGCCATAACCATGCTGTTATCAGGGAGGTTTTATCTCTACTTTACAGAGGAAGAAGCTAAAGCTGAGAGCCCTGCATCACCTGTCTGAGATCACACAGCTGGGAAGTGGCAGAGGCAAGATTTGAACACAGGTCAGTCCAGGCTGCCACACTGTCAAGTCCTTCTTTGACCCCAGCTAGATCCCCTGGAGCCTGGCAGCTGGTGAGGCAGGATGGGGCACAGCTGACCCCACAGGCATCCAGGCCATGGCTCTCCCTGCTTGACACCCCCTTGGGGTCAACATTCTCCAGGAGGGCTGACGACTACATGGTGGCTGCACCGTCCACCTCCTCCCCGCGGCCTCCCTGGCACCCATCGTGACACATCTGTCCCAGGTCCCATCGTCAGCGGGCCCACCATGGCCTGGGGGCCCTGCCAGCTCTGCCCCGTGACACACAGCTGTGGTGGAAGTGGGAGAGCGTGGGGCTTGGAGCCAGAAGACCTGGAACACTGGCTCTGCCGCCTACCAGCTGGGTGGCCTCAGGCAAGCCTTTTTGCCTCCCGGGACCTGTGTTTCCTTGACTGTGACTGGGGATAATGATGGTGATTGTGAAGTCTCCCGGCCCAGGGCCTGGACCACTGAGGTACCTGTGAAGCTGAGCTGACCCCGAGCCTGGCTCCATGGCGAGGCCCCACTTGGAACTGGAGCGGGACGCCCGTGGGAGAGACGCACCCAGCCGGGTTTGCCATAACTGTGGATGGCGCCCAGATGCTGACCACGTGCGGCCACCTACCTCAGACGACCAGCTCTGGGAACTTCCGTCTGGATTGAGACAGCACAGCTGGGATGTCTCAGCTCCCTTCCTTTTACACAGCGTTACTGTGGCAAAAGACACCGTGTTGTTGGCCTTGTCAAGACGGACAGTAACTGGACCAGCTACTGGCCCTGGCGGCCGTGAGGCTGAGCAGTGCCAGGGGCTGGAGCTGGACTGGGAGGTGCAGACGCATTGGAGGAAACAACCGTAATACTAACAGCCACTGTCTGCGACAGGAGAGGCTGGCCTTGCTTGTACCACAGCATCCTCACCGCAACTGGCACAGCACAGTAGGTGTTCTCACTTCTTCATTTTACAGATTAGGGAATGGAAGCTCACAGAGCAGAAGTGACACATCCAAGACCGTACAACCTACAAGTGGGGGAATCAGGATTTGAATTCATGCCCGCCTGACCCCAAAGATTTGGGACAGAGAGCAGTGCTGAAAGCTGGGGGCTGGGAGTCCTGGCTGGCACAGGGACAAGGGTGCCAGAGTCAGAGCTGGGGCTGCGAGGACCCCTCCTGTGGCCTGCCACCCACCCGAGGACACGGCTGGCAGCCGGCATCCACTCTGTGGCTCGCCTGCCTGCAGACTCAACCTCCTGTGAGATGGACAGCTACCCAGAATATGTTCTGTTCCCTCCTGCCACACCCCACACAGGGCCTGGTGACACTGCTGTGGCTGCAACAGGGGTGCCAACCAGCCTGCCACGGTGAGGCAGAGAGCCCCGGGGCCGGGGATGAGCAGCCCTCCGCTGGCTCTGCTGTGGATGCCTCCACAGCTGGGTTGGTCCCAAGCCCAGGGGCATGTGGCCAAACCTCCTTCCTGACAGTGAATCCAGGCCCCCCGCCAGGGGTGTCCACAAGACACCCTGGCCCTGAGGAGGGAGTGTCAGGCTGACAAAGGAGGTGCTCTCCTGAACAGACCCTTCTCTTAAGCTGAGGGACACAGGCTCCGTGGTGCAGAGCCTGCTTGAAGCTGGGCGCTCCCAGTCTCTCAGAGCCAAAGCCCGCGGCTGGCACCGGGCTTCACCGCCAGCCCAGAAATTCACTGCTCTCGTTTCTCCCATCGCCACCCGTCTCACTTCCATCCCGAGGCTGGTTTTGGTTTTTCTCACACAGCTATCTATTTAATAAGGAAAATTCTGCTGTGTTGAGGGGAAAAAACCTTCCACAGCATAAAAATATGCCACATTTCCATCTTATGCTTTCCATTTTCTTTCTCTCTTTCTTTTAAAGTTTGAGATGAAAGACTTTTCTCCCATTTCTCCTGCTCTGCTTTGAAAAGATCATTTTCAAACTTCAGAAATGAGGAGTGCTGGCACCCGGAACTATACTTGTGTGGTTTGATCACATAAACTCCTGATACATTCCAAATGAAATAACAGAGCAGCAGCTCATTAAGGTTTTGTTTTTGGTTTTTGTTTTTTTTTTTTATGAGAGCACAAAGCGATGCCATCGACTGCAGAAGGAGATCTCAGTGGGCGGCTCACGCTCCCTGTCTGATGCAGAAGACTGAGTGTTAATTAGTGCCCGTTAATTAGTATCAGTTGTGTAAAACACGGACTTCAGAACAAATCCTCATCTAAAGAATATTATTCCTCAAGTGAAATGTGTTGGAAGCTGGCTGACACTGAGACAAACATTTCCCAGGTCTGCAGAAAGGGGGCGGGGCCAGGCAGTCACACCTCAGGTGGTCAGAGGCCATGTTTCTTAGAGGAGCACATGGCCTCCTGTTTTTCTTGGTGTTGGGGCGGGTGAATCGCAAAGGTACGTGAACAAAGCCTTACAGCCCACAGAGAATCTCCTCTGGCTCCCCGAGGTCAAATGAGGACACAACCACAGATTCCCCCCCACCCCCTGCCCTGGGGATTACCTGGTAATCTACAGGGGCAATGGGATGGCCTACTCTTTGCAAAGGTTCTCCTAAGAGCTGTGGGATGGTGTAGCATGTGCTGGTATTCTGACCAGCAGTAAGAAAGGGCATAAGGAGAGGGCATTAATCTGGTGATTATTATTCAGCTTGTTTTGTGCCAGACACTGTGCTAAGTAAATTACACGTACTATCTAATTTAATCCTTCAACAATTCTATTGGCAGTAGAGAAGAAACTGGTACTTTTTGTCTGCCTAACATCTATTCCCAATTCTTTTTTTTTTTTTTTTAATTTATTCCCAATTCTTTTGGAAACAGCCTTCACTTTTCCTCTGGGGGAAACGATACCTCCCATACTTGTAACCCATGTGGTTTTGGTAGGTCTGAAGCAATTTCATTCCATCCCCTGCCCCAGGGGTAAAAACAAATTTTAAAAACGAACCATTTGGGAAAGGAAAAAAACACTCCAAAAAATTCAGAGATGAAAGAAGGAATTAAAATCACAAACTATCTACATATAGGATGCAATCAAAATCACATAACTCTGCTCAGAGAAAAATTCATAGTCTCAAATGCTTATATTAATAATTAAGAAAGATAAAAAAGAAATGAACTTAGTGTTCATTATAGAGAACTAAAAAGAACAAAACAAAAGAAAGTAGGAGAAAGCATTAAAAATATAAAATCAGAAATATTTATCACTGCAGAGTGATAAATAAAACTGAAAGTTGGTTCTTTGAAAAAGTCAATAAAGTAGACAATCTTTGGTATGTATGATGGAGGAAAAAACAAAAGGTAAAAACACAGATGTGCATTGTTAGGGTTGAGAGAAGGGATATGATTTCAAATATGGAGGAGAAGTTAAAATAGTGGTATGTGCAATTTTTATGCCAACATATTTGAAAATGTAGATGAAATGTGTGCTTACTAGGAAAATCTATCTTCCCAAAATTGTCTCAAGAAGGGGCAAAACCTTCAACTCACCAAATAAAGAGAAAATATTAACAATATTAAGAAAGATACCATGATTAAAAAGTACATTGTCCAATGGTTTTATGGACCCATCCATTAAACTGTAAAAGAAAAACCAAATATTACTTAAACTGTTCCAGAGACAGGAAGAGTCGGAAATATGTGCAGCTCTTTTTATGACTCGAGCATAACCATTGTATCAAAACCTGACAGACATGGCATAAAAAAGAGACCAATATCATTAATACATAAAGATCCAAATAAAACGTTAGCAAATAAAACTCACCAGTGTTTAATAAAAATAGCAAATCAAATTAGCAGTATCTTGAAGCAAACAGGTTTACTACAGGATTGCAATGGTATTTCAACAAATGATCTTGAGAGATGCTGAAAAGTCACTGATAACTTTAGTATCTATTCCTGATAAAGCACTAAGCTAGGAACAGACTTCCTTAATATGACAAAGGATGCATGGTAGAAACACTAACACAATCTTCTTAACGTTGAATTCCTATTGAGAGGAACAAGTCAAGAATACTTGCCGTTCTGCTATAATTTAACACTATTCTAGATGCACAAATCTATGAGCTAAGACAAAGAAATGTGGTATAAACATTAAAGACACATGTAACATTGTCATTATTTCCAGGTTACATAATTAATTACCATATTAATTATATAATTAAGTAATCTAGGATAATCAACTGGAAAACTATTACAACTAAATAACAGAGTTAAGTTCAAAGTAAATATACACAAATCACTAGCATTCCTTTTTCTATTAAAAAAATTTTTTTGACTTCTTTATTGGAGTATAATTGCTTTACAATGGTGTGTTAGTTTCTGCTGTATAACAAAGTGAATCAGCTATATGTATACATATATCCCCATATCCCCTCCCTCTTGCGTCTCCCTCCTACCCTCCCTATCCCACCCCCCTAGGTGGTCACAAAGCACCGAGCTGATCTCCCTGTGCTATGCGGCTGCTTCCCACTAGCTATCTGTTTTACATTTGGTAGTGTATATATGTCAATGCTACTCTCCCACTTCATCCCAGCTTATCCTTCCCCCTCCCCATCTCCTCAAGTCCATTCTCTGTGTCTGCATCTTTATTCCTGTCCTGCTCCTAGGTTCGTCAGAACCTTTTTTTTTTTTTTGATTCCATATACATGTGTTAGCATATGGTATTTGTTTTCCTTTTTCTGACTTACTTCACTCTGTATGACAGACTCTACGTCCATCTACCTCACTACAAATAACTCAATTTTGTTTCTTTTTATGGCTGAGTAATATTCCATTGTGTATATGTGCCACATCTTCTTTATCCATTCATCTGCTGGTGGACACTAGGTTGCTTCCATGTCCTGGCTATTGTAAATAGAGCTGCAGTGAACACTGTGGTACATGGCTCTTTTTGAATTATGGTTTTCACAGGGTATATGCCCAGGAGTGGGATTGCTGGGTCGTATGGTAGTTCTATTTTTAGTTTTTTAAGCAACCTCCATACTGTTCTCCATAGTGGCTGTATCAATTTACATTCCCACCAACAGTGCAAGACGGTTCCCTTTTCTCCACACCCTCTCCAGCATTTATTGTTTGTAGATTTTTTGATGATGGCCATTCTGACTGGTGTGAGGTGATATCTCATTGTAGTTTTGATTTGCATTTCTCTAATGATTAGTGATGTTGAGCATCCTTTCATGTGTTTGTTGGCAACATGATGTTTGTTTGTTTTTTTTGACTTGAATTATATATATATATATACATATACATATTTTGTTTTTAATACAGCAGGTTTTTTTTTTTTTTTTTTTTGCGGTACGCAGGCCTCTCACTGTTGTGGCCTCTCCCGTTGCGGTGCACAGGCTCCGGATGCGCAGGCTCAGCGGCCATGGCTCACGGGCCCAGCCGCTCCGTGGCATGTGGGATCTTCCCGGACCGGGGCACGAACCCGTGTCCCCTGCATCGGCAGGCGGACTCTCAACCACTGCGCCACCAGGGAAGCCCTAGCAGGTTCTTATTAGTCATCAATTTTATACACATCAGTGTATACATGTCAATCCCAATCTCCCAATTCATCACACCCCCATCCCCACCCCCCCACTGCTTTCCCACCTTGGTGTCCATACGTTTGTTCTCTACATCTGTGTCTCAGTTTCTGCTCTGCAAACCGGTTCATCTGTACCATTTTTCTAGGTTCCACCTATATGTGTTAATATACAATATTTGTTTTTCCCTTTCTGACTTACTTCACTCTGTTTGACAGTCTCTAGATCCAACATTGATGTGTTTTTAAGTGAACAAATCTGGTATGACTATACACACATATATACACACACACCCCTATATTGATACACACACCCTATATTGAAATACACACACAGAAACACCTATATTGAGATACACACACACGCACCCCTATATTGATGCACACACACACACACACACACACACACCCTCCCTATAGTGAGATACATACACACCCTATATTGAGATACACACACACACCCCTGTGCTGAGATACACACACACACACAACCCTATATTGAGATACACACACACCCCTATATTGACATGCACACACACCCTATATTGAGATACACACAAACACACACCCCTATACTGAGATACACACACACACCACTATGCTGAGACATACACACACACCTCTATACTGAGATACACACACCCCTATATTGAGATACACACAGACACACACACACACCCCTATATTGAGATACACACACATACACACACAACCCCCATATTGAGATACACACACACACCCCTATATTGAGCTACACACACACACACACACACACACACACACACACACGAAAGAGAGAGAGAGAGAATATATTGCCCAATCTGTTAACAGCAACCACCTTCAGGGATAGTTTAGGGTTATTTTTTGTTTTATACTATTTTTTCAGCCTTTAGCTATGAATATGTACTACTTTTAGAAATAGAAAAGAGCAAGATCTCTATCTCTCCTTCTTTCTTCAAAAAAGCAAACACTTTTTTGGCAGGGAGAAGGGACGTAATAGTTGACGCAAATGATTTTCCAAGCATTCTCAGTTCCTGTTGAAAACCCGGTCTTTAGTTTTTGATGTAAAGGCCACAAACCTCTACCGACTACCTGTGATCTGTCTCCAGGCCATTGTTCACACTTCATTATCACCTTTGGTCTCCACCTCTAACCCATTCCGCCCTGTGATTTCTCAAACCCAATCAGATCGTACCCTTCCTCAATTTAAAATTACCCAACAACTCTCCCTCTGCAGGTGTTCACGGCTCCTGGGTTCCGTCCCTCGCCGCCTGCTTCTCTGGGCTTTCCTCCCGCCCTCCTCTCATGTGATGCTCTAGCTGGGTGCGGGCCCCGTGTGGCTGGCTCCCTGGACCAGCCCTCTGCTTCGTGCCTCTGAGCTTGGCAGAGCTGTGTCCACCCCATGCCCACTCGGCCTCCTTTTCTGGCTGTTAGCGGGCTCCTCCTGGGCTCTCAGAGCACGCGCCCTCCCCTCGACTACAGCATTTATCACACACTCTTTGAGGGCCAGGTCTGCATCTTTTCCGCCTCTGCATTCTCAAGGGCCCAGCACAGGGTAGGGGACGACCAAACGGGACGCTGAGTCTTTATCTGCACATATATGACTCTTTATTCTGGCCACCGAAATCCCACTGCTCAGTGGATAAGCGTGGCCGTGGCTGCCAAGCACCCCACTCCACAGCCACCCTAACAGGGTCAGCCCTGTGTTCTGGTGTCTCCAAGCTAAATACCCATATTTCTCAGTGCTATGAAGGGCTTCCAGAGGAGCTAACGTCACCAAAAGGAAACGCAAGATGATTCCCCCAGTGAAAGCCTCGGAAACCTGCCTCATGTTGGGTAGAACCGAGGCTGCCCATGTGCCAAGGAAAACACTCTCCAGCTTGTCTTTCCAACCCTGGCTCAAGGATTCGCTACTGTGCACAGAAAGGCTCCCTGGACGTCCGAGGCCACCAGGATTCCAGCCAGGGAATGAGCTCACAGACGGCTGCTTCAGTCACCAAAGTATTTTCCACTTCCCCAAATGCGCTCACGTATCTGCGACCACACTTCACCTAGTCTTTAAGTATAACAAAAAAATAATGGAGGCAAAGGCAAAACTGTCAGATTTATTCATTGCTCAATGGAAACTGTGTAACACAACACGACATTCTAAACCTCAATCGCCAATCCCTGCATTCTCTGGGAAACGAGCAACAGATTTGTGGAGGGTTAGCCAGATCTAAGCCGATTTCCGCTATCTGAAAGCAAATTCTTTTCTGATTTTGCTGAAATCAAATACTGAAAGACTCTCCCTGGGCCCCTTGGGAAGAAAGAAAGCATCCGACTACTAATTTATTTGTGGTTTTCAGGCTCAGGTGTTTTGATCTCTCCCTTTCTTGATGTAGATGAGAGGATGGGAGTCCCACAGGACTGTCCCGGGAAACCGCTTTCGGACAACAGGGGCTCCTGTGGCCCTACCGTGGGGGTCATCTCTGTGGGCTCTGCCCTGCTGCAGGTCACACTGGAGACCCTCCCTGGCCCAGCCAGATCCAGCTGGCCCAGGGCCAGCCCAGCCTTTTCCAGTCCTAGGCCATAGTCTCGGTCTGTAGGGGGCGCTACTCCCACGGAGCCTGTGGGCCGATCTCACCAGGGCAGGAGAAGCACACGCCCCCACCAGCAGGGGGCGCTGGAAGTAGTCATGCTGTTGCTAGTCTGGGATTGTCTGTTGGGTGGCATGGGAGGGTGGAGGGGAGCCGGGCTGTCACTGGCTGGAATCATGCGTCAGACTGGAAGGCCCACCCACACCTACTCTCTTTGTGTTACCTGCCCACCCCCTCACCCCTGCCCCGGCCCACTAGACTCAACGCCCATGGGAAATGATTCAAAACACCTGACCCCCATGACTCTGGGCTCCTGGTCACCTCCTTGAGACCTAGACCTCTACTCTGGTTGGTTCTCCAGCACCAACTTTCCTCAGTCCTGGCTCCTCCCCTTCTTCACAGCACACTGCCCTTCCAGCAGGCTTTGGGGCCAACACTACCCTTACTAGGACATTCATTCCTGGCTATACCATCGGAGGGTGATTTGCAGGGAAGAGAGAGGCCGAAGTGGCAGGAGAGCATGTCTACTGACCAATCAGAAGTGGTGGGGAGCTAGATGGAAGGCGGCGGGTCCCTGTGGGGAGAGGAAGCTTCAAGGGCACAGGGTGATGTGCTCAGGGACCAGCCCACTAGGTGATGTGAAAGGGCATTAGTGCTACAAATATTTACTAAGTGCTTCCCACATTCTGGACACAGGGGTATAGACAGGCACGGTCCCTGACCTCATGAGGTGTACTAGCCGGCAGATGCACTCAACAGAGGCATTAGTTACACAAATAATTAAGGGCACAGAACTGCTAAAAAATAATACTCTAGTGCATACTTACTTTGGGGAATTATCCTCAGGTGCCCATAAGCGACCCCAGAGGAACCAGTGGTGTATGATACAGAGATGGGCAGGTCCCTGCCTCAGTCTCTCTACTCAATTCCAGAGATGCTAAGTAACCTGCCCAAGGTCACTCAGCACAGACATGGCAGAGGTAGGATTTGAGCCCAGGTCTTTGGCCTAGGGCCAACACTCTTATGGACTATGTTATGTGTGTTACTTATAGCTCAATACATGGAGGAGTGATACTGAAACTCGAGGCATCTGTGTTCAAATCCTGGCATTGTCACTTATTTGTTCAGTGTGATCCCGGGTGAGTTCTTCAACTGCTTTCTTCCTCTGGGAAATGGAGACAGTAGCTTCTCACAGGGCTGAGGTGAAGACTCAGGACCTAACGCACAGGAGAGGGGCTGGTGTAGTATCTAGATAAAGCAGGCACTCAATGAAGTGACTTGCAAAAAAAAAACCAAAAACACCAGCAACTTTAAGAGGTGATGGGGGTACATACCTGTTTCTGAAAACCTTCCAGAAGAGACCAGACAGCCCCTCATAGAGCCTCCCCTGACTTATCACTAAAACTTTTGTGAATAGAAAAAAAGAAGAAAACTACCCCATTAGCTAAGACTGATGGACGGCTTTATTGCTGGAACCTAGGAAGAAACTGAATAGACTACGGGCAGATGTAGAGGACAGAAGTTGAGCAAATGTAGACCTTGTCAATGTGTGCCTCCCAGGGCCTGTCCCCAGACTCAGAGAACCAGCGATATAAAAACATGAAAACTTGGGTCAATGACCAGTACACTGCCCAGCAGGGGCTGACCTGAGGGGCTCTAGGACTTTCCCCTCCACCTTCTCACATCCATTTGCAGATGGCTACCCCCAGAAAAGAACTAAAGCATGTCCAGAGGGAAAACCAAATGCCTACGGATAAGCCCCAAAGATGAATAGATTTCACCTTGGTCAAGGACGCATTCAGAAGAAAGAAAATCCAGTAAGGGGCACATGGAAAAATACTGCCAAATAACAGGGCCTGAACTGCATGCAGAAGGGGCTGAGAATGAGAGCATATGTCCTCGGTCTATTCCAGCATCCGGAAGAAGGTTTCAGGACACCTTTTCTCTTCAACACAGCACAAGAAGACAAGGCTTCTGGGATAGGAGAGAACTGTCAGAGGTGAAACTGCAAGAGGATAAGCTGGAAAGAGAGATGCATGACATAAGAAAAGAAGAAAAAGAAACTAAAAATATGACAGAAGAATTTTAAAAACTAACATCGGAGGCAGCAAGAGCAAAATGGGTATTTTGGATACTCACATCAATGATATGGGGGAGCAATTTGGCGAGGTCAAAATGCCGACGAAAAGGGCAAGGGAAGAAAGAATATATGGGATGTGGGGGCCTGAGAACAGAGAGCTGACCCAGGGAAGGGCATCTACCCAAGGAGCGTGTCCCAGGTCCCTGGAAAGAGATCCATCCCTAGACACACCCTGGATAAACGTTTGAATAAAAAAAAAAGTCTTTCAAAAAAGCAAAAGCAAAAAACCCAAAACCAAAAACCCACCCCAAAACAAAAATAAAACCCCCCAAAACAAAGAAAAACCCATGGAAGTGACCTTGACCCTCCAAGTGAGTTGTAGGGGCCCCTTTTGCTTGGGTCTAATTGAACCTGACCTTCCACCAGAATGACTGTGATGACATACGGTAACTGTCTGTGCAAGTGTTTCCCCGTGGGAGGAGGAGTTTCTCAAAGCAGGAGGTACTGATTATTCATGAAATGTTAGGACATCTGGTGATTTGTCAATTGCTTTCATTTTTTAAGAAGAAAAATATTTTCCCCTAGTGATTATGGTACTTAAGTATAAAGACCCAAAGAGAGGACATATGATTTTGGATGCCATAAAATTTGGTCAATGCACATTTTTTCCATAAGTTTATGGGAATGTTTCACCATCGCAGCCTAAGGGCAGCAGAAGACGTCGACTTCTGGATGCAGTATTAACAGATCACATGTGCTCTAAACCACACTCCCTTGTCAGCAGTCTGTAAAGCCCAGAAACCCCTCCTGCACATGCCGCAGGAGAAAGCAAGCACTAAGTGGCTTGTGTCACTGTGTCAGATGTGGAGGATGCAGGCGAACTCTGAGAATGATGGCTTTTCTGCGGGGCCAAGGGGAGAGGCCACTCAGTCATGGCTGCAACAGCACAGGGAGAGGCAACTCCATCAAGTCCAGAGTACGTGTGAGGAGAGTGCTTCCTGCCAAATCCAGGAGCACCCAGCACCCAGGAAGCAGGAGCCTGCGCTTGCCTGGAGGTGGGCTGGGGGGCGCTGAGAGGGGGCTGGGGGTGGGGGGATGAGGTAGCCTGGGGACACCAGTAAGAAGATCTATTTGGAGGCTGAAAAAGCTCATCTCAGCTGAAGTCTGCCTCAGGGCAATGGTGAAGGAAGAATATTTTGCAAATGTCCTGTTTCCTGGGTGGCAGTGGCCCCGGCTCTGGGCGAAGGTCTGCTCCTCTCCTTCCATCAGGGTTTCCTGACAGTAATCTGGCCTGGATCTTACTCTCAGCAAGACCCTCTGCACAGGGACCCGGGGGTCGGGGAGCTCAAATAGGCTCCTGGGACAAGACAGCTGACTCAGAGCGTGGGGTAGGAGACATGAGCCTCGGGCAAGCGAATGCTGGGAGCGACCAGAGCGTGGTCACACCGAGCGTGGCCCTGGGCTAAGAGCTGCACCTGCATAATCTCATGGAGTCCTCATTTTACAGAAGAGGAAGTAAGCCTCTGAGAGGCTAAATTGTCCCAGATCACACAGCGAGTGCGTGGCAGGGCCAAGAACGCCCCCCAGGCCTCACTTTGGAGTCCGGCTCTGATACTCGCCCTTCCTCGTCCTGGCCTTGCAGGACAGCACGTGAATGCGTGAAGCCTGCCAAGGTGGGGTGGGGACACCAGCATTTGTGGGGTGACCCTGAACCAGACTTTGTGCTCTGGGCCTTAGACCATCTCCTCAGTTCATCTACCAACTGGGCTCCCAGGAAAGCATCATTACCCCCATCATCCAGATGGGGAAACTGAGACTCAGAAAGGTAGGGTGACTTTCCAAAGGTCTCCTGGCCAGTAGTTGGAGAAGCCATGATTGGAATCTAGGTTTGGCTGGTCCCAACCTGTGCTCTGTTCAACAGGAGGACTGTAGGGACCCCCCGTTTTGTTTCATGGCACGAGCTGAGTCCTGTGGTCCCTACCCTCCGAGATCCTTACCCCAGGCCTGGAGGGCTGAGTCATAGGCCCTGTCCTCAGAGGGGGAGATGTCCTTCTGGGGAATGGAAACATCTCCAGGCCAGAACAGGACTTAGTTCTAAGTGGATTACCCAGAGCTCAGGCAGGGTGATTTGTGGCCCACCAACACACTCCAAATGGTGCCCGGGCCCAGGCTCCAGGGATTAAGTGGTCCTCTGGAGGCTAGCCTGGGAAGGCAGTCCCGGAGTGCCATATAGGTGTGGGCTCTGGAACCAGGCAGCCTGGGGGGAGGGCCAACTCTGCTACTGACGCTCTCAGTGGCCTTAGAAAAGTTCCTCAGCTCCTCTGACCCCAAGTTTTGGCCTCTGTAGCAGGGGACAGGCGTTAGCGGTACCTCCCTCAAGCGGAGGTGGGATGAGTCAGGTGAGGTATGTATATCCCCCTGAAGAAGGTCACTGCCCAGTAAAGGCTGAGGTGATGTGATGACATCACTAGAAGTAACTGTCTGTGGCAGGCCCAGTCTACCGAGAAGGGAGGACCCAGTTTGCATCTTCCAAGCCCCACACTGCCTTCTCCCTCCTCCAGCCCCCCACGTCCTGTTACATCCACAGCAAGGGCTGAACAAGGATGGGACCACCTTGAGAACATCTCGTCCCTTGCTCCTGCGTCTCCTCTGGCTTCCATCACAGAGCTGTGAGGGACACTCTTGTCTGGGGAAAGGGAACCCTCTCTAGTCTTCAGGGCGGCACACGGAGCAGGGAGACCCAGGTCTGAACACCCATTCCACCGGGTGACCCTGGGTAAGCAGCCTGGTCACCTGGACCTGATCTCATTCGTTCCCACCTTATACATCCATCCACCCTGAGCATTACATGAGATAATGTAACCACAGCAGGGTGGTTCATTCTTCTGTTCATTTGTTCCATCATTCATTCAATCAGGCATGCATTCATTTTTCATTCACAGAACAGTTGCTGAGCACTGTTTCCACCAACTCTGCACTGGGCTCTGGGGGAAACCACAGTGAGAAAAACCAGACGTGCTCCCTGCCTGCCCTCCTGGGCCTGACGACCAAGCACTGAACAGATGCTTCTCTTCCACGGAGACCCCGGGTCCAGTGGGGAGCTGGCCACTACTTGGGTGGCAGAGAGAGCCCCAGGTTGGTGGCCCACGGTTGGGGAGTTCTTCTGCACTTGGCGGGTAGCGCCCTGGGAAGGCTGCTCACCTTCTGAGTAGCCGTAACTTCTGAGTACTGTACTGCCTCCCACAAAATGTGCTTTGTTTCTGACATGTGTGCTCAAACAGGTATAATTTTACATCACATACACTGTTCCCAGTTTGTACAAAATGACTCAGGATTTTGCAGCTACTGATGAGGAATTTAGGGCAGTGGCAGGTTATGGGCTTCATGGGCAGCAGTTCTATGGGACTTGGACAAGTTATTTAGTTTATCTGAGTCTCAATTTCCATTTTTGCAAGAGGAGCATATTCCAACCTTGTTTCAAGAATCAGAGCTACTGTATGAAAGCATTTACTACATCACCTGGAATAATAATAATGATAATTACAACTAATGACTGCTAACGTCTATTAGCATTTACTATGTGCCAAGCATTGTGTTGAGCGCTTTCAGGCATTCGTTTATTCTTTAATTCAACCAACAGTTATCGAGATGCTAGATTAGATGCTAGGGATACTGCAAGGAACACAACCAATAGCATCTCCTCTGCTTCTGTGGAGTTGACCACCTAGAGGAGGATCAGATAGTAAACAAGTAACTGCACAAAATAAACTATTTAACTGAAACTGTAATGATAAGAACAACAAAGGAGAAGTACAGTCCTCAGAGTAAATGCCATTACACACACTTTCTAGGTGAGGAAATTAGGGATCAGAGAGGTTAGGCAACTGGTCTGAGGTCACATGCCTGGTGAGAGGCAGAGCCGGGCCCCAAATCTCATTAAACGGATTATGCCAAGAATAGCATCAGAGGTTCCAGATCATCTACAGAGAGCCCACCACCTCCCAGGGTTCCTCCTCTAGTCTAAGAGCCGCTGCTCAGAGCAAAGGTGGAACCAGAAGGCTGCCTGAGAGCAAAACGACTTAGCTGATCCTCCGTGCACCGTTGTGACCTGCAGCCCTTCCTAACCTGAAGCAGAAAGCTGGAGGGCTTGTCCCGGGGGTCACTCACCCCCGGGAAGGCATCAGGGGGAGGACCTCTATAGTTGATAAATGGGTTTAGGAAAATAACTGCCCCGTTGTTGAAAACTAAGGGTAGTGGGTGTCACCAGTAGGCTGCTTCCAAGGAACCCCAGGTGAGAAGATGCAGGTCGCCACAGGGCCTGGTGGGTCGGCGTGCCTGCCTGGCTTGGCCGTTGGCCAGCTCTGTACAATGGGGAGAATAAATGTACCTCCTTGGAAGGCCACTGTGAGGCTGCAGTGCTTTACTTGGCACCAGACAGAGCGGCTGTCCTTGCGCAGACACTGTGGGTAAAGCTGGTCTTCCCCACCGCAAGCATATCTCAGTGATGAGAGGCCTCCCTGGAGGGTGAGGACCTGTGTACAGCTCTAGGCTCTTGGTTTGCTTTATTTACGGTAAAATTCTTTTAACTTCACTTATTTACATGTCACCTTCATGACTTTTACCAACCTAGCATCTACAGTATACATTTTTTTCTTTTTTTTTTTTTTGCGGTACACGGGCCTCTCACTGTTGTGGCCTCTCCCGTTGCAGAGCACAGGCTCCGGACGCGCAGGCTCAGTGGCCATGGCTCACGGGCCTAGCCTCTCCACAGCATGTGGGATCTTCCCAGACCGGGGCACGAACCCGTGTGCCCTGCATCGGCAGGCGGACTCTCAACCACTGCGCCACCAGGGAAGCCCCAGTATAAATTTTTTATTTGTGATAAATAAACATAACACAAAATTTATTATTAGTGACATTTAGTACTGTCATGATGCTGTGCAACCACCACTGTTATCTTGTTCCAGAACATTTTCATCAATCACTCCAAAAGGAAATCCTGTACTGACTTACACTCCCCCCTCTTTTCAATCTAAGCAACCACTCATCTACTTTCGGTCTCTATGGATTTGCCCCTCTGGACATTTCATACACATGGAATCATACAAGATGGGGTCTTTTGTGCCTGGTTCTTTCCCTTAGCATAGCATTCTCAAGGGTCACCGTGTTGGAGCATCTATCAATATTTCATTCCTTTTTATGGCTGAATAATATTCCATTGTATGCATATGCCATATTTTGCTCATCTATTCATCTGTTGGTGGTCATCTAGGTTGTTTCCACCCTCTGGCTACTGTGATAGTGCTGCTATGAACATTCACATATAAGTTTTTGTGTGAATGCCTGTCTTCAATTCTTTTGGGTATATACCCAGGAGTGGAATTGCTGGGTTACAATATATTTTTTAACCTAACAGTTTTTGAGTGAAATCACGAATTTATTGTGCTAATCGCATTAAGAGAGATACTTAGCTAGCAAAGAAAGAGAGGTAATCTACATGCCATCTAAAATCAGGAGGCCCAAAAGTAGTGCACGTCCACACTCTGGGGAGCTCAGAGCTCAGGTATCCCCTCACTTACCGTGCACGAGGCTGCCAGCAGTGGGTGCTCTGGGGTGGGGTCCCGGGACCTGAGGCTAGGTTAGGTGCAGTGGCTACCGGATGGGTCAAAAGCACTGTTAGAGGGGGCTGGCCAGGGGTCAGAGCCAGAGAGGCAGCATTGGTCATCGGGCCTGAGGGGTAAGCCTCCAGCCCACGTAGTTGTGGGAACACGGGGCACCGAGGAGACAAGGAGGTGGCCTGGAGGGATGGGGTGGAGGGCCCAGGGCTTCGGCCTGCAACAAAGATGACTGCAGAGCCGAGGCCCCAGGAGGGGTCTGGGGCTAGTTGCAGGCTGTCCTGTCCTTCATTGCTCTTGAGGCCGACTCTCCAGGGGCCAGGAGGAGAGGGTGAGGCCACAGCACAGGGGCTGGCCTTCGAGCTTCCTTCACACAGGCTCCATCCGGGAGTCCAGCCCCTACTTGGAGACCTCTGCTTTGCTAATTACGGGACGCCTAGAAAGAAGGGGTTGTTTATGATGGGGACTCTTTCATCTCTGACTTAAATTACACATCATGCGCTAACGTTTTAACTCTGATGTCTTCTGGAATTCAAATGAGACATAAACATACTCCCAGAAGCACAGAGTCTACATTCATTACTGGGACCCCCTTGACCAAATAAGAGGTGTCACCAAGTCTATTTATAGCTTAAACATCTTTCCACTGTCCTTCCCTTAAAATCTATTGAGGTAGTTTCCATAGAAACAAGGAAGAGTGTCCAGCCCCAAACGGTCATTCATTCATTCATCCATTCGGGCTTCATGTCTAGGGGTCGACAGCAATCAAGTCGTGGCAGGAGAATGTGGAGAAAAAGTATAGGGGCTCTGAGCAGAGAAACGGAGTGGACAGAGAAATTTTAATTAATAAATAAAAGCGGCCATTTAAAATCCATTACATCATTAAATTTAAAATAAGACCAATGCCGAAAGCTAGCAAGGCTGTGGTGAAATGGGAAAACCCATACATTGTTGGCAGCAGGGTAAGTTGGTACCACCTTTTTGGAAAGCATTAGGGATTCCAAAGCCAGAAAAATATTGATATCCTTTGACTAAGTAATGCCACTCTTAGGAACTTATTCTGAGGAAGTAATTTTAAAAGAAGGGAAAACATTGTACACACAAAGGTATTCACTGCAGGGACATCTACGGTGGTTAAAAGCAAAACAAAACAACAAAAATTGGAAACATTCTAATGTCAAACAATAGGGAAATAGCTAAGAAAATTAAAATGAACTACATGACAAAAATATGGAAACATAAGTGCTAGAACTGGTGGGGTTTGAAGTACTTAAGAAAATTTACAGCAGTCTTGCAAGGTTGTGCATTGCAAGTGCATTTTTTAAAAGAATGTATAATTCATCTTTAAGTAAGATAACACTTTATTCTAATCATTGATATTTACTGTCAGATTTAAGTTTCTCACCAAAGTAGCAATAAATATATATATTTGTTACACATATATGTAAATATAAATAGTCAATAAGCCCCCCACGTTGGGGTTTCCTCCCCAAATACCAGGAAACTTCGTGTCCCTCCTCCTCCCAGTTATTTAATTGGTTAACCATCGCGTGGGGCACACGAAATGCCCGTGAGCCCGCAGTGACTCCAGGGTCTTATTTACAGCCAGGGGCACAGAGCTTGGAGCCCTCCCTGCGGACGGAGCCACGCCGGCCTGCTGACCTCACTCGACCTGCCGGGACGGTTCCTGCTTCCCTCCAGCTGCAGCCGCCCCTCCCGTCGCCCCCGAGTCTCTGCCCCACTGGCCTTCACCCACGCAGTTGGGTGGGACCACTCCGCCTGGGATCCCAGGCCCTCGGTGGCCTGGTCCATCTCACAGTCACTCGCAGTGGAGGGTGGCACTCGCCCATGAACTTGCTGCACGGTCGTCAATCGGGCACTCTATCCCTACCCTGGGCGCCCGAGACAGAGGCTTCCCACACACCTGCACGTCAGGCCGGTCTGTAAGGACAGTGGCCTTGCTGGCCCCTGAGCCCCTCCTGGAGGCATCCCCTGCTCCTCAAGAGGTGACCAGGCCTCTGACGCTCAGCCTTGGGCTTTTGCCACTGCTGGGCAGGAGAGCCGCAGCCTTGGCTAGCCCGAAACCTGGCCTGCCACCCTGATTTACTTCCCAGCAGTGGGGAGAAGGCAGGTGAAAAGGCATGAGGCCTATGTTCTCCCAGAATGTTCCAGACAGAGCAGCTAGCATTTTAGAGTGCTACTCCCATTTTCACCAACAGACCTATGTGAATGCTGCTCCCATTTTCACAAACAGCTGTGAAAAATGCCAAGTCCTGGAATGGGCTGTTGAATACGTACTACAAAATGACAAATTCCTACCAAAGACACATTTACATATGAGGTAAAAACATGCAACAAAATTTATGTTGTAATTTTCTACATTCAACACGTTTTAACTAAAGAATACATTCCAAAAAAAAAAAGAAAGAAAAGAAAACTTTAAAAACCCGTGTCAGCAAAAGGCTGACATTATTCTTACTTGGGAAGAAATATCCTTTATTCTGAGATTATGGCCTACTTGCATTGTTGGTATTAAAATGTTCTTCCTCGGGGAAACAATGATGATAGTTTATATTCTCTTTACTCGCCATTTAAAAATAAAGTTGGCAGCCTTGTGAGAGTCTCCAAACTTTCTTTTTGCCCATGAAATCCAAAGTCTGGGACCCACTAGCAGGAGATCACACATGTTTCTCTGGCAGTAGGCAGACTGTTGGCTGGCACGGAGGGCGCCAGAGCTGGAAAGCCCCAAGGGCGGCTTGTGAGTCAGGCAAATGAGACGGCCAGGCAGGGAGGCAGCTTTGTGTTGCTGCAGGCTGCAGGATCTCTAAAACTTAAAGAATACTTGAAGGTTGAATAAGTAGGAATTTCAGTTTGGGACAAAAACCTCAAGTTTGAGTTCTCCTCTTTCCTCTTTCTTCCAGTCAGAGTTTACGTCGTACTGTAGAGCGGAGCACCTGAACCCCGGTCTCACTCGGGGCCTCAGCCCCCGGCGCCCCTCCTTGGCCTGGCAGGTGCAGGCTGGCCAAGCCCCAGCTCTCACGCATCTCGGGAGCGGCTCCCAGCTGCTGCGCAGGCTGCCCAGTGCTGTTGGGGGGCAACCACCCAGCCCCGCGGAACGGCCATCCCTCCCGGTGCCCAACTTCCAACCTCAGAGCGGCCCCGCCTTGGTGCCTCTCATATTCCCTTTGGTGGCTGGTTTTCCCCAAAGGCTGCCTATCCCCCACCCCCCAGCTGTCCCTCCCTGGGGGCACCCTGTCGTCTCCTAAGTGAACGACTGGGCTTCCTGCTCTGCCGTCATCTGCCTGTACCCATTCTCCACTCTCCCTCGCCTCCCTCCACCTCCGCCAGCATGGACTTCCAGGCTGACCCCATGCTCATTCTGGTATCTTTAATGTCTCCCTATCTACACTACCTTTTTTTTTTTTTTTTAAGGTTTAAAAGAACATTTCTGATTAAAGGGAATTTATGTTCATCCTAGAAAACAGAGAAAAGCATGAGGAGAAAAATAACTGCCTGTAATCCCACGGTTGTGAAATGAGCACTCGCGGGATCTAGGTGTGTCCCTCACATAAACATACTCCTCCGTACAAGCCGACCGCAGGCCACCGCGTGGTTCTGGTGGACAGTTCCGTTGGTGGAAGGCCCCAGAGGACTCATTCTTCAGTGGAAATGGAAAGGTCCCAACCCCGGAGGCACTGGCGCATTGTCTTATGTACTGGACACCCTAGACGCCTTCTGAGAAGGCCCCAGGAGGTGGACAGGGGCTGCCGCGGGCCCTGCTGCCAGCCCAGGGTATGTCCTGTCCAGGTCCGTCTTGACCGCACATAATCAGAGCTATCGCTTTACACAGGTGCCGGGCCAGCTCCAGGGTCTGGGTGCGGACAGGCGCACATCTGACCCCGTCAGTCAGGCCCTCCCCGGCTTCACCACCTTCTCTGGTGCCCCAAAGCCAACTCTCAAAGTGGGAGGAAAAGGAAGAGGATGGACCTCCTGGGGTGGAGAAGAGGCGCTGCAGTAACAAGAGAGCCCCAGCTCCCTCCCTCCTCCCTCCTACAGGCTTGTTGCCGTGACAATGGCCACAACAATCGTAATCATAATAGCATAAAAGCTGACCCGTGTTCAGAGGTCAGCCCATGCGGAGCATCAAGACCAGCAATCGACACGTGTCATCCATGTTCCCCAACGTGTGGACACACTCCACTGAGAGGATCATTGGTCCAGGGATGGACATTTGTATCTATTTTAACGTGTTTAGAAAAACGGCAGCAGAGCAAACCCTCAAAATCACAGATAAGAATAAAATAGATTTAAAGAGAAAAACTGAGCCAGAACATTAGTAGGATTAGTGAAGATGGTCATAAATGCCCAAAGTTTGGGGAAACATTGCATTGTCTTAGGATCCTCACAGCAGCTGTTCTATGGATGGCAAGGCGCAGGGAGGTTCCTGGCACCTGGGGAGTGACGACTGGGGTTAGGGCCTGAGCCCTGGAGACTGGGCCTCTATCGCCCTGGTCTCCGCTGAGGACACCTCTGCTTTTCCTCCCCTCCACCCTCGCTCTGCTGACCTACCGGCTACTCACACGTGGCCCAGTGGCCTCAGCCCTGCCAGGACCAGAACAGGACACAAAGAATTCAGATTAGGTTTGAGCTACAACTTACGGCCATGAAGGTGCTGCCTACCCACCAGTAACTGCGGCCCTAGTGCACTACTAATAAACCAGTAAGTCCCACAGGCTGAGGGCCCCGTGCATGTCTGCCACTGGGCTTCACCGAGGGGGCTACCAGCATTATGCCCACTTTACAGTCGTGGACACTGAGACACGGAGGTGCCCGAGGTCACACAGCTAGGGAAGGACCCAGACTCTGTCCTTCAGTGGCCGACCTCCACGGGACACGCCGCTCTGTGGGCTGACAGCTGGCACGAAGGGTTCTATTTTCCAGGGCCTCCTGGACAACCTGAGGATCGTGGCAACTTGTGAGCTTGTCCAACACCTACTCCGCGGGGGGAGCCCGCGCCCGGGATGCTTCTGGCTTCCGCTTCTTGCACTGGCCTGGGATTGCTGGTGCCCGTCCACCCTCTCTCCTCGGGGCTCCCGGCTCCCGGGACGTGCTCCTTGCTCTCGCCGGCAGCTTGATGGCTGGTACTGCGCCATGAGTACTGGACCAGCTGAGTCGGGCTCGGGTCCTGAGCTCCTGTTTCAGCTCTGGCCCTTACGAGCAACACAGCCGTGGACAAACTCCCATCCTTCCCTGCAACCCCATAACCTCATCTGTAAACGAGGCGGTTGGAACTTCTGGCTCTGTCAGTCAAGAACGCTTTGATCCTAGAGACCAGTGTGCTATACACCGTGTCATGAAGTATAAGGCTGTGGACACGAGCACACACGTGCTGTCCCCAACGCCTGGACACGGCCCACGCACCCTGCAGCTTGAGGCCGCACTACCTGCAGAGCCCCCCTGCCCACCTCGGCCTCTCCTCTGTAACAATCCATCGCTTTGTAATTAAGGGAGGCTGATCCCCATATAAGAGGCTTCCATTCCCCGAGGGCTGCTGCCAGCTCCACATCACACCTCCCTGAACCCTCAGGCAGCCCCGTTTACAGAAGAGGGACCTGGGCTCAGAGAACTTGAACAACCTGTCTGAGATCACCTGGACATTGAGGGACAGAGCAGGGTCCAAAGTCTCGTCTGCCCGACCTGTTGATTACCTGACGCCTGCGCCCCCAGGCTCTGAGCACCGAGGCCAGGGGCCACTCTGCCCTACCCAGAGCTGCCTCCCCAGCACTACCGCAGTATCTCCTCCACCACAGGCTCTTAGTAAATAGCTCTTAAATCAAAGAAGCGGCGGGGGGCGGGAGGGAAGACGTGTAACTCAGAACCCTTTTAGTTGCAAGTGACAGAAACTCACCCGGAACACCTGCAAAATGGGGAAGGACTTTAAGGGTCCCAGAACGGCTCACAGGACGAGCGGCTGCACCTCAGAATCTGGGCAGCCCCAGGACAGCCCCAGGGAGGCTGGCGCGGGGGACTCGAGCCGGTGCTTGCTGCCTGCACAACCTACCCTCCCCCTCTTGGGGCGCAGCTGCGCGCCTCACTTACTCAGGCTCTGCATGTGGCAGAGGTCAGGCCACTGGCAGCTGTGGTGTCAGGATACGACAGCGCAGCAACCAAGGCAGGGGTCCCCCCCCCCCCCCGGCCTCAGAAGAACAAAACAGAACAGAACAGGCAACACTCTAACTGACCTAGTGTGAGCCCCACGACGGGCTGGGCGCTGATGTGCTGTGATGGGGCCAGGTTCAGGTGTGGTCCTCTGCGGTCGGGTGGTGGGTGAGAAGGAGACCTGTGAAAGCCCCACAGAGTGGTAGAGAGGGCGGAGCTCCGTAACGCTCAGGAGACTCTCCCCTCCCGCTTGCTTCTCTCTCCTCCCACTTCACTCCATCACCTCCGCTGCCATGGCTCCCCTGGCTGGCAGCCCCAGTGGGTCTCATCCATGGAAACGCCTCACTCTGGGCTGCCGCCAACCACACCTCTCCCACCCAGTGAGCTGAGGCTCCTTGGGCAGTCCTGGGCCTTCTGGGCATCTGTGGGAAGTTCAGGTGGCCAGACTGGTGACGCCCAACCTGGGGTCGTTGGATGACTGAGGTCATTACTAGTTTATTGCAGAATTGGAGTCCACTGGGGGCATAGACATGAAATGCTTTATTCTCTCCAACGCCACTCCCCAGCTGTGCTGTGTTGACTCCCCTTTCCAATTTTGGGCAGCTGGTCCCTCAGTGAAATCTGGGCCAGATTCTGTAACTTTGCAGTCACTTTCCATTATTAGCATAGTAGCATTTCAAGATTTAAGACTCGGTTCTGTTTATTTGAAGACTTGATTCAAACCCCATTCAAAGCTCATCTCTGTTCTCCCTCCCCCCCCCCCTCCCTGGGGGTTTGGAGGAGGTGGGGTGGAGGGTGCTCTGCCATTTTCTTTGTTTGAATCTCCTTCCCTAATGCCTTTCAGACTCCAGCAGACCTCACTGGGCCCACTCTCTCCGGGAGGCGGGGTGGGGAGTGAGATCCGCTCACACAGGGGTCACCTGTCACTGGTGGGAGAAGCTGGTCTGGTTCCCTCTGATGCAGGAGGTGATCTGGGTCTCCTAGGGATGTGTTCAGCTGTGTCCTGGCCCCTCCATGGCTGGAGGGCAGCCAGACACCCTCTCCCTGCCATGAGGGGCACATGTCCTGACCCCTCCCTAGGCTGGGTGTCCCCCACGGCGTGGTGCGGTGGCCACCTGGGCAGCCACAGCTCCTGCCCCACTGCCAGCTTCTGCTCCCTTCACATGGAGACACAGTAACATCTGGGGTAGCTGCTGGCATCCTGTGAGGGCCACCGCGAACGGGAATGGGAGGTGAACCCACCTCTTCCCAGACACCCGCGTTCTTTAAGCCTGGTGATTCCACAGATGCCCCCCTTCAGAAATCCCTACACCAGAAATAGGCACCAGTTTCCATGTTCAGTAGGACCTGAACTTCAGGGGCTATGTGTCAATCACCCTCTCCCTCTTCTTCCCCAGAGAGGGAGGGGAGCTGAAAAGGATGCAGCCCCTGCTCTCAGCTGCCCCGGGGTGCTCCCGCACTCCACGGGGCCGAGGGTCCTGCAGTCCCTCATCACGTGCCCAGTCCCTCTCTTGTAGGAGGCACCCCAACCTTCCAAAGGACTCTCCCAGAGACTCCCCACTTGGCTCTGGGGAGAAGCACCCGTCTCATCTCAAACTACCCTTGCTGTGAGTCCAGGACGCTCTCTCCTGCACAACGCCTCCCAGATTCACAGGGGTGGGTGTGGGGAAGGGGCTGAGACTGGAGGTGGGGCCGGAAACCATCACCTCAGTTCCGTTCGACAAACATTATACAGTTACTCTCGGCTGGTCAGAAGCTCTGGTTAGCTATGAGCTTGTTAACGAGAAGGGGGTGAGGCATTTCTTTTCACCTAACACCAGCAGCATGTGTCACAGAGACAGCTCCTATTGCAACATTAAAGAAACAGAGCTCTGTATCAGTTCTGGGGACAAGACCTCGCTCCTGGTGACCCTGGGCAAGACCTCTGACTCTCTGAGGCTCGGTTTCCTCATCTACATGATGTAGATCAGGATAGAGCGTCACACTGTACCTGAACTTCACAGTACACATGGCAGCTATGATTATTTATAGGAGTTTTCAAAACCCAGAGTTAAGAAGAGACACGAAAGGGGTCCTGGGTGGAGAAGGGGTCACAGGCTTGGTGTCCTCAGGCTGCGCCAGTTCTGGCAGAGGAGCCTAGCCCAGCGCCGGGTACACGTGGGCCAGCAACACATATTTCCTTGAATGGGAGGTGTTCTCTTAATTACAGAAGACTGTTCATCTGCTACTTATTAATGAGGTGTTCTGAACACAGATTTAAACTGAATTTGGTCCAGCAACCAAAAGAGACTGTGGGTCGTAAAAAAAAAGAAAAAAGGAGGAGAGACCCCTGTGTGTGTATAGGGTCGGTGGCCCTCCCATCCGGGAGGGGCGGGAGCCGGCAGCTGTCTCCCGGAGCGCCTGCTGGAGCTGGATGGCAGCCGTGAATACTTTCTTTCTTAAGTGAAGCTCTTCTCTGTGTATGCTGAATTGTGGCATTCACGGGGGGAGTGAGGACAAGAGCATTTACCAAGCGGGTACCAGGCATCCGTGGGTGCAGGCCGAGGGGCAGGGGCCGGAGACCTGGCTGGGCCAAGGCTCTAGCCAGAAAGGAAGCTGAAACCCACTCCTCCGGCCATCCCTCCGACCCCCATGGTAGGTGCTGGGGTGGGGGTGAGGGGACCGGATGAGCACTGTGACCACAGACCTCGGCAGGGGAGAGACAAGGCCCAAAATAGGTTGAGCGTCTGGGGCGTCAGCTGGGATTCGCCCCTTCCAGCAAGTCAGGGCTCAAGCATTCTGTTTACCAAACGCTCTGCACACACAGAAACCAGGACGGTCTGGATTCCACGTTACAGGGGATGGCGGGGGGTGGGGGGAGGGCGCCCCGGGGTGCGTTTCGAGGTGTTGAAAGCTTCTCTCACAATGCCAGGGAGGAGGGCCAGGTCTGGGGGTGCCCATAACGAGCCTGGCAGAGGAAGAAAGGCGATGGCAGGCCTGCGGGCGGGCGGGGGCTCGTCCCTGCTGGGCGCACCCCACCCCAAGCAGCTCCAGCCTGGCAGGTAGCGGGAAGGGAGTGACGTCTGCAGACAAAGGCGGCTCTGCGGAGGGGAACGCCACCGAAGCATGCGCTGGAGCCCCTGAGAGTAATGGTAATCGGAACCAGCTGAGGATGGAGCTGCGCTTCCAAGGGCTGCCAGGAAGAGGGATTTCCAGCGGCAGAAGCCTGGGGATGTTTCTCTACCCAGGAGCGCTCCCCTGCCCCGCTGCTCTTCTCTCTCCTGGGCCGAGGGTGGGTGGGCATCGGGGAGCAGGGCAGCCCCTGCTGGGGTGCACTGTGCCTCCTCCCTTGTGTCCTCCTCATGCGGCCTGGCTGCCCGCGCCAAGGCTCTGCAGATGTGGAAGTACCTTACGTGGATACGTCCTAACTGGTGACAAGAACTCTGCGAGCTTGGTGCCTCTGAATGCCTGCTTTGCAGATGACGACACTGAAGCACTGAGAGGTGACAGGAATTGCTCAAGGCCACGCAGCTAGTAAGTGGTGGGAAGCGTGATTTTAGAGCCCACACGCTATACAGTACACTGGCCTGCCTGGCAGGAAGATGACGATGACGATGATGAAAAAATAAAGCACTTGTTACATGGCAGGCACTTTGGATACCTTATGTCATTTCACTCTCATGACAACCCTATGAAACATAGGTATTATTTTTATTATCCCCAATTTACAGACGGGGAAATGAAGGCACAAAAGGTCAGTTACTTGCCCAAGGCCATTCGGCCAGGAAGGGCAGGTCTTGGGCTCAAACCCAGGTCCCTCTGACTCCAGCACCCATGACTGTGCCACCAAGCCCTTCACTCATCCACCCAACAGCAATGACAACTGAGCACCCAATGCTGCGTGCCAGGCACTGTGCTGAGCACTGGGGACCCAGGGGTGACGAGGTGACCGCTTCACCCGCACAGCCTGCTGCGGGAGGGGAGAACACCAATCATACCAGTAAATAAATAAACCTAAAATTCCAAGTGTGAAGGGAAGTGTATCTGGCCTGAGCGATGCTTCAGAAGGTTTTTTTTTGAGGCGGAAGCAGTGTTTGGAAATTTATAAAAGTAATTTCTGCAAGATGATTTATTATCTTCTTCATGTGCCTTTTATCTCCTATTCTGTGCCAGGAAAGCAGTTGGCAGTCAGGGACATGTTAATAAAATTAGTCGAATGAAGCTTGTTTCACAGTCCAGACATCACCTGCTGCTTAAACACCACATTTTCCCAGGTCAGTGACAGCTGGCCATTTTGGTGAAGGAGAGGCAAAGGGAGAGACTAAAAGCCTCAAGCCAGCTCCCAGGAAATGGCTGCGAAAAGCCAAACCACACTTTCCCGGAGTGATGCATAACCGACACCTGCACGTGTAAAACTGCCATCAGAAGTAGGGATGGTCACGGCTGGGCCACCCGGCCTCATGTTCTTGGCAAACTCATCTATCTTGAGAAGTGGTTCCCACAGCGCCATCCTCATGGGAACTTTTTAGAAATGCAAATTCTCAGGCCCCACCCCAGGCCTACAGAATCAGAAACTCTGGGGTGGCAAACTGTGTGTTAACAAGTTCTCAGGTGATTCCAAAGTTGCTAAAGCTTGAGAACCTCTGATCTAGGATGGGCTGGAATGATGAGCATAAGGGACCCAGCGCTGATTGAGTGCCTACGATGTGTCAATCACACAACATCTCAACCTTCATAGTAATTCTGGGAACAAACAGCATTATCCTACAAGTGAAGAAATGAGGATCAGAGTTTCCCTAACTTGCCCATCCTCACGCTGCTGGGAAGCTGAGAGCTTAAAGCCCGTTAACGGCTGTGGACTTTGGATGCAGACAGGCCCAGCCAGTCCAAATCCTGCCTTTGCCACTTACTGGCTGTGTGGCAGTGGGTCAACTCCCTAACCTCTCTGTGCCTGAGCTACCTCATCACTTAAAATGGAAGACAGTAAAGAGAACCTCTCCTGGAAGTTTCTGTTTTTGAGGATTCAGTGAAACAATCCACTTAAAAGGCCTCCCACCATGCCAGGCACACAGTAAGTGTGCAGAAGACGGCAGATATTTTGTAAGAGCACAGACCTTGTAAGTCCCGAAGGCTTCTGAGCCCCCAAAATTGATGTGATCAAGTGCAGGCATTGATTCTCATGTACTTCACTCACAGGAGAGCTCTTCAGACTAGTGTAGTGCCCAGCTACTCTTATTTAGAAATAATTCTACCAGATTTCTGGGACCTCAGCTGGCGAGAAGCAACAAATCAGGAGAGGGATGGGAGGCTGGGAAGGGAGGGTGACTGCTGCCTTGGAAAGAAGAGCTAGAAAAGTAACAACAAACACAGCTGCCTGGAGCTTCCAGGCGGTAAAGTTAGTCTATTCAAGACGACTGAGTCACCAAGGAGAGTGTGATTAGCCAAGATTCTCAGCGGCTAGTGTGCTCTGTGTGTGTGTGTCTACGTGGGTCTGTGTGAAAAGCTTAATGAGAATGGATAAAAATTTTAAAGCATTGGATGTTTCAAGAGATAACCTTGTAGCTTCCCAGTCACCTTGATTATCCAGAACGGCTTGGTCTTTGGAGCCTGAAGAGCTGAGCCTTGCCCACGACAGAGGCAGGTCACCAGGGTCTGAGAGGCCAGGCTCCTAGTGCCAGACTGCCCAAGTTCAACACTAGCCCACCACGTACCCACTCTGACCCTGGGCAAGTCAAGTAACTTCTTAAGCCTCGGTTTCTGCCTCTGAAAATTGGGTAATAATAAAGGAACCTATCTCTTGGGGTTACTCTGAGGATCAATAAGCACTCAGTAAATGTTACAAATCACATTTGGATGTGCACATGTGCACTTTCCACGAGCCTGCTTCCCGCCATGTTGGTTAAGCAGACTTCAAATACAGGCTGCAGACCAAGGCAGGGGCAGGGAGGCAACTCTATGCCTAAAGGACTGTTGGTCGTGAGGCTCTGCGGGAGTGGTTCTGGGACCGACAGACATGTAAACCAGAGAGGGAAAACTAAAGGAGGCCATCTGGAGAGATACAAAATGACCAGTGATTTCCCGAGGACCCAGTGTGTTGGAAACCCAGGATAATGGGGCTCCCAGTTACTAAAGGAAGAAAGCCAGCATTTACCAAACACCTACAGTGGAGCCTGCATTGCACTAGGGTATTTGCACTCACATTGATTCACTTATTCCTGCCAGCCGTTCTGGGAAGGTGGTGTTACCATCCACAGTTGCTAAGTGAGGATACTAAGATGCAGAGAGGACTGGTAACTTTCAGAAGTCACGTGGTTCATAAGAGGCAGAGGTAGAATGCAAGCCCAGGCCTGGCTGACCCCCGTCACGCCACCACGCCAGCCACGGTCCAGCAGGGAGGGGGGGCTGACGATACACCTGTCCTCACTTTCTCGCCACGCTCTCATCACCTGCTGGCACCTGCCATTGGCCAGAAGGTGAGGGAGCCCGTGGAAGCAATCCATACAGGTCAGGCTCTGGGCACGGGGCAGCAACTGGAGAATATCTAGCACAGGGGAAGCCTGTCCCCTGCCCTCCAGGGTTTCAGCCTCAGAGCTGAGATTTATCCAGTCCAGCACAGGGAGGGTGAGAGGAAGGGCAGTGGGGGTGGTCTGGAGGCTAGCGGGGCTGAAGCAAGCCTCCTGCACCAGCTGCCCCTACTCCCTGCAGGGCCTGTGTGGGTGCCCCTGAGATGCCACACTCCAGACCTACTAGTCAGAGAAGCCAGGGCAGGTCTGAGAGCCTTAAGCCCAGGAAGATGCAGAAACAACCCATTCTGATTTTCAAGGGCCACAGCTACAAGTTCTCGCCTCTCCTTGACAGGGCCTCCTGCAAAGTTCCCCTTCCAGCTTTGGGGCAGCGGAGCCATGAATCTTTGCTGAAAACAATTTCCAGCAAGCCCCAGGAGACCCTGAGCTGTCCATGTCTCTCCAGATAGTAACCTTGTGAGCACCCACCTCAGGAGCTACCTCAAGGATGAAAACAAACTAGTCCACTCCAGCCTGAGGGGACACACAGGATCACATTAACAGCAATTCAAAAATGTTTTATAGACCCCACCAGCATACCTGCAGCACCTCAAGCTCATTCCCAAGTTTCCCCCAGTTATTTCTGGTAGTGTCTGGGGTGGGGTCTCCTCACTCCAGCTCCTTGCTGGTACCTGTTTCCCCACACTCCTAGAGGATGGTGCCCAGCACTACCCAACTGTCAGTGCTGGCTGTGGTCAGGGCTGCCATGTACAGCCGCACAGGGTGTGCACTGCCCAACTGGACAGGGCAGTCCCGACTGTGGGTCACTACCTTGTTCCCAGAACTCTACTTCTAGGGCTCCCAAGTGGCAAACCTTCAAGGTGCTTATCAGTGCAGCACGATGCTCACCATATCAGAGGCGCGCTGGGTTTCTGTCAGCTCTTCCTCCAAAACCTAGCCTGAGTCCAACCACTGGTCACTATCTCCTTGACACTGCCCTGGTGCCAGTCCCCTTGCTTCTCACCTGGACAGCCCCTCAAGTCTCCTAACGGTGTTCTCAGCTCCATGCTTATTCCACCCAGTACCAAGAGGGACAATGAGAAAGCGCAAAGCAGTGCATATCATCTTCCTGCCTGCAACCCTCCAGGGGCCTCGACTGCGCTCTGAATCCAACCCTAAGGCCTCACCCGGCCTACAGGACCTGCCCGGCCTGCCTCTCTCGTTCTGCCTCCCTCCAGTCTCCTGCTTGGCCCCTCTGCTGGGCCACACTGATCTTTCAGGGCCAAGCTCATTCCCACCCCATTGCTTTTGCACGTGCTGTTCCTTTGCATGGCTGCCTCCTTCCAGTCTTTGGGCCTTGATTCACGTGACCCTCCCTCCTAGAAGCCTTCCCTGAGCACCCCGTTTAAAATAGCCTCCCTCCCACCCCCGCCCACCCCCATCTTTCCTATTCCATTAACTGGTTTCATCAGTCTGGAAATTATCGCATCTCTTCATTGTCTGCCTCCTTAAAGAGACATACACTCCAAAAGGCCAGGGGCTGTGTCTGTCTTGTTCACTGCTGCGTCCCCAGCTCCTGGCACCGCAAACATGTGTGAATTAACTGAGTGGATGTCTCCCACAGAAGAGGGGGCCTTTGCTCTGCCCCACGGCGCTCGCTGAGACTTGTGGTCCCGAGTCTCACGGCTCAGCACTGCGTGAGCCCTGGTCTCACCACGAGTGCAGTGAAATCAGCTCCTCCGGCCTCTGCTGAGAGCCCTCGCTGTCCAGAGCTCAAGCTCAAGCTGCTCTCTGGGAGCCAGGCCGGATTCAGGCTCCATCCTGGTGGCACCGGAGGTCCACGTGCCTGGGTCTGCGTCTTGGCTCCATCGCTTCAGCTATAGGCCCTTGGGCAAGCTACTTCATCTCTCTAAACCTTATTTTCCTCAGCTCTAAAAGGAGGAAAGTGGTGCTTCTTACCACCTGGAGTTGTGAATATAAAGAAGATAATTCACATGGACCTTCCGCACAGCGCCTGCGCCCAGTAAACGCGCAACCAGTGTCGTCGCCATTACTAGTTCCCATGAAGTTGTCTCCCACGTGTTCTTCCGGGACCCGAGCGCAGCCATCCTCCCATATCTGCTCAAGCAAAGCAAATCCAGAAACCGCCCCCCACCGCCCCAGGCGCTGGCTCATCGCTTTGGATGCCAGCTATAGATGACTTGTGAACAGCAGCTCCCTACAGGTTCACTGAGAAAGATGAAATGAGGGATTTAAAGAGAAATGACTAATATCCGTCATCCCCAGAGATGCACACAACATGGGCCTATCCTCAAGGAACTCACAGCGCAGGAGAGGAGAGCAGATCTGCAAGCGAACGCATCCACTGGGAGGGGGTGACGTCAGCGCCGAGTGGCGGTCCCGTGGACTCAGGTGGCCCCCTGCAAACACGCAGCCCGAACACTACGGAGAACCTCACGTCAAGTCAGATTTTATCACCAAATGAACTTGTGCCAAACTTCTAAAAAAAGGCTTGCTGGGGTGTTTTGTTTGTTTGTTATTTTTTCAGCGATCTGGGGTTCTGAATTTGTGGAGGAGGGAGTGTGCTCTCGCAGTCAGGGCCGAGTCATCCAACAGGTGCAGCCAGGCACAGGGCCGGGGGCTCACGATACTATCAGGGGCCCCCAAAATGTTCTAGCTTCCTTTAAAATGAGAGCAAAAAGTGCAATTTTAGGTCAGAAAATGCTTTAATATATAATGTTAGCATATTTGTCCTTACACCAATGCAGTCATGGAAGATGGTTTTTAATATTTTTAGTGGGGGAAGGAGCTCACCAAGTGCCCAGGGTGGGAGGGAGTTGCGGGCCCTGCTTGAAGCGCTGCCCGCACAGAACCCGGGAGGACTGGCTGAGATAAGGCCAGGGAACGGACGGGCACAATGCCCGATACGGAGTAAACAATAAACGATGACGACAGTAACGACCGTGATATTTTCAGTCTCTTTTTTCTCACCTATAAAATGGAGTAACTGCTGCCCTCCCCACCCCCAGGCCTGCCGTGAGACTCAAGGGAGACAACAAACGCCAAAACACTTTGGGGACCAGCCCTGCCTGCAGAGGAGAGGGGCTAAGACCGGGGACGCCGACATCATCCACTTGGACCAGGAACGTGAGCGGACGCCCCTCTGCTGCCTCACCCACACCCGGCGGGACGGCCCCGAAAGGCCCATCACAGGTACTGCCTTCCTTCCTGCACCTGCCTGGCAGACGGAGCAGTGGAGAAGGGCGGAGGGCAAGGCTGGGGCAGGGGCACCCGGGAGCCAGATCAGTGGAGGAGGGAGTTACTCAGGACTCCCAGAGCCAGCTTGGGGCAGGCCTGGGGCAGCTCGTCAGGGGTTTAGACACAGCCTCACCATGTCAGAGCGGCTGTCTTTCTCTCCTTGGTCTCCTCCCCGCTCTTCTCCTAGGTAGACTCCCGAATGGTGCCCCTTGCTGCCCTCACCCCTGAGACCCTGAGTCAGAAACCCTGGATGAGCTTTCGAAGGCTAGTATTCCCCTGCAGTCATTCAACAGTCATTCACTAGCGTGTGCTTCTATGCACTAGGCCTCAAGCAAGATGCTCAGGCCAGAGCCCACAATGAGGCAGCCCCAGGCCCAGCCCTCGGAGCTCTATAATGACACCAGCCCATCTCCCCGCCAGCGCCAGCACCTCTGCTTCGTGATCCCACCCAGGCCTCGTGCCTGGGGAGCTCACTCCATCGATCTCTTGCCAGAAGCCCTCATTTATCCGCTCAGCCGCCTCGCTGGGCCCCAGGACAGATAAGCGAGGTCGGCAACAGCTTGGCTACCCCTCGGGACGAGAATTTCAGCAGGTATCTATCTGCAAGCAAATTGCGGTCCTTTCCCACTGACCGTAAAACTGCCTCCAGTCCCTCATCTCCTGTTTAGGACAAAGGTCCCGTCTGATACAGACAACAGTGTTCCAGAAGCAACCGTTTTTAAACATTTTATGCTGGATGGGGATGATTTTCAACAGCTTTGGAAATTTGGGTTGATATTCTTCACTAAATTTGGGAATGTGTTGGCGGGGGAGGTTGGGGGCCATTATTCCTTTAAATATTTCTTCTGCACAATTCTCTCTCCCTTCCCCTTCTGGAACTCCACTTACACAGTTGGCATTGTCCCACAGGTCACTGAAGCACCATTTATTTATCTTTATCTTTAAAAAAAAAATCTCTGTGCTTGTTTGGATCATTTCTATTATCTGGCTTCAAGTTTGCTGATCCTTTATTCTATAGGATTTAATCTGCTGTTAATTTTATCCAAATTATGTTTCATGTCAGGTGCTGTACCCTTTTGGCTTTAGAATTGCCACTTAGTTTATTTTTATGTGGCCCATTTCTCCTCTGAGATTCCCTATCCATGCGTTCATTCTGTACTTCATTTCGTGAAAACCCTGTACATATTCATAACATGTACACATTTTCAAGTCCTTCTTTACTGATTCCGACATCTGGGTCATCGGTGGGTCTAATTTTATTATTTCTCTTGATCGTGGGTCACGTTTTCTTGCCTCTTCACACGCCTATAATTTTTAAGTTGTGTGCTGGACATTTTGGATGCTACGTTGAAAAGACTCAGTATTTTATTGTCTTCCTCTCAAGAATGTTGTGTTTCGTTCTGGCAGGCAGTTAAATTACTGGCATATTCCCTTGACCTTGTGGAGGCTTGGTTTTTAGGTTTTGTTCAGGTAGGTTTATTTTGGTTTTGCCCTTAATCCTAGAGTATAACCCTTAATCCTGGGTTCACTTGTAAGGCATGGCCTTTCTGGGATTAAATTGAGAGCCTTAAGTGCTGGCTAAGCCCCATTAACTTGGCAGGACTTGAACTCCAAACTCCATCTTTCAGGCAGCTGCTGAACTTTCTGCCTCTCAGCTGCTGCTTTCTTTTGGGCTCCCAGGACTCTCTCTCTCTCTCTCTCTTTCTCCCCCCCCCCCACCTCCATGTGTACAATTTAGGGGTTAACTAAGGAATCAAGGGGAATTTGTGTAGTAGTTTTGGAGCTCCTCATTCTGTGGCTTTCTCCTTTCTAGCATTTCCCCCTTCAATTTCCATCCTCAAGGTCCAATCTCTTTCTCTTCTTCCCAGCCAGTAATGCTGCTGCATTCTGTTTTGTCATTCTGTGTATCACCATGAGTAGGGAAATACCCTAGTGTGCTTCCTGTCTTTCAAGGAACATGTCTCCTCCAGCTTCTATTGCTTTGGATTGCTTTCAAGTGCTTTCAAGCAGCTGTCTTTTGTATATTATCCAGCTTTTATCATTGTTACTGACCAGTGGGTTAGTTCAATACAACCTACTCCTCCTTTTCAGGAACTGGACCTCCGCACATCCCAACGGAATTCGCCTTCTCACCCAAACCTCCTGCTTTTTACTGATGCCCTACCATAAACCTAGCCCGCTGGTTGGTGGTCCTTAATTCAGTTGTCTGCCCTCCCTGTTCTTGGTCATAGTCTGTTGGGAAATATCAGCCCCGATAATTCACAGTTTGGTTCAGCTCAGTGTACCCACCAGGGCACTAGAAGATGAAAGAGGTGTGTGACCTCACAAGCCTTGTTAGAACACCTTATGTAGCTACCTGCGATGGGCTGGGTGTCAAGCTCACTATTTTATAGGTATCTTTTTTTTCTTCTCCCCCCCAAAACCCTATGAGGGAAGTATTACTATTTTGTTCTACTAACAAGAAGAGTGAGGCTTGGCAAAGTGGGCTTCCTTGCACCAGGCCACACTGCTAGGCAGTAATGGGACTGTGACGAAGACTTACATCAAAGATAGCAGGAACACTGTGCTGTGTTGTCCTGAAAACAAATTACATTTCTTCGATTCTAACGTTTTAACACTTTTTTCTTGTTTTAGGATCTCTGAAATCCAGAGGCATCTTAAAGTTAGTAGCGTGTCAGGGTTTAATTGGCAGTACTTTGTCTCTTTTACTAGAACATGACTCATTTAATGGTTGACGACTTCTCAGATTCGAGGAAGTGTGGCAGTTTTTAGTGATCAAGGCTGCAGTGAGGCTGAGCCATGGGTGAGGGACAAAAAGGCAAGGCCCCTCCTCTCCTGGTCAGCTGGTCTTGGAAAGGCCTACGGGAGTGTCTGAGCATCAGGAAGGCTGTGGAACTGCCAGAAGCGTCCATCCCTCCAGATTTAATGAAGCAGCTGCCTCTGAGCTGAGAGTGAGCCAGCTGGTCCCCTCCTCTCCTGGAGGCCTTGTGGTCGGGTCCTGTGACTTGCTGCCTCATGTCTGGCAGGGGAGCCACATGTTTCCTGGTGAGAAGTTAGGAGACTTCTTTTATGGGAAGTATCTAAGGCAGTGCTAATAGTCATCCTATACTACCCAGTGTCACAGAGGATGTCCCAGCACACGGAAAGCCCTACGAGGACGCTGTGTCTGTGAAGTGCTTGCCAGGCAAGTCTATCCAAATGTCAGCACAGGGTGCATGCTCAGTTACAAAGCGGTCTGGAGAGCCTGTTGTCAGCTTGTCCATCTCATTCCCGACTTCCCAACCCACCTGCCAGGGGACAGAATCCGGGCAGTGCCTCTTCTCAAGCCTGGACATCACCTGCCAAACACATTCACTGCTCAGGCAACAGATACTTATTAAACCCCATCTGAGCACCACCTATGGGCTCCAGGCCAATTTGCCCGAAGCCAATTTGCTGAGACTTCAGTTGAGTGGTTTTCATTTTGTCTTCGTAACAGTATCTTAAGGAATGTTCATTTGGTTTGTCGCCTCTCTCTCACCCTGCAGCTCACGTGGGGGCTTGTCCCCAAGAGGGGAGACTGAAGAACAGAGACAGGAGAGATTTAATTTTCGTTTCCTGGTTTTCTTCGTAGGTTCGTAAAAAACACTTCACAGGAAATTTCCAAAGCTGTTTAAAATCATCCCCATCCAGCATAAAATGTTTAAAACGGTTGCTTCTGGAACACTGTTGTCTGTATCAGACGGGACCTTTGTCCTAAACAGGAGATGAGGGACTGGAGGCAGTTTTACGGTCAGTGGGAAAGGACCGCAATTTGCTTGCAGATAGATACCTGCTGAAATTCTCGTCCCGAGGGGTAGCCAAGCTGTTGCCGACCTCGCTTATCTGTCCTGGGGCCCAGCGAGGCGGCTGAGCGGATAAATGAGGGCTTCTGGCGTCAGATCAATATCTGATCTAAGAAGCTCAGTGAATCCCATACAGAATAAATATGAAGAAAATCAAACCTAGTCACATCATCGTCAAATTACTGAAAATCAAAGATAGACAGAAATCTTAAAAGAAGTCAGAGGGGAAGAGACCCACCACGTACACAGGAACAACTGCAAGGAAGAGAGCTGACTGCTCATTAGAAATAGTGTAAGCCAGGAGACAATGGAAAGGCGTTTCAAAAGTGCCGAAAGGAAAAAATCAGCTTGGGAAATGTGAAGCCTGAAATGCTGGTAAGACTCTGAGGTTGCGAGATACAGCAAAAACCCCCTCCCAAGCACCCCTGTCTACGTAACACACATTATTCGTGCACTTTCCCCCGCCTCAGCCCCCACCCCTCATACACAGTTATCTCAGTAGAACATCCCAACATTCCCAACAGGAAAAAGAAAAACAAAAGAACTGTTAACTGTCAGGAAGGTGATAAATAGGAAAACACATGAAATTTATACAAACTGTGGGACATAATGAAGATTCTTTGTATTCTGCCACCATGTAAACATCACACGTCTTTTTCATTCTGGTAAAAACTATAAAAAGAAAAAGAAAGATTCCCTTTTCCTCAAATGCTTTAGTCACATGACACCGGTCCAACAGGCAGGTGGAAACTCAGGGATGGTGCTCACTGAGGTCAGGAGGATTCCAAGATCTGGGAGCCATCAAGGTGGAGGCTTGACGAGGATGTTCTGGGTACGAGTGGGGAGGAGCCTGGGGGCAGGGAGAAGCGGCAGCAACTTCCTGAGCAATGGCAAGGCATTGTGCTAAGCGCGTTAGGTATGTTATCTTAATCCTCACACTAACCCCTAGGAGTCAGTATTATCATTGCGTTTTTTAACAGGAGGAAACAAAGTTTGAGAGAGAATTGGAAAGTTGCCCAGGTTAGTGACAGAGCTGGGATTTGAGCACAGGTTCCTCAGCCTCTGAGCCACAGCTCTTTACCCTCCCCTGCCAGCCATCCGTTTATTCACTCTGCTGTGCTGGGCTGGACAAAAGGAGAGCTCCACACGGCCCACACCACACATGCCCCCGTGCTCAGGGGACTCCCGGGCAACTAAAACGACCAGAGCCAACGTTACTGAGCACTTACCATATGTGTTACACTTAACGTGTCACATCTTATTTAATTTTCACAACAGCCCTGTGGGGTAAATCCTTACATCATCTTCATTTTCCACAGGAGGAAAGTGAGGCTCAGGGCTACTGGCGGTAGAACCAGAATTTGACTGCCCAGCTCAGGCTCCCCAGGGGTGTGCTTGATTGCCCAAGGCCACCAACAGGGCAGGGGGTGAGGAAAGATGGGCAGGGCACGGCCACCCTGCTGCTCCTTTCCCACTTGGTGGGATCCCAGGAACTTGGAATTGTGAAAGCAAATCTGTTTAGCAACCAAGGGACTTGGGCTGCACCTATTCCCAGAGCAGGGGGGATGTCCTGGGAATGCTTCCTGCCCCAGGGGGTCCCATCGCTTCCAACCACCTCTCTCACCAAGACAGCTGCAACCAACTCCCAGCAGCTCTGACGCCTCGGCCACCGCACCTGTCAATCCAGTCAACACCAGCGTGGCCCTCTTAGAAACAAAAGCAAGGCGGAAGGAACCCTGTCCTGCTCAGAACCTTGCAGTGCTTCCTGACTGCCCTCGGGATGAAGTCCCCCCTCTGACAAGGCCTCATCCTCTGCCACGCTCCCCTTCTCTCCTCCACACCGCACTCCTCTCAGCTCCTGGAAGAACTCACAGTTGCCCTTGCCTCAGGGTCCGCTCCTGTTATTACTGCAGCGTAACAAATTACCACCAAAACTTTGCGGCCTCAAATAACCATTTCCTTATCCTCATGGGTTCTGTGGGTCAGGAATTCAGACACGGAACACTAGGATGGCTTATCTCTGCTGCCTGATGGCTGGGGCCTCAGCAGGAAGACGCTATAGCTGGGGATGACTCAATGGCGAGGGGCCTCTTTCCTCCCACGTCTGGGGGTTGATGCCAGCTGCCAGCTGGGACCCATGGTACATGCAGTCTTCACACGTCAGCTTCCGGGTAGCTGGACTTCTTGGGGTCCAGCTTGGCTCATGGCGCCAACACAGAGTGTGCCAGTGAACAAGGCAGAAGCTGCACTGGCTTCTCTCACCCCGTCTTGGCAGTCGGGTAGTGTCACTCCCACTGCATTCTACTGGTTACAAGCAAGTCAGAAACCACCCACATTCAAGGGGAGGGGGCAGAGATCCTACCTCTCATTGGGAGGAGTGTCAAGGTCTCGCTGTGGCAGGGAGATATTGTTGGGGCCACTTCATGTGCTATTCTCTCCGCCCAGGCCACCCTCCCTCTAACCTCACCACCTGCTAACTCTGACCCATCCTCCAGGTTTCAGCTGAAGCACCACTTTGTCAGGGGCCTGCCCTGACTGCTTCATCAGACATCCTGCTTAGATACTCCCTGTGCCCGGCACTTCTCAGGTGCCCAAGTCTGTCTGTCTGTCTCCCCTCCGGCCTGCGAGCTCTGTGAGGACAGGGACTTTGCCTTCCTGGTGCTGGCTCAGAGCAGGTTCCCAAAAAATACATCCTGGAAAAGAGCGTCAGAGAGAGAGAGAGAAAGAAGGAGGGAGGGAGGGAAAGAAGGGAATATGCCTGCATCCAGGCTGTCTAGGGCGCAGCTCAGAAGAAGTTGGGCCCCTCTCATATGCTCCGGCTGATCTTGAGCCCCCAGCCTGCCATGGCCCCACCAGGATCCTCCAGGCCCTCTGGAAAATCCACAGGGCAGGCAACACCTTCACCCCCGGAGTCGACGTGGGGAAGGTTTCTGTGCCATCCTGCTGTCTGGCTAACGTGGTGGCCTGTAAGATGCTGGGGTCTTCTGGCAAAGAACACCTTTGCCAGAGGACAAGGTCTGAGCAGGATGGGAGAAGCTGAGGCAAGAAGAAAAGGTGCTCTCCTTCTGCAAAGACAGGGGTGGCTATCCTGGGGAGGGGAGGAGCACGGTGGACCCAGGAACATGATACACTGTGCCTAGCGGCGCAGAGAACCCCACTGAAGTTTCTCTCCCAATTTGTACCCAAACATCATCATCACCACCACCATCATCACTAAAAATGTTTTAAAAGGGAAAGGAGAGTTACCACCAACACTGCACAAGGCTGTTGTCCAGGCAGAGGACAAACCTGCCCTGGCTGCTCCTTCCCAGGACTCGCCTCCGCCCACTGAGCAGGCCCGTCCCCCCGGCCTGTGCCAATGAGCCTGTAGGGCCGCGTGCTGCGTGGGGTCCAGTGCTGTCTCTTCTCTTGCTCTGACTCCACAAACATTCATGAGCTCCGTCTCGGGGGCAGGCTCTGTGCTGAGGGTGCCGATGGACTCCCATCATGTGTTCCTCAAAGAGCCGGACGGGAGGTCCCAGCGGAAGTTCTGGGAGCGCGAGCCCTGACCTGCTGGACGCCACAGTCCTGAGTTCAGTCCACTAAGGCCTCCTCGCGCTACGCCGAGGCCTTTCCTGCATGACCTCATAGAATCCTCGCCGCAGCCCTTGGCGGTAGGTTACTTGTTTTAGCTCATCTACTGATGCATGAGAGGGGTGCCCGGAGAGATGCAGTGACTCAGTCAAGGCCCCTCAGGTGGGAAGTGGTGGAGCATTTCCTCAGCGCTGCCCCCACCCCAGCCGGTGGTAATTCCACTGTCCCAAGCCACTGCTTCTCCCTAACTTCACAGCCCAGATCCCACTGGCTGCTGTGCAGACAGCCTGGGGCTCCCTTCCCCAGGGTTTAGAGGTAAGAGTGAAGCCTCCAAGAAGGGCGGCTGATGGGGAGAGGCCGTCTGTGCGGGGCTGCCCTGCCTGCCCAACTGGGGCTCGGCGGGGCAGGCCTGGAAGAGGCAGCAATCCAGGGGAGGACCCGGCTCCCTGCAGCCCACACGCCAACCCGCTGCCTGCACAGCTGGGGCGGATCTAAACCCATTACCTGAGTCAGAGGGGAAGCTCTCTGCCTCGGCAGAGCGCACCCGGGGCTGCCCGGGCTTTTGGGAGCCGTTGGGCCAGGGAGCAGAGCTGGCCCGGCTGCTCGTGCCAAGGAAGGAGGGGGCCCGACGAGGCCGCCAAAGCAGGCTGGGGCGGGAGGGGCCAGGCCAGCTGGGGCCGGAGCTAGTGTGACATCACCGGGCGGCCCGCCTCTGTCTGGGGCTGAGGGGAGGCCCTGAGCCTTTCTGGGGCCTGGGGGATCCTCTTGCACTGGTGGGTGGAGAGAAGTGCCTGCAGCCAACCAGGGTCAGGCTGTGCTCACAGTTTCCTCCGGCAGCATGTAAAGGCTCCACAAAGGAGTTGGGAGTTCAAATGAGGCTGCCGCAGACGGCCTGAGGATGGACCCCGCGCCCTGAGCAGTGCCGCCTGAGCTCCGGACCTGCAGAGCATGGCACTGGGGCAGCTGCCGGCCCCCGCGAGAGAAGGCAGGTCGTGAGCCACCCGGCGGGACCCCGGGCCAGCCCCCGCCCCATCCCTGGCCGGAGCCCCCGCTGTGGAGGCAGAGCGGAGCGAGCAGAGGCCAGTGAGGCAGGGCTGCTCTGCAGCCGGTCCAGCCTGCGACTCAGGGAGGCCATGGCCAGGCTGCCCCGCTGACGGCCGAGGTGAAGCATGTGAGAGCTGCCCCGGGAGCCAGGCAGGAGGGAAGAGGTAAGAGCCCGACTCTGTGGCACCGAGGTACGGGGGCAAGAGGCAGCAGCTGGCTCCGGGTCTCTGGGCTCAAGAACCCTGACCCCTCCAGCCGGGGAACGCGATGCTCGCAGCTGGGCCCTCCTGCTTTCGCTTGGAGCCAAACAAGGCATCTGCTGGGACAGGACCTGTGGACACCTGGGTAGAGGGTGGAGTTCTGGGGGCGTGAGGTCATGGCTGGGGTTTCGAGGGCTCCATCAGTAAGCCCCACTCTCCCTCAGACAAAGAGCCTTTGGGGTGAAGGCAGGCGGCTCCTGGGCAGGGCTCCGCAGCTGGGGTGTGTGCGCGAGCATGAGCTTGTGTGGACGGGTGCCCTTGAGGGGCCAGCGGGCCGATGGAGTCACGGACGTAGGGCTAGCCCGAGGACTCCGGAAGTTGTCTTTCAGTTTTGGGTTCCTATGCACCCTGGCTGGAGACTCTGCTGAGGCAAAAGCAAACGCTGTCCTGCGAGAGCCGGGAGCCCTCGTTCAGAAAGTTCCCTGGCACTGAGCAGCCTGTACTCATGCCCTCAGCCGGGGAGGAGAGGAGCAGAGGGGTCCAGAGCCGGGAGGGACACATCAGCCAGAGGTTCCTGCCGCTGTGACTCGGGGCACAGCGCTGCCCTGGTTTCCCGGCGGGTCCGAGGACGTCTGGTCCCTCCTCGCACAGGACGGGACGGGATGGGACGGGACGGAGCCCCAGGTCTCCAGCAGGCTGTACGTGGCCTGGCCAGGACACAGGGGAGGATGAGGCTTCCCCGGCACCCGGCAGGGGGACGGTACAGGCTCTGCGTTCTGAGTCCCTTGAAAGCACTCGTTAGATAACATTTCCAAACAGAAATTCTTCACTGATCCCTCCCTTCTCCTCCTGTGATATGTGTGTCACGGGTCAGCTATTGCCTCTGCTGTGGGATTACGAGAGCTCCCAGAGGGCAGTTCGGTTACTTAGAAAAGGATCCCCTTTCACCGGGGCTCTGAGGAAAGTTGAGAATGCCACTTCCGAAGCTGGCCAAATGCTCCCCACATGTATTTTTCCAAATTGAGACAGAGTGAGGTAGTACGCACAAGCTAGGCTCAAATCCTAGCTCTTCTACTTATGAGCTAAGTGACCCTTGCAGATCATTTAGCCTCTCTAAGCCTCAGTTTCCTTACCTGTAAAATGGGATAACAGTAATGCCCATCTCTCGGTAACAACTAACACTTACATTGCACTTACCAAGAGGGAGAGTCCTCACAACCACCCTATAACACAGGTACTGTTAGTCATCACCATTTCACATGTGAGGAAACTGAGGCACAGAGGTTAAGTGTTGTGCCCAAGGCCACATGGTTGGTAAATGCCAGCACCAGCACTTGAACCCAGCACTCTGAACCACGCTCCATTGCTTTCTAGGAGGAGCGTGTGGGATCATGACCGGGAAGGCCTTAGCACGGTACCTGGTGTGTGGCAAAGCCTCAGAAAACATTAGTCACTGAGTATTATGAGCCATAACAACCAGAATTGCAGAGAGAGAAGAGCAGAGACCCAGATTCTCTAACCTGGATACATTCTGCTGGGGTTGTCAGGAAATCCCACCAGGCTGAGCCAGTGCTATGACCACTACTGCCACCCACGCTGGGGATCCTCCCAGGAGCCCGAGGAGGGGGGCTTTATGTCTGGGGCAACTGCAGCACATCCAGATCCTAGAAGTCCACACGAAGGAGGAGTGCAGATGCACCGACAAAAGGACCTCGGGTGCATCTGATACCAGCCTTACAGTAAAAACATCCTACCCCTCACACAGCACTACTCCCCTGCCTGCTGGTCCGCTCACCAGAACCAGCAGGGAGGAAAGCAAGCTACCACCGTGCTGCAGGAGGTCCACAAAGCGGGAGGACCAATGCCAGGCCTGTCCTGGGGTTGCAGAGGGTGAGGCAGGGACCCCTCTCCCAAACCCCACCCCCATCACCCAAGTCTGGCCACAAGATAAATGGCCAAGTCTGGTGGATTTCATACCAGCCAACACTGATGCATCTTAGCCCCAGACAGTAGCTTCTCTCCTGTGGCCCCAGAGGTCCCTGAACTCTTGGAAGCATTTGGAAAGGCTGACATTAAATATATGCTTCTCTAGCACAAGGCCTCTGGGGCTGCGGAAGCTGCAGGTTTCCTGACTCCACCCGGGAACCACGGTGGCTCACTATGCTCTCTGGGCAGCCCGGGCCAAGTAGAGACTCTGACTGACCTCACAGGCCTGCCTAACACAAATTAGCTTAATTATTATTCAGTAAAGGCAGACAAAAATGTGTGAAGCACATGGCCCAGGAAGGGACTGCACGGTATTCCTGCACTTTCATGGGCAGAGCAACTAAGCCATTTCTCCATCACACAGTGATTTATTAAGTACCACTGTGCTAAGTAAGCCACACGCAGTATCTCATTTCATCCTCGCTACAACCTTAGGAGGCAGGTTCCAGTTTTAGCGTCACATTTTACAGATGAGAAAACAAAGGCTCAGAGAAGTTAAGCAACCTGCCCAAGGTCACCGTTGGTGATTCTGTGGGATGTGAACGCTGGTCAGTATGGCTCCAAAGTCCACGCCTTTCCCTGCCTCACTCCAATGCCCTGTTCAAGGTGTCTCGCAGTCAAGTCTGTTTCGGTTGGTGTCCTAGAGATGCTGCACCATCCCATCTGAAAGCCACATGCTTACCCGCTCATGTCATAGAAGCCTACCTCTGAGACAGCACAGGCCTCATCGCCACCCCTCTTACAACCAAGGCTCAGCACAGCTACACAGCACGCCTGCGGTAGCACAGTCAATGAGAGGTGGAACTGGATTCCAAGCCAGGCTGTCTTAGCTCAGAACCCTGCGCAGCTGGTGCTCTGTACGGCTGCCGCCCCCGGCAGCTCCATGGAACTCTGCACCAGCTCAGTGGGGCAGAGCCTCGGGCCAGCAGTCATCTATGTGCCTGAGATACCACTGGTGTGTTTCCCACGTTCCTAACTTGGAGACTCCAAGGGCTGCAGAACCTGAGCTCAGGTCTTCAAGGCCTACACCGGCCACACTTGAGCAATTCCAGAGAAGAGATCCGGGAGCCACAACTGGCAGCTACAGCAGAACAAACAGAACAGGCAGCAGCCCCGCCCAAGGCAAGTACATTCAGCTTCTGGCCTCTCTCTGAGTCACAGCCCACTTTGTCCAAACTGGTCTCAATTGACAGCAGTCAGATGGGGGAGGCGTTCTGCTTCACGACGCCCACAGCCCAGTGGGAAGAGGGAGAAGGTGAATCTAATAATCACACAAACGCACAACGGTGGGAGACCTGTAAGGAGGAGGCGTGTGGCGCTAAGAGGGAACCGTGAGATGCGTGGCGCTGTCCCCATTTTACAGAAGAGGGAACTGAGGGTCAGCGGCAGCACCTCTGCCAAGGTCTCTCCACTAGCGGGCCAAGAAGCAAGGATCCAAGTCCAGATCTGGGCCCATTCCACCCCAGCCCACTGCCATCCCGGACAAACACACTGCGGGAATCTCAAGAATGAATCAATCCATTGAATAGCATTTCTTTTCTGCGAATTTATATGAAACACCCCAAATAGAAGGGTTATTCAGTCACTAGCAGCTAGGAGTTTGTGGTGATAGATGGGTCACATCAGAACCACATTCTGAGGGTAGTTTCTATGACAAAACCACATTCCGACACAACGACCATAAGCCGTATGACTGACTTAATAACAGCCTTGGGAGGGGAGTTAAAATGTTACAGTGTCCTGTTCCACGTACACATCAGTTTTAAGACACATTCTGATCACAGACATGTTAACGTGCTGGGTGGGGGGAGCCAGGCCTCTCACAATCAAGCTATTGTGTTAGGTGGATTCTCTGGTGAAACCAGCCTGTCTTAGGGCCAGCAGCCCCAGAGCCTCAGCCTCCCGCTGCTGCCTAGTCCTCCAGAAAGGCATGCTCAAGACCACCTCAGAAAAGCCCAGAATGAACTCTGTTCTTATCTCTGAGAGATGCCTGAGGACCCACCCAGCTCCAGGAACGACCAAAGTCCTGCCCAAGATGGACCCACCCCAGCCCCCATGAGGGGGAGGTGGGATCTCTCAGTCACTGCTGGACCTCCAATACCCACTAAGGACAGGGAGAGAAAGGATCTGAATGAATGAATGAAGGAGGGAAGGAAGGAGGGAGGGAGGGAGCCTTAGACCCAGACACTGTGGCCCCCGGAGGGCAGGCACCTACCTTGCTCCTGCTCTATCTCCAGCCCCCAGCACAGTGGCTGGCACAGAGGAAATGCTCAGGAAATATGTTCAATGAATGAAGTCCTTGAATTCCTATTTAGTAACCCAGGTGCCATCCTGGTTACTGGGTATTCAGAGGGGGAACCGCCCTGACCCCACTTTTAAGAAGCTTGCAGTCTGGGGTAGAGAACCAGACATGCTGTATCTTGGGGGCTGTGATGGAAGCAGCCCCAGCTGCTTCTGGGAGCTGGAGGAGGGAGAAGGGAGGGGGCCCTCCCTGTGAACAGCCAGCTTCACTGAGAAGGTCAACTTAGCAAGGAAGGCAAGCGTGCCTCAGGCAGGACACAGGGAAGGTGACGAGGCAAAAAGAACAGCACGTGCAGATGCAGGGAGGCATGACAACACAGGCTCTATCTTTCAGCAGGACACTGACAAGACCAGATGTGTGTTTTAGAGAGATAGGCCTGGAGCTGCAAGCAGTGCAGAGTGCAGAGGAGAGAGCGGCTGAGGGCAGGGAGGCCAGGAAGGACTGTGTGGGTAAGAAGGCTGGCTATGGAATCCACAAACCTGGTTCCAAGCCTAGCTCCACCACTTGGTAGCTCTGAGGCCTGGGCAAGACTTCATCCTTACCTCTGTTTCTTCATCTGTGAAATGGGGATAATCATAGCCCCTGCCTTACAGAATTGCTGGGATCAGTGAGGTAGGCACAAAATGGTTGTCCCAGTGCTCAGGGGATAGGCCCTGCCAACAGGCCGAGGTGGCCATGGTGCCAACCACTCAGCCTGGCTCAGAAGAGCAGCTCCAGGCAAGGTCCAGATTTCCCAGGAAGCTGCCCTGGGACAGTGCTGTCCACCCAGTCCCTGGCTGTTCTCTCCCGTCTGAGGCTCCCCCAGTTCCAGGGCTCCAGAGCACAGGAGGCACTGCCGGAAATGCAGCAGCCAACGCAGGAGCCGGGCTCTGAAATGGATTCTGCAGACTCTCCTGCCTCTGCTCTGTTGGCTGAGGCTCCTGGCACAGAGGGCTCAGTGCACAGGCTTTGGGACCACCTCAAAATGGTTCCCAAATAATGTACCGCGGAAAAGGAACAGCAGCACCCTCGTCCCCCTGGCAAAGGCAACGAGCTCCTGCCGCCTAACCACATCCCCTCTTGCCCCATGAGCTCATAGTATGACCACAACCCACCTCCTCCATGAACTCAGCCCTGCCCTGGAGCCAGCAACACACCAGTGGCAGGAGCATCAGGCAGATTTGACCCTCCACTGCCACTCTTCCAGGCAAATCCGTCTGATCCTATCTACCTGCTGCTCTGGTTCACGCCTGTGTTCCCAGAACCACGACAGGGCTGGACCCAGGATGCAGCAATACACAATGGCGGGCTGGCTGGGAAGGCTAAGTGGATGGAAGGCTGGCTGGCTGGACAAACGGCTCATTCGAAGGTCTTATTAGAGTTGAACTGGCAGGGTCTGGGAATCAGCTCCAGACTCCCTGGGTACCCACACTGACTTTCGGTGGGGATGATTCACAGAATCCTAGGCTGGGAAGGGATGGCAGTTGGAGATGTGGCTATTCCCTCCCTGGCCTCCAGGCTGGCGGTGAATCACCAGGACAAGTGATGCACAGTTCCTTCTCCAGGGCTTCTAAGGTGAGGACACCACTGCTCATCCTAGATGCCCATTTTGGGGTCTCACCACCTGGATAATCAAGAACTGTTTCTAGCATCCAACAAGACTCACCCTTGTGCTGACCCGAAAGCTATTTCTACTTTGTCAGTCAAGAGTGACTAAGAAGTAACCTGCATCTTGGCCATTGAGCAAACAGACAGGCACCTTTTACTCATACTGGTTGGAGAGATTCTCTTGATGGAGGTGAGGACATGGACCTTGCAGTCGACAGCTGAATCCCAGTCCCGATATTTACTCCAAGGGACCTTAGGCAAGTGACCTAACCTTTCTGGACCTGGGTTTCCTCTACTGCAAATACAGATAATAATACCTTTCTCCTAGGTAAGGAGACCAAATAGTTTGTTACTCAATCAGGACACTTTGGAGAATAAAACAGGGTGCTGTCAATAATTAATAAGATAATAGGTCTTAACTGGGGCCAACCAGCATGCATGGTCTCCTATTCATAGGGTTGTAAGCGCCAATGAGATAGAGCATGGCTGAGCACATAGTAAGTTCACAACAAACAAACGGTAGCTGTTATTATCTATCCTATTGGTCATGTGGTCAGCTGGGCCCTCTAGGGCCATTTCTTCTGGAATTTTCCTTTATCTGGATCCCTCCCTCAGCCTGGATTACCAGTTGGTTTGGTTCTACCTAACTGCACATCATACATCTCAACCAGCTTTGGCAGGAAAAACTGTCAACTTCAAAGTTTTGATTTTTTCTTTCTGTCCTGATGTTGGTTTAACATCACGATTCATGCTCAGTTCCATCAAACTCACTCAAGTGCAGCTCAAGTTCCTAACTTCCTGTCAGGGGCCCGTCGGGCACACTGGGGCCAGGTGGCAGTTCCAGATTCCCTTGCTGCCTTGAAAGGGGCCCAGGCCTCCTGCAGTGCTTCTGGCCTGGACTCATACCTGGCTTTCATCTGTGATCACAGAATGATGGGGCAGGGCTGGCTGGGGAGGGAGGGATGGGTTCTGTGAGCCCCCAGACAGGACTACAACGTGGACTAATGATGAAACACTATCCTGGGAGCTGGATTTAATTCAGGGCCAGCAGTCCCGGGGGTTGCAAGAGCTCTCCTGTTCTCCCCCTGCTTTGGAGTGGGGGCAGTTGTCAGAGAACAATCTCCTTTGAGTTTTCCTGTCACTTCCATACATGCAGCATGGTATATATCTTGGGGTTCTGTTACCAACTGCTACTTAGTTAAGCTGGTAACTTTGGGCAAAATGACTCATGGACTTTGAATCTCAATAGTTGCTCACCTGCAATGGGGACAACTGTCAGCTCTGCCGTTAGCCTTAAAAGCGTCTTTGTGGGAATTAGAATATTGCTGTGATTTAAATATACAAAACTACAAAGACTGTGAATGTGACTTGTGCTCCCTAGGGTTGCATAGTGCACAACCTGGGCCACCACGCACAGCAACCCTGAAATAACGGCTTCCCTCCCAGGGCTGTTGGGAGGATGAAGTGAGATAATGTTTATAAAGTGCTTGAATCATGGTGATAATTGGTTGTAGTTACTATTTTTTTCAGTATTTGAAATTTTCTTATTCCTACCCTTTGGGGTGAGAACTCACAAGATGACCCCGGGAAAGCAGCTTCTGCCACAGGGCAGGACACACAGCTCTGTCTTATGAAAACGATTCTTCCCACAAAGTGGCCCCTCACCTGGGCTGCGGGGCTGCAGTGCTGAGAGGGACATGGACAGGCGGTGTGGGGTCCCACCACAGCAGGCCAAACAGGGACACCTAGAGCTGCCCACCGGAGGCTGGGTGGGACCCCAGACCCTGAGGAGGTGGCCTCCCAGTGTGCAGAGCCCGTCATGTGGCTCAGTCGCACCAGCCCCAGTTGTGGGGAGGGAAACCCGTGCATAATGGAAACTCCTCACAATACAATGTGGAAAAGCAATTTCAAGAATCATTTTTATTTTCACTTTGAAGCCAAGGAAAACAGTTGGATTTGCTTTTCTTTGTTGGTCATAGGAAGAAACTGAGGAGCACCTCTTTGATTGGAGTTGAGTTCTTCTCCAGGCCTAAGATGGCTGGAATGCTGGGGAGTTATTTCTCTTGGGATGCAATTAGTTGAATAAATATCAAGAGAGCAAAAGTAAACAAACTCATTACTGTCCATTAAGAACTGCCAAACTTGCAAAAAACTGAGGAGGGGGTTTACCTTTAAGGAAAATAAATTACGCCAAGGCCAAAGGCAGCACAAAGAGCACAGCCCTTGGTGTCAGGCTGACCCCAGCTCTAGGCTGAGTCAGCTCTGGCTCTTGTCTGCCATGTGCTCCTGGGCAAGTCACTTAGCCTGTCTGGGTTTTGGTGCCCCCATTTATAAACTGGGGGGAATACCAACCTTGCTGGATTCCCTGGGACAGTGTATGTCAGGCACCTAGCACAGTGCCCTGTTCCTTCCCTTCCTTCTTGTAACCCGATTGGCTCCAAGTCACTCCCGCCAAGCCCAGACCCCACAGAAATGTGACAGTAAGACCCAAAATCATGCGGCTTCATGACTGGTCCCACCAGCAGCAATGCAACCTTGAGCACGTTACCTGACACCCTCTTGAGCTTCAGTTTCCTCACCCTCAAAATGGGCATAATACTACTAACCGGCTCTGAAGGTCGTGGTGATTACATAGATAATGTGTATGTATAGGGCCTTGTGAACCTAAAAAGCTGTACGAGTGTTAACCGTCAAGTTTCGTTCTCTTTTCTTTTTTTTATTTTATTTTATTTTTATTTTTATTTTTTTTCGTTCTCTTTTTAATTGAACAGCTACAAGAAATGCTCTTTAAAGATTGCACAGTTTCTGACTGCGTTTGCACGTCTGGTGCCTCCCCGCTCTGTGCCCAGCGCTGTGTGAGATGCTAGGGACCCCATGACAGCCAGGACCAGTCCAACCAGCGGACTGCTTCAGGGTGGGAGGTGAGGCTAGACAGAACTCCTGGGCAGGCCCAGCTCTGTGACATGGAACAAGGCCCTCGGCTGTCAAATGGGAGAGTTAGTCCTGGTATCTCCTCGGGGGGGATGGTAGGATCAAGGAGATGGTACACGTGCTGGACACACTGCCGGAATGTGGTCAGCACTCCTCGCCGCCAGTCGGCTTTGCTGGTGCTCTCATGCTGCTATCATGCCATCCCCACCTCTGGTTTCGGAAGCACTTCCACAGTCCTTAGCTACTGTGCAAGGTGGGTTGGATCACCCCACTTCACAGAAGAGGCTCAACCTTCAGGATCTCAAGCCCAAGGGCACAGAACTTTGCCTGGGAAGCTGTGAGAGCCCACACTTGGGAAGGGACAGAACTCAGTGGTAAACAGTGCCACCATGCCAGGTCTCGAGGCCTGAAGCCAAGTTGCCTTCCTGGTCCTGTGGCAGTAACTTGGCCAAGGTGGAGCCCTCGCCGGCATCCGCAATCAGCATCACAGCAGCATGGAGAGGCAGGTGAGCGGCCTGTGGGAAGGCAGTGCCGGCAGGCCCGCCCAGCCCAGGAGGGCAGCTCCTTCCCATTGGTGTGGGTTGGGTGTGGCCGCCGGCACAGGAGCAGCTAAAAGTGCGCTGGAAACTAGGCAAACGCTCACAAACTCAGTGAGGTTTACACTAACGTCACTGCAGCCCTAACCTCATAGTCCGACCCACACCAGAGGCTCCAAACACCTTTCTCTGCCTGGCCTGAAAGGCCTGAGCTGGCCTTCGGAACCAAGCTGGGGCTTCCTCATTCAAGCAGCTCAGCGTGGCCCTGGAGAGCACGGGGTCTGTTCTGTAACTTCCTGCTGTCCAGGCTGCCGACCAGAGAAGCCCCCAGAGGGGTCTGGGGAAGACAAAACCTTCAGGTTCTGTGGTATGGTTGTTATTTTAGGGTAAATTAATGTGAAAACAGAAAGTCATGATGCTAATACTTTATTACTAGAAACCAGATTAAGAACATTTCTGTGTAGTCATTAAGAGTTTGAAGGTTTGAGTACATCAGGCCAGGGCTGAGTCCTGGTTCTGCCACCTTCTAGCTGTGTGATTTTAGGCAAGTCACTTAGCCTCACTGAGTCTCAGTTTCCTCATCTGCAAAATGGAGGGACCTCCCTGGCGGTCCAGTGGTTAAGACTCTGTGCTTCCACTGCACAGGGTGTGGGTTCGATCCCTGGTCGGGGAACTAACATCCCGCATGCTGCGCATGGTGGCCAAACAAACATAGATAAAAAAACCAAATAACAACAACAAAAAACTAAAACGGAAATAACAACAGTATCTACCAAGAAGCCATTGTGAGAATTCAATAAAGTAGAAAACCCTTGCAAAATGTTGAGTGCAGGGTCAGGTACACAGTGGGCACTCACTAAGTGGATGTTAGGGATGGTAGTAATAAATGTAATACACGCCCACGCCCTCAGGCAGTCACTTGCCTGGGGCTCCCCGGCCCCGCCTGCTACACCCCTTTTCGTAGCACTCCCCACTTCACGGCAACTGTTGGTGGCTGTGTCTTTTCATTCAGTCCACAAATATTCACTGAGCTCCTACATATTCCAGGCCCTGTGCTAGGCACTATGGGTGAGGAGTGACCAAAACAGACAAGCCCCCTGCCCTCATGGAGCTTCCTCTCTCGGGGGTTGGAAGGGAGACACTACATGCCTGATGGTGACAAGGACTCTGGAGGGGGAAGGTGGCGAGGTCACAATTTTAAATAAGCAGGAAGGCCTCACTGGGAAGGTGATATTTCAGCAAAGACCTGAAAGCGGTGGGGGGGGGGGGTGGGGGGGTGCAACACGGAAGGGGCCGAGAGTGTTCTAGGCCAGGTCAAGTGCAAAGGCCCCGCGCCATCGGTGCGCTTAAGGAACGCCCGGGAAGCCAGCATGGCTGGAGCAAGTGCGAGATGAGGTCAGGGAGGGAGTGGGGCCAGAGCGGGGGGCCTTAGAGACCCATAGCTTCTTCTCCAAGACGAGGAGCCACCAGAGGATTCTGAATAGAAGAGTGACCTGATTTGACTTTTTTACAAGGTTCACTCTGGCTGCTGGGCTGAGGAGATGCTATAATGGGCAAGTGCAGGAGCAGGGAGACCAGTCAGGTCCAGGCGAGAGGTGAAGGTGGGCTGTACCCGGGGAGGTAGGGAGAAGCAGTAGGATCCTGGGAACAGTCCCAGGATATTGCTATTATAATTTGGTGGTGAATTAGATGTGGGGTATGACGGGAAGAAAGGAGTCAAGGATGACTTCAAGTTTGTTGGCCTGAGCAATCAGAAGAACAGAGTTGCCACTTGCTAACGCAGGAAAAACTGGGATGAACAGGCTGGGATGGAGATGTGGGTAACCCCAGGAGTTCATTTCCGGATGAGTTACGGTTGAGATGCGCGGTAGCAGTGGCAGCAGCAGTAGTTGAGCAGAAATGTCGAAGAGGCAGTTGGATATATGAGTCTGGACTCAGGGTGAGGCCCAGGCTAGAATGGATGAGATCACCAAGGTACAGAAGACGTCTGAGGACTGAGCTCTGCCCAACCCCTCCCCGCCCAGGACAGGGTTGGGGATGAACCAGCAAAGGAGACTGAGGAGTAGCCAGTGAGACAGGAAGAAAGGGTGGTGTTTGGGGAAGGAAGTCCAAGGAGGGAGTGATCTGCCATGTCCCCCGGGTGCTGAGAGGCAACGTATCAGTGAGGACCAGGAACTGGCCACTTGGTCTGGCAAGTGAGGCCCCTGACGATCCTGTCTAGGACACTTGGAATGGAGGGGACGGGGCCACGCCTGATGGGAACGGGCTCAACAGAGAACAGGAGGAGACAGACTTTCTGGAAACAGTGGGTGTGGGCAACTCTTCAGAGGGTTTTGCTAAAAAGGGGAGCACAGCAATGGAACAGTAGCTGGACAAGGGATGTGAGGTCAAGAGAGGATTTTATTTAAGTTGAAAGAAATAACAGCATGGCTGTAGAAAAAATGTGATCATGCCGGAGAGCTGGGGGAGAGCTGCTGGAGCCACGTCCTTGAGTAGGTGAGAGGAGCGATCTATGCACGCATGTCCCCTCCCTCTTGGCCTGGCTCACTCCTACTCAACACTCCAGGGTCAGCATAAAGGTCACTTTCTCAGAGAAGCTTTCCTGACCCCTCTGGTTAGGTCAGTTCCCTGTTCTACCCTTCCACTGCATACATTACTTCTGCCTCACGGCACTTAGGGGCTGTGTAACGATGGGTAAGCCCCGTGAGGGCAGGGGCTGGCTCTGTCCTGTTTGCAGCCGCATCTCCAGCAGCCAGCACACCGTCTGGCATACCACAGATGTTCAATGGATATCTGGGGAAGGAACAAGTGGTCAAAATAGAACTGAAACAAATCTGGAGACACATGTCTGTTTTCTGCTCCCACCTGGCTTAACCGTGTTGCAGTGATGGGGACCGTGCAGTTACTGGCTGCTGGAAATATCTGGATTTAGAAGAGTTGTTTGCTCCTGTTTGGGCTCTGTAGCTTGGCTAACACACAGGCCAAAGCCACATGGCTACACACATCCTTCCATTGACACTGTTCATTACAAACTGAACACATCCATACTATGTCTAGCAAATCATTCATTTAACAAATATTGCAGAAAGCTTGCTTAGTGCAGCATCCTGGGGATACAGGATGGAAACAGACACAGCACCGGCCTTTATGGACCGCAGATCCATGAAGAGATCTCACAGAATTCAGATTCATCTCAACTGTGATGGGTGTTACAAAGGGCACGTCCGGGGGAAGCTAAATGGTCTGAGGAGTGTGAGGCAGAGGAGGAGGGAGATGGGACAACCCTTCCTCTGCCTCCCCTCCCAGCTTCAAGCTGCCCTCGTGTGGTTCTCAGGCTCCAGGAGCGGCGGGGCCTCGGCCTGCTGCCTTCAGATGCCCAGTCCCCTCCTGTTTCCTTCCTACCTCTGCCGGGCCTGCCTGTCTCCTTCTGTGGCTCCCGGAAGGGCTGCCTCCTGAAGCTGTGTTTTTGGAAACATCTGCCCGATAAGAAGGCTGAGCTCACTTATGGCACAGGCCGCTGGCAGTGACAGGACCCTCACTGAGTCTCCCCTTCTGTTTACTTCCAGGGTTTCATAGTCTCTGCTCTCAAAGAAGAACCCCCACTTTGCAAGGACCATGAGGCCGCTGTGCGTGACGTGCTGGTGGCTGGGACTGCTGGCCGCCCTGGGAGCAGCTGTGGGCCAGAAGGAGGGCTTTGAGGGCACAGAGGAGGGCTCGCCCAGCGAGTTCATCTACCTGAACAGGTACAAGCGGGCCGGCGAGTCCTCGGACAAGTGCACCTACACCTTCATCGTTCCCCAGCAGCGGGTCACGGGCGCCATCTGCGTCAACTCCAAGGAGCCCGAGGTGCTCCTGGAGAACCGGGTGCACAAGCAGGAGCTGGAGCTGCTCAACAACGAGCTGCTCAAGCAGAAGCGGCAGATCGAGACGCTGCAGCAGCTCGTGGAGGTGGACGGCGGCATCGTGAGCGAGGTGAAGCTGCTGCGCAAGGAAAGCCGCAACATGAACTCGCGGGTCACGCAGCTCTACATGCAGCTCCTGCACGAGATCATCCGCAAGCGGGACAATGCGCTCGAGCTCTCCCAGCTGGAGAACAGGATCCTCAACCAGACGGCTGACATGCTGCAGCTGGCCAGCAAGTACAAGGACCTGGAGCACAAGTACCAGCACCTGGCCACGCTGGCCCACAACCAGTCAGAGATCATCGCGCAGCTGGAGGAGCACTGCCAGCGGGTGCCTGCCGCCCGGCCCGTGCCCCAGCCGCCCCCCGCCGCCCCGCCCCGCGCCTACCAGCCGCCCCCCTACAACCGCATCATCAACCAGATCTCCACCAACGAGATCCAGAGCGACCAGAACCTGAAGGTGCTGCCGCCCCCTCTGCCCACCATGCCCACCCTCACCAGCCTCCCATCCTCCACAGACAAGCCGTCGGGTAAGTCCTTCCGGGAACCTGCAACATCTGGGCCTCAGGGCCGGGCACCAGGCTTCCCTTGGCTGTGACCACAAGTGGGGGAAGAGCCGCGGCAAGTTGAAGCCGGGCCAAAGGCCTGCGCAATCAATCCCCAGCGGTCCCTTGGGCCAAGCTGCAGGAGCCGGTGGGGTGAGAGGGGGACATTCCTCAGGTGGATGCTCCAAGGTAGAACCAGGAGACAGGGGAATCTCAGAAGACAAGTGTTTTCTGGCTTCTGATAGGAAAAAACCCAGGCCTGAGTCTTCTGGGCTCTGCAAGAGGTGCTCTGTGTTGGCAGGTAGGATGTCTCTCCTGCAAACTCTCGTACTGTGCCTGGCACAGAACTGGCATTTAGTAAATGCTCACGGAAGAAACAACAGACCAGAGGAAAAGAAAGTGTTATCACAGCAGAAGTATGATGAACACACTGTAGGGAGGGGCTGCGGGGGAGGAAGGAGTACTTTCCAAAGCCCACACATTTCCTAGCGTCGGATGCATCTAGAATTTTCAGTGATGATTCCATACACTCTTAAATACATGTTTCATCTTAAATAAATATGGTAATTCTCAAAATATCATCATGCGGGAGGAATGGGGCTGCTGGTAGGTTTTGAAGCTTGACCCAGATACTGGCGCCGGGCGCTTTCATGTGTATTATTACATCATTAACCCCTGCAGCTCCTTATGGAAGGTTAACTGAGAGGATGAGTGACTTGCTCACAGGCTTAGGATCCTCAGGCTGAGTCTGAGTTCAGGCCTTTTCACTTTAAAGCTGGGGCTGACTCCTCTGTGCCCGAGGACTCTGGGAATCCTCACTCCGGGGGGAGCATGAGCCCAGTCCCCTGAAGCTCAGTCTCTCATTCAACCAGGACCTTGTGTGCCTTACAAATGGGCTGTCATATGAGGACTACGTTCATCTTTGCAAAAAAGTAACCATGTATCTGCTTCAAGTCAGAGATATTTTTACTGAAAATATCCTGTTTTACATTTATTTCACACTTCTGAAAATAACCACCAGTACTGGGAAGAGCAGTTTCTTGCTAATTCCAGAGAAGGCTGAACCTGAGTGCACGAGGGTGGCCCACGCAAAAGACAAGGGTGGCGCTGTCTGCAGGTCTGTGGGGGTAGCCAGGTGCAGGGCAGAGCATCTTTCGTCGCAGCCAAGCCCTCTACTGGGTGTGCAGGTTGAGGACTTGTGCTCTGGAGCAGGCTGACCTGGGTTCAAATTCTGATTCCCCCACTGATTAGCTCTGGGACATTAGGCAAGTCACTTTGCCCCTCAGAGCCCCTCAGAGCCTCAGTTTCCCCACCTATTAATAGAGGATGGATTAAAATAGTGCCTACCTGAGGATTAAATGAAATACTGCACAACATGTGGTTAGCACAGTTCTGGGCCCATGGTAAGTTTCAATACATGGTAGCTATGAGTTTCCTTTGGTCTTGGTCTCTTCATCTTGAAACAGGAGATTGAAATGTAAAAAACAGACCATTTTTAGCTCTAGCTTTCTACAGCTGATGACTGGTTCATCTGTACACATGTCTATTTTAAACAGGGAGTTCCAAAAGAGAGGGCAGAGTGTGCTAATACATCCTGATAGAACACCCAGAGGGTAAAACGTGCCCATGGCACCGAATGCTCAGCTGAATGATATAATTCTGACATGAGGCAGGCTGACCTCAATAGTTAGGCAATAGATCTCCTCTTGCTTAAGCATCTCTGGTTTCTGACTCAACAATTCCAGGACATTCCTGAGCTTGAACTAAGCTGGTGGATACATAGTGTAGGAATAAAGACCTAAGTTTGCACCCAAGCTCTACCTCTTATTAGCTGTTCGCTCATAAGAAAGTTATTTAGCTCTTCTGAGCCTTAATTTTCTCCTCTATAAAATGGGGAGAAGAGTCATACCATCACAGGGTTGCCGTGGAAACTCAATGCAATCAGGCATGTGATATACATCATGTGGGGCAGCCAACAATAGCTGAGCCCCTACTCTTTGCCAATCACAGTGCTGGACTTGGGGGCTTGTGAAAACGACAGTCCTAACCTCCAGGAACTTAGTCTGGGGGAGACGGCAGATTCATGAATGCATTGGGACCTATCCAGTGCCCACCAGTTCTAGACCCTAAAATCAGCACATCAGGTCTGACAAAGGATTTCTCTGAGAGAGAGCACCTGTCAAAGCCAAAATGTCCAGAATGGTGTGAGAACTTATGGGACCAACATAACAAAGTACCTGAAATCAGGAATGCAGTGAAAATCATGGGCTGTGCAGTCACTATGGTAACACCACGGGGTGCTAAGTGCCCGCCTACAGGCACTACATCTATTAAGGTGGCATGACTGAGTCTGCCTGCAGTAGAAGGGACAAGTTGGACGGAGGTGGGGACGTAAGAGTGAAGGATCTGTAAGAGTTTACCGGGTGGACTTGGGAGTTGGGCAATTGAGTTACTAGTGGGTCCCCAGTGGAGATGAGTCCGTGCAAAGACCCAGGGGCGTGGCCCTAATCCTGGCACCTCAAGTAGTTTGGCTCTCCTGCTTCTTCACCTGCGTAATTCAGCCTGGAATGTGTGCATTCCAAGGCTCCTGCGTGCACCCAACCCCTTTCCCTCCCACTTAAGGAAGCACACCTGCATGGAGGGAATGGCAGTGGTTTTATTACAGAGGTAATCTGAATCCACTATAATTTACCTTTTTTTTTTTTTTTAAGCAAAGCCTTCCCAAATGTTGGTACTGATTGTCAGTAACTGATTCCTTGTGACTCATCTGACCACTGCACTCCCCACGTGAGGCATTCCCTGCCGAGACTGAGCACCTGGCTACAGAAGCTGAAGGGGCGGGCAGAGCCTGGAGAGAGGCTGGGAGGCCCTGCCCTTTCCTGGTGTTGGACCAGGACATGAGGAAAAGGCAGATGGTCACTCTCAGCCAATCGGCAGAGAGCTCTTATCAGGCCTGTTCTGAGAACTTAGGGGGCAGGTTCTGGTCTTGGAAGACAAAACCTTCCTCTGTGCTCTGGCCCAACAGATTCTTTGCTCTGGGGACATCACTCAGCCAGAGACACTTCTGCAATTAAACACCTCTGCACTCAAGCCTTGGCAGCTCCTAAATCTTTCATTCCGCAACCTCAGAGCCACCTACTCTTCTCCTCATTGTCCGGGCCGCTCAGCCCGCAGCACGCCCTTCCCCAGGGGACTGAGGGATCCATGCCCCTTATCTGAAGCTGCGCTCACCAGCTTGTTCCCAGCCAGACAGTAACAGGCTGGCCCCAGGCCAGGCCCAGGCCTCTGAGAGCCTGAGTGACGGAGGCCCAGGCAGCTCCCGGCTTCCCTGGCGTCTCGCTTGGGTTTTGTCCCGTCTCTCTCAGGTCTGGCCAGACCTAAGGGCATTTCCATTAGGGTGATGCTTGTGATAAGGCCTGGGCCAAATGGCCCCGCCTGTGGCCCTCTCCCCTGGGGGGTCCCGTGGCTGCCGCCCTCCCTCCTCCTGTCCATTCTTCCTCACGCTTACACGTCCCCAACCTCCTCCTCCACCTGGGTGCCCTGTGCATGCACGTCAATCAGGTCTGCTAAAGAGGAAGGCTGCAGGGGTCACTTTCTAAGAGTCCAAGGAGAGGACAGCATGGAGCCTCGGCTAGAGCCCGCTCTCAAGGTGGCTCTGGGAGGCCCAGGACACTACTCCTCAGCGCAGCCCAGGCACCGCCGTGCACATGCCAGCCCTCCTGCCACGGCGCCATCCTAGGGACTGACCAGAGAAGAAAAGGCAGTGTGACCACCAGCTGCCACAGTGAGGCCTTGTCTGAAATGAATCTTTAGAAACCAAAAGGAGTAGACATTTCTAGCTGTTTTCTCTCCTGAGAAAAACATAATCAGCTCAGTTTGTTTTCTCAGTGGATAAAGAGGGGACCATAAAATCATAAAATATTAGAGCTTGTTAGAGGCCTCTCGGATCCCCTGGCATAGCCTTCTTGTCCCAGAGTCTGTCAGTGACAGAGCCAACACTGGTCCCTGGACTTGTAACTTCCAGGATATTAAGGTTCAGAGAGGTTAAGTAACTTAGCCAAGATTACACAGCAAGTAAGTGGCTCAGCCAAGGCTCAAACCCAAGGGTGTCTTAGCCACTGGGATACTACACATTCCCATGGAAAGGCTAGGGGGCAACTGGTGTAAAAATCACTCTATAAATGCTTGACTTGACCCCAGGTGCCAGCTGCCTGGGACCTGACTCTCCATCACTATTTCATGTACCAGGTTCCAGGCAGCTCCTTATAAAAGAGCTGGTAGATTTGTTAGGTTTGTTATTAGAACTCTTAAGGTTCTGATAACAAAGACATCATTACTGTGAAAATAAGATAAAGAAAATAGAATTAAGTTAGCCTCATACTACGGAGTTTCTAAAACAACAGAGCTCTCCCACAGAAAACGTAACATGCACCTGACTTCCAGTAAATGGACCCAACTGAAGCTCCCGATAAATCTGATATTTCATTTGTATCATATCTGGACAAATTGTCTGGAATTACTTCTACTCAGCATTTTTTTTTTTTCCGGTACGCGGGCTTCTCCTATTGCGGAGCACAGGCTCCGGACGCGCAGGCTCAGTAGCCATGGCTCACGGGCCCAGCCGCTCCGTGGCATGTGGGACCTTCCCAGACCGGGGCACAGACCCGTGTCCCCTGCATCGGCAGGTGGACTCTCAGCCACGGAGCCACCAGGGAAGCCCAACTCAGCATTTTAATGTATAGCTAAGTCTGAAGTCCTGATTTCTTTAAATATGTTAACCCTAAATATATAAAAATCAGTAGCTATGATCTGCTCTTGGGGCCACATTAGGTGTCAACCACGCTGCTTCACAGATAACACACAGAAACCACCCATCCCTCACAACAGACGGTCCATGGCCAGGGAGGCACAGGCAACTTTAAGAAGATTGTTTTCCTAGATGGATTTCTCCCCTTATATTTTATTTCCCATTATGAGGTAGGGAATATGTACATTAGACTGTGGTCTAAAATAGAGAACGAGATAGATCACGTGTGGCTTCCATTCCTTCTGGAGGTCAAGCGATGGTCTGTCCAGGTGAGCCCTGCTGGTCCCACATGCGCCTGAGGCCCGGCGGAGGGTTGGAGAAGGGCATTGTGAGGACGGTGAGGGTGACTACAGCCACCAAGCACTCGGCCTTTACGGTCACAGGGCTTGTGGGGAAAACTCAATCTGGCTCTCTTGCCTCCAGAGCCTGTGCTGTTTTCACGTGCTATGCTGTCATGTTTCTAGAATGTTATTGTTGAACAAAATAAGACTTCCAAATGCATTACAAACTACATAATCAAGTGATATTTCAAGAACATTCTTTGCTAGCTTCTTCCTAAACAAAAGCCCCTTGAGCTTGAGTGGGGTCATCTTCCTCCTAGCTTTGCTTTCTCTTCTCTCCTCCTGGGCTACTTTGGAGTGCAGTAGCTCTCCCTCTATTACTCAGGCACTTTGCAGGGAGGACACTCGGCTAAATGCTCAGGCTATTTACAGCCCCGGGAGATAAACCACCAGCTTGTTATTGTTACAAGTGGTGAGCTGGCATCCTGCGGCCTGGAAATCCCAACAATTTGGCAAAATGAATGTAATCTAGAAAATCCTGGAGCTCAGGCCTCTGTGGCCAGCTCACTAGTCACACGAATGGACTGCTGTGGTGAACTGATGCCGTGAACTGTATCATAACCCTGAGATACTCCCCCAGAAAAAATGATAAAGAAAGCAGCATTAAGTGAGCATCATACTACAGTGTCTAAGACAAGGTTGCCAGGTTTGTCGAGCGCAGTGCGTCACGTACTATTGTAAAAGTAACACAGCCCACTTCTCAGTGATCTCAGTCAGCAGCAAGGAGGGAGGGAGGCCAGAGACTGCCCCGGGAACACTGAGACAGCCCCTTCCACCTCTGCAGCACTTCAGCTGCCCCTGAGATGACTCTGGACGAAGAGCGTGTTGGATCCTGGCCCTGCATCTCAAGCTGAGCCAGTGGAGCTGTAGAGCCTGGAGTGCTTTTATGTCATTTCTTCAAATGAATAAATGATTTTCCCTTCATGGATTTTTTAAATAATTTAAGTTAAAATTACTATACATACAGAGAGAATTTTCACTAGGAAAGTTTTAAGCTTAAGTGACAAATATAACAGTTTTTTAAAAATTTCCAAATGTTGAAATTTCCAAATGTTGAGATATCTTAGGTGGTGTGTTAGAGTGCCATCGAAAAGAACAGAAAATCCAACCATCTGGGCCTCTACCCCGGGCATGGCGTGCAGGCTTTCTGCTACAGACTGTCCAGGCTTCCCCGGGTAACAGGTTTCCTTTCGCAAGGTTTGGTCTGGATGCTAATTATCCTTTGTTGTGGGGATCCCTGTTTCCAGATGGATTTATTATTACTGATTCTCAAACTGGAAAGAACAGAATGAAGATGACAAAGGGAACGCAGCTCACGGTGGTGGGAAGACGGGAGACGGAGGAAGGCACGGGAGGCGCCAGGTGACTCTCGGCACTAGACTGGGAGGGTCAACCCATGGTCACTGCCCCGAGAAGGCTTCTGCCCCAGAGAAGCCCACAGCCTGGTGGGGAGACAGACCCCCACAATCCCAATACATGTGACAGCCACAGCACAGTACAGTGGAAAGAACCAGGGTGTGGGAGGCAGAGCCAGTTCTAACCCCACGTCCTCTGCTTCCCAGTCGTGTGATCACTCTGCCCAGGGGCTTGTGAGGCTGAAATAAAATTGTGTAAAGCACCTGGCATGTGAAAGGCTCTGGATCCGAGGCAGTCATCACTCTTACTATATTCCAGTGAAGATAGATATGTAAGGCACTATGGGAACCCTGAGAAGGATTGAGTAGCTCTTCTGGGGTTGAGGCAGGCTTCCTGGAGGAGGGGACCAGGAGGGCTGAGGGCAGGCAGATGTGCTCTCACAACCACTGCCACTATCATCAAGAAATCATGAAGATCAGGCCTGGTGCTGGGCAAACGTCCTGTGTTCAGAAAGAGAAAAAGGATGACATACTAGAAATTGCATACCAGTTGGCATGTGGTCAAACCCCAGTGAAATTATAGAAAAGATTATGAAGAGGGATGTGTGAGCATTTGGAAAAGTTAGAGGTGATCAATGAAAGCCAACACAGGTTCTCTCAGAACGAGCCCATAAGCTGATTCCCTTTCTTGGGAAGGGTGAACGGGTTGGCCAACCATAGGAATGACCCCCCCGTCCGCGATCTGCAGGGCACAGTCATGGGTCTGATGAGCTCCTCCACGATGTGCCCGCAGAACAGCTCCACTCAGTCCCATCACTGCGACCGGGGAGCCCAGGGCTTCACCCCACCAGTCCAGGGAGCCCTAGGGAACTGCTCACCTCTGCACCCAGGGAGCCCCCCTAGAGCCCCTCCCAGTCTGACCTCTTTTCTTTTTAAAATCGCTTTAAAGTCTCTGTCTGTCCCCCTGCCCAAGGGTACTGGTGGAAACCTAGGAGTGGGCACAGTGCTTCTGAAAGTGTTCTCTGGGAAGCAATACTGTAATATCTGTTTATCCTGAGGTCAAACAGGCAGAAACAGGACCCCTTCAAGCTCTTCATGGGCCCAAGGGGCTCTTACTTGGGGACGCCTCAGGATGTACCAAGTGCGTTGAAATACACCCACCTCGCACATCTAACATAACTTTTACTGTAAAATTTTTGAAAGGATTTTTATAAGTTTGTGTTTGAAATTACTTGGCTAAGTGCAGCACAATTAATTTACGGTCAGCTCTGGCTTCTCGGCAAACATCAGGCATGTTCAGGAATTCTTGTGAAGTGAGAAAAGTGTAACCTACAAATTGTTTTCAAAAGTCATAACATTTTTTAAGAAGGCTAAATTGAACAATTAATGAATTCGACAAAATGTTACACTTTGTAGAAATTTAATTATATACTTACAAATTTTGACTTTGCAGTTTTCTTTTCATATTTTTTAGCTAACAAATTTTTTTAGGCCTCAAATACTTTTCATAAACTCCTGAAAAGCTTGTTAGCCCCAGGCAGTGTGCTCGGTGTCCGAGGACTTAAAGGGCCTGAACAGCAGGCATGAGCGTCTGGACTCTCCCCAGAAGGACCAGAAACGATACTTAGAACGTCACCGCTGGGGCGCTGCAGGAACTTGACTGAGATGGCTTTGGGAATGTACCGTCTGTTCCTGTGTTAGGTTATTGTTTTGTGCTCTGGTTCACTGAAAAGTGGTGAGTGACATAGAATATATATGTTCACAACCAAAATATGATTTCCCCAGCTGTCTGGATACATGAGACTCGAGCAGCACACGTGATTGCTCCTTGCCCCCTGCACTGGGTTTCGGCTGTCCTGCCTCACCCGGGACGCCTGGCAGGTCCTCATGCTGGCCGGGGTGGGACTCACGCCTAAGCAGGACTCACACCTAAGCAGTTGACATGTGCCCTGGTGCTCAGATTATTCATTTGGGTCAGAAAATCCAATTTCAACCCAACTAGTCATTTCTCCTGTTAGAAAACTGGTTCAGGGAGTGGCCAAAAGACTTGTTAGAGGCAGACCATCCATGAGAATAATAGGAAGCAGCACACGGCTCTCATATAAGAGCAGTGCTTCCTGGTGACATCACAGAAGCCTCTCTGCAGTGCCCACATATGGACTAAAACACCCCAGAACCTCTCCCGCAGGCCACAGGGTCCTCTGTGTGGCCTCAGGTGGTCAAGTCTGGAGACGTGGGCTTAGGGGGTAGAGAGGCCTGTCAGGCTGCTCGCCGGCTGTGTGGCCTAGCCCAGCTGACGGCCGGGAAGGACTCTGCCCCTCTCCTCATGGCTCAGGCGCAGCAGGGAGAAGAGGCATCACTCTGGCCCACACAGGCCCGATGTCTACCCACTTCTCAGCTCCTGGCCGCGGCCAATAGGCCTGGTCAGATATTCATGGGGCCGCACTTCCCTAATGGAGGGGTGACTGCACTGAAAATTGATGCAGTTGGTGAGCCCGTTTCTCCACTGGGGCTTGGGTGGGCATCAGGCTGAAGGTGGTCTGCCTCAGACCCACAGGGAGGACACTGGAACTAGGAAGTTACCCGTAGGTCTGGGCGGGCTGCGGGCTCCAACTCGGCTTTACCAGCAGGCCCTACGCTGAGGGTATTGAGCCCCAGAGCAGCCAGCAGTAAGTGGCTTCTGGCTTCCCAGGAGGTGAGGGACCCTGTGTGCCAGATTCCTCTGTCAGGAAACCCAGTGAGGAGGAAGGGAGCAGGGATGGGACTTAGGCCCCCAAACCCGATCGCCTCCAACGCTCACCAGACATTGGGGTCTGGGGGCCCAAGATCTGTAAACTCTGTGTTCCCACTGCCGACGTCCCTTCTCCCCAAGGCCTCCTGACTGCAGGGCCTGTGTGCCTTCCACACCCTGTGCTGCTCCTCTAGGGAACCACACAGACTCGGCCCGGCCATGGCAGCCGCGCTTTCCTTCACGTGGAACGTTCTGGCTGCAGCTCCGCCGACAGTGTAAATATACTCTTCGCAGAGATGAGGTCGGGGCGCTCCCTGCACTCAGAGCCTTGTGCCGCTGAGTTAGTGCTGGCCTGGTGCTCCGGGCAGGGCTACCCTTTCAGAAGGAGCGCCAAGTGAAACACTGCCGGGTACTCCGCGCTGCTCCACTGAAGATGCAGCTTCACTGACCAAAAAAAAGGTTTCCATTCTTCATTCCCATTAGTCTTTGTGGCCCTCTCTACTGAAGTTCTGACTTTCACAATATGCCTTTATGGAAAACATCCATCAGTAAATAATCTTATACTTAGTCTTGGAAATCCGAAAGCAAATACAGTCGCTTGTTTGGGGCTAGGGGATGGCGGGGAGTGGACAGCTTCAAAACTACCAGCTTTCATCTATCAAAGGAAAGAAAAAAAGAACCCTCTCTGGCACCTGCCCTGGTCGGCCTCGTGAGGGGTGCTGTGTTCGGGAGACCCTCAGAACAGGTAGGGTTCTTTCCGTCTGTTTACAGAAGAGATGGAGGCTTAGTAAGGGCCTGCCCAAAGTCACTGTGAGGAGATGCGGCCACCAAGCTTTGAGCTAAGGGCTCCTGACTCCAAGTTTGGGGTCCTGTCCCCAGCACACAAATGCTTCTTGCACAGATTCCTGAGTCAGTGTCTGACACCTCGGCTGACCCCGCAACAATGACACTGTGTATACGTAACAGATGTAGATTTCTCATCCGAGGAGGATGTTCTGACTCGGCTGTTTTAATGGAGCCGCGTGATAATCTTACTGCTGCCATTTTCTGCTGCTTTATCATTTTACTGCTGCCAACTTTTCAACACCAAGTATTTTTCTGACTAATTTTCATCCATCATTTAATTTTCTGACCTTTGCCACTAGTGCCTTTAATAAGAAAAGGGAACATGTTTGAATGCTGGAGATCTTCTAGAGCTCTGCAGGGGCATCTGAGAGATAACTGTCTGGAAACATCCTTGATGGAAAGTCCTCAGTGTCATGTGAAGTGAAGGATGTAGATGTATGGAGATTATTTTTTAGTAACAGCAGAAAATACTAAACATGTCTACACTATTTTGCACTTACTCCATGATTCTAGAAAGCATGTCATACCTAAAAAGCCTTCAAGGAAAGAACTGCTAGATTTGCCTTTTAAAAAAAGGAAAGGAAAGATTCTCCATCGTAAGAAACACTAAAATAGTTGTAAAATAGTCGAAATCGTTGTAAAATGCGCAAAGGACACCAAAAGGTAAGCATAGAAGAAAAACAAATCAAAAATTTAAAAAGGCATAACACCTTGACAAAGAAGAAGTATATGTTCTTATTTTTCTTAACCTGGCTGACTGGCAATGATTAAGACTAGTTGTAGGGACACAGAGAGAAGACAGCCCGGACCCCTACCCTGGAGTCCACTCCGGTTGAGGAAAAGGATGAGGGCTTTTGAGCGTGGGCGCTGGACGACCACTGGGTTCAGATACCATACCTGCCCCTACCGGGAGGGAGTGTCACCCAACGTCCCCACGCTCCAGTTTCCTCATCTGTAGAATGGGGAGACTACTAGCTACCTGGCAGGTGTGTCAGGAAGATCTCGGGTATAAATGCATGGATGGGGCACGTAGTAAACGCCCAACACGTGTTGGCTAGTAGAAGTATTTTATTGTTACTACCGTTCCAGTCAAGCCTCTCTCAGAGGCAGGGTTTCATAATCGGGGGTTTGGAAGTCCATTTACCTTCTGATTATAAGCAAAATTGTGTGTCTGTGCATCTTTCTAGTTAGAGGGTCTGGAGCTTCTTCCCCCAAACTCTTAAAGGGATTGGTTGGCTCCAAAACATTTAAAAATACTTGCCTTTTAAAAACAGCCCTTTGTAGAAATGTCAAAGGTAAAGCTGGAACCACTCAGGGAACCCACACAGGTAGCGTAGGATGGGAGCCGCGAAGCTGACCGGCTACCCTCCTGGCGTCCTCGAAGCTTCTCCCCATGTGGCGCCGCCTTCAAAGCCGGCCTTTCAGCCTGAGAATCCATGGAGCCCCATGGCGGCTCTGCAGGAAGAGGCCTGGCTGCTCGTTTTCAGTTGGGTGTTATTCTGCAGGCTTCTGCCGGACCTTCTGTCACCAGCTTCCGCATCGAATGGCCTCTCCTGTGCTTCTGACTTGGTATCGAGCTGGGAGGCCTCCCACGCCCGCTCTGTGCTCTGCTCCAGCTGCCGGAGACAGACTCCCATTCTCTGCTTTGGTCCCCGGGGCCACGGGCTGAACACAACCAAAATCTTTCTCTCCTTCATGAATGTTCGTTCTGGAGGTCTGGCCTCCCCTTCCCAGGACGGAAGAGGCACAAGGCAAAGAAGGAAGCAGCTGCTTGTGCCACATCTGCTACCAGGCGGGTGCTTGGGACCCTGGCCATCCCTTGGGGGAAGGAGGGCTGGCCAGCAGGTAAATGGCTGGAGGATGAAGTCTGGACCCAGCCCCAGATAGCTGTCAGCGGTGGGCACCCACGCCCACCTTTCTTCTCGGTGCTGTTGAGCGCTGGGGACAGAGGGGTGAGCAAGACAGCCCCCGCCCTGCCGTCAGGTTCCAGGTGGGGATGCTCACGCCCATCTGTGAGGCCTCAGGAAAAGCCCGCTTGAGGTGTCCAACAAAGACCAAACCCAAACTTGTCCTGTTTAACCATCAGGTGTGGACTAATCCAGCCCAAACACAGCTAGGGAGGAATGTGAGAAGTCTGACCTACACAGGAAAAGCTAAATGCACCCGTCCCTGATGCCTGCCCTTTCCGCCCTCCCCCACGCACAGGAAGGACAGGATTCTACAGGAACTCAGGCTGAGAGAAAGCTGGTGAAATCAGCTCCCCACTCGCTGGACATGGGAGCAGCCCCCACCTGCCCTAGGCTTCCACTGCCCGGCACAGGACTTGCTGGGGCTGGAACTCAATAAACAGTTGTTGAATAAACATACACATTAATAGAATAAGATGGAATTTTCTTAGGACGTTTGGTCTTAACCATTCTCAGTTTAGGATTGTTTTGAAGAGAAGCTATGTGTGGTGATTTTATTTATTGTAAAATACACAGTTCAATGGCTAGGTCTTGGAAAACTTCGGAAGTTTTCTCAGATCAATAAGGAAGAAGCCAGCTTATTTGGCCCTTGGTGACTCAGGTTTGTACCCTCTTGCTGATGTGACCAATGTCCAAACACAGGAAACCACCAGGGGAAGTGGGGGAGGGGTGTTGAGAGACCTACGGTAGTGACACCCATCCCTTCTGACTGGGCTGCCCAAGCTCGGGGAAGTCACAGATCACAGAACCCCTCTCGTCTCAGTTTCAAAAGAGAGCCATGGATTGGAAGGTGCCCTAGACACCATCCTTTGAGCGCATGGACCTCAAAACATGGGCTCTGAGCACCTGGCCCTCGGTGAGCCTCCTTTGGAAAATACAGATCGAGCTGAACAGAAACTTGGTCCCCCCTAAAGGTGTTTGGAGGCCAGCATCTGAATCCCAGAAATATCCCGAAACCTCTGGCTACAGATTCTGGGCATTGTTTGGGCCCCTGTGACCCCCATGGAAGTTCACTTACTAAAAACTGCAACGACTGTCACCAAGCACCATCGCGGGCGTGGAGTCAGCCGTGCTGGGAGGGGCAGCGAGCCCGGCTCACTGACCGGGCAGAGCCCGCTCGGTGCTGACGGACGCTGCTGTCTCTCAGCAGGCTCACATCTCTTTTTGCCAGTATAACCAACTTAAAAGAAAAAATCACTCCAGGAACTGCACACAAATGATCCAAGCAATCCTTACAGCCCCAACGAGGTAAACATGATCTCCCTTCTACAAACCGGGGAAACCGAGGGCTTGGAGAGGTAAGGAAGCTCGGCCAAATCACACCACAGGGGAGTCAGGGGTGAAAGTGCGCCCAGGCCCCTAGCCCTGGGCTACCCAAATCAGGCCCCTCACCCTGCAGGTCTGTGGCTTCCAGCTGGAGTCCTGCCCGAGGCCGTGCCGCGCGGGTCGCAGCCAGGGGTGAGGGGAGGGGAGGACGTGGCTCGGCGGCCAGGCAGCAGGGAGGTCTGTGACGGCCGCACACCTGTGTCCCCAGGCCCGTGGAGAGACTGCCTGCAGGCCCTGGAGGATGGTCATGACACCAGCTCCATCTACCTGGTGAAGCCAGAGAACACCAACCGCCTCATGCAGGTGTGGTGCGACCAGAGGCATGACCCCGGGGGCTGGACCGTCATCCAGAGGCGCCTGGACGGCTCGGTCAACTTCTTCCGAAACTGGGAGACGTACAAGGTGAGGACTGCCCACCTGAGGGCCAGGGCCCTCGGAAGGAGGTGCCTGCTGCCCGTCAGGGCCTGTGTGGCCCAAGGGAGGAGGACACTGACAGGGCCATTTCTGCAAACCCCAGGGTGGGGGGGACCAGCCGCTCCTTCGCTGCCCCACTAGCAACTGTGGCAAGACAGAGACAGGGGTTCAGACCACAAAAGCCCCATGAATGGGGTGGGAATTTCGAAATGCTGGGGTGCAGTAGCCCCTCACCCCAGCCAGGTGTGGGGAGCACCTTGGTCCCAGCTGGGGCTCTCAAGGGGAAGACCTGTCCTCAAAGCCCAGAAGGGGCAAGTCCTAAGGCTCCCAAGCCCCGGGAAAATCTCCCACATAACCCGTTTTGGGGAACTGTGGGAATACTTGGGTCCTAATTCCAGGGCTCATCCTCTGGGCTCCCAATTCCTGGGAAGTTGAATGCTCTTCCTTGTAGAAGGAAAGGCTGCAAGGGCTCCACCCAACACCCGTCTCGCTCTTCTGAACAAAGAAGTGGTACCGAGGACGCGAGGGCAGCTGAGTTCACTGACACCTGCCACACGCCAGGCGCAGCGCTGGGTGCTTCCGTTCATTACCTCCTTTGCTCTCACATCGAACCCAGGAGGAAGACAATGGTCTGGACCCAGTTTGCAGATGAAAAGGTGGCACAGTCAGGAAGGGGGAGAGCAGTGAATACAGCCTAGGCCTCTGACACCTGCAGAGCCGACAAACTCCCTGGACCACGACACCCACACGTGGCTTTGCCATGCCCCGGTCCTGTCCTGCTTGCCCTCCAACCCACCTCACCCTCACGCACTCTGGGACCCTGGGCCTCCCCAGGCCTCAGTCCACCCACTCTAGGGAGGATACTGATAGTACCTAGTTCACAGAGTTGGCATGAGGGTTAATAAAATGACCTACGGAAAGTTCTGCCGACAGTGCCAATATACCGTAAGTACTAACTAAATACTAGCTATTATTATCATTAATGAATCCACCTATTTTTCAAGACTTCAAGTGGCCACCACTCGGCTGATGACACCCAAAAATACTTGGAAAAACTATAACAAATCCCCTGGATTCTAGACCTCGGAGGGTGCTCAGGTGGATGTGGCATGCCTTTGTCACAGCTCACACCTGTGCATTAGTTTACATGGGACCCTCACACACAGCCCCTTCCCAGAGAAGGGAACAGAAGCTCAGAGAAGGTAAGGGAATTGTCCAAGGAACTCATGTTGCATGCCTACTGTGTGCTAGGCTCTTAATTTACCATATTACGTGTGTCCTTATAGCAACCCTGCAGGGAAGGTAACATAGCGTCTCCCACGTTCACACGATGACTAGCATGAAACAGGCACTCTCTAAATAGTCTTGAGTGTTGCATGACTGAGGCTCAGACAGGCAAAGTGACTCATCAAGTGACAGCCAGGTTGGGGGAGTGGGGGATTAAATGCAGGCCTGCCTTCTGCTCTGCCTGTTTCCAGGCCTCTCTGTCTGGCGCTGAGCAGCTGACAGCCGGGCCCTGCTGGCTGAGCGCACTACATATTCCTCACTAATGCTTGCCCACGTTTTCCCCAGCAAGGGTTTGGGAACATCGACGGCGAGTACTGGCTGGGCCTGGAGAACATTTACTGGCTGACGAACCAAGGCAACTATAAATTGCTGGTGACCATGGAAGACTGGTCTGGCCGCAAGGTCTTTGCAGAATATGCCAGCTTCCGCCTGGAGCCTGAGAGCGAGTATTATAAGCTGCGGTTGGGGCGCTACCATGGCAACGCCGGTGACTCCTTTACCTGGCACAATGGCAAGCAGTTCACCACCCTGGACAGAGACCATGATGTCTACACAGGTAGGACCGGGGGAGTCACACCCAGGTGCAGGGCAGGGGAAAGAGGTCAGTCAAAGCCGAGACTCTGACTCCCAGGCCTAAGAACAGGAAGATCCCAGGGCCCAGCTGCCCAACCCTGCTCCCATCCCCTGAAGGCCCGCTCCTTTGCCCTCTGCCCACAGATCCCCTTCGCAAGGCTGGGTCAGCATGGCATTTACAAAAAGGGGAAGGTAAAGAGGTGCACAAATTACATATCTGAGGGCCACTCTGGGCCAAGCTGGACATTGTACTGGGCTGTGCACTGCATCACTCCCTGCCTGAGGCACTGGGTGTCACGGCGACATGTCCCCATGTTACACCCTGGCTAACAATGCTGCCCCACCTCCTACATGCCTGTGCCCTCTCTGGGCCCGTCTCCACATCTGGAAATAAGGACATACCTACGTAGTGGGGTGGTGAGAAGGTGAGAATGTGCCTGAAGTGCTTTGTCTGGGACTTGGCGGAGTCAGGCTCTGAGTGGGTGCAGTCTCTACTGTGTACTGACAATGCAGTGCTATGGGAAGCTATGAGAGGAAACCAGGTAGGAGAGATGAAACGACCTGTCCAAGATTACATGCCTCAAGTCCAGGTCTTTATTAAACAAAAAAACAAGGGAAAAAACAAAAAACTGTAAGAAACACACACAGTCCAACCCTAAGTCCAGACATCAACCCCCCACATTCATCTCAAGGCTCCACACCTCAATTCCTTGAGATGAGGGCCCCTGGGCCCTCGCTGGCTGGTCCCTGGGGAGCCAAGCCCGCCTCCAGGCCAAGGCTGTTCTCATGGGCAAACCCAGCCCCCTCCTGCCCCAGCTCCCTGATAGGTCCCACTCTAAAGGCCACAGCCTCCCCTTTGAGGACTGTCCCAGGAACCACCTGCACTTCCTTGGCAAGCCCGGCTGCCTACATCCTGAGAATGGATCCCCACTCCAGGTCACCGACACCTCTACCTAGGGTCAGCAGTGCAGAACTGACCCAGCTGCAAGGGCCCCGAGGAGGCAGTGTGTCATCTGAGGCCGGGGCTGCTGAGGCTTCCAGAAGAGCAGGGCAGGAAGAGGACCCTCATCAGAACTGTCAGACTCTGGGGACAGAGAGGCTGGTTACAGCATTTCTTGAGGGCCGTTATGGGGAGCAGGGAGCAGACTGTTCTGCGACCCCAACTGTCAGGCCTGTCCAGCAGCAGGGTCAGTGGACGTGAGGCAGTGAGCTCCCTGTCCCTGGAGGCATGAGAGGCGAGCTCAGGAGGGGCGTCCACTGGCTGATGGGTGGCTGGCTGTGGCGCGCCGAGGGTTCTGCCCTCCAAATCCGATGCTGCCACTTGGACCTCGTGGCCTCGGGTCATGGCCCAGAGGGGCCAGAAAAAAACTTTGGGAAAACGTGGGCTGCTGGGGCTCTGGGGGGTGCCTGGGGCTGAGTCTCCTCTTGGCTTTCTGCCTTAGCCGGCCTGCTCCCTCCTCACCTCGCCCCAAGGCCTCTCCCGGAGCAGAGCTGCCCGCCCCATCGGGCCCCCAAACCTACAAACTTGACCGGGCAGCCCTTCCCCTGAGTGGGGTCTCTCCTGGGGCCTGACAATGTCTTACCCCTCCCTCCTGGTAAGGGCGATGCCCCTGCACGCCTGCTTGTACCTTGCCCACACTTTTACTGTTGTTCCGACTGTTGTTCCGAACTGCTTGTCCTTGGCAGCAAAATCCAGCATGATATGATAGTGCCAGAAACTTTATGAAAATATCTTGCTTTTGTGGAAAAAAAAATTGTTTTTGGCTGGAATACAGACTTGGGAGGAATAGAGGAACATTTCATCTTAAACACTTCCTTTGTCATTCTATAAAGACTCTTGATCTAATAGTTTCAGCTCTTAAAAAACATTCCTAAGAAAAACTGGCCCTCTACCCGCCCACCTCAGGTCATTTCTGTTTTCCTCCCTGGTGCTTGCTCTGCAGCGAGCCCTGGGCTAATCCGTGGCCTCCTTCGGTTCCCACACGGGTCCCGTACTGTGCAGGGGCAGCACGTTCATCCTTATTTTACCGTGAGAATTCAGTGGCTCAACAAGGTTAAGTTGCCTGCCCAAGATCACAGAGCTCGTTAGTCAGCAGGCAGGTCTGAGGCCCCGTCCCCTCCCAGGCACCCTTGGTCCAAATGCCTCCACAGGGGGTCCCTCAGAAGCCCGCCGAGCAGACGGTGGACACGGGTAGAACCTCCTCCCTGAGACCTTCTCGCTCTTTCTCTCCTGTAGGCAACTGTGCCCACTACCAGAAGGGCGGCTGGTGGTATAATGCCTGTGCCCACTCCAACCTCAACGGGGTCTGGTACCGCGGGGGCCACTACCGGAGCCGCTACCAGGATGGAGTCTACTGGGCTGAGTTCCGAGGAGGCTCCTACTCACTCAAGAAGGTGGTGATGATGATCCGGCCGAACCCCAACACCTTCCACTAGGCTGGCCCCCCTCCTGACCCCTCGTGGCTGCCAGGAGCCTGCCCGGCTGTGCTGGCCCAGCCCAGAGAGCGCCTCCTTCCAGTTCACCTCAGGACTGGGAGGACTGCGATGCTGGACTATGATTTCCCAAGTCACTGCGGCAGATAATACAACTGAATCCAAGCAGTATTCTCTGTTGCTACTACTCTTCTCCACATCGGACAGCCCCTCGTGTTTCCAGACAGGACAGGACGGCAGACAAGTCTTTCCTTAAATAAATTAAGCCCCAGCAATAAAAACACAACTGCAAAACACCTTCATAATATACACGTGTGTGAGCCGACCTTGTGCACTTATGTGTATACCATGTATATATGCATTTAGATATATACACGTGGCGTATATCTAGATACATATATAGGTTTGCCTTATATACCTAAATACATGTATATTCAATTCTCAGATGCTGAGGCTGTTAACAACAGCTCTGCTCTTAGGAGAAGAGCAGTTCATTCATGTTGTATTACTTGAGTCTAAGGGCAGATCACAGACTGTGTAGCTCTCATTCAAAGAACAATCCTTGGCATCCACAGGCCTGGATTCTTCCAGGACTGTCTACAGTACTATTCTCTCACATAGGGGTTCTCAACCTCCTTGCTTAAGATCCCCCTTGGCACCTAACCCAATTTCAAAACCCCCATCCCTCTTTATTTCTGTACTTCTCCTCATTCTCAGGACTTTTCACCGCCCACCCATCCACCCACCTATCCATGTATTCAATGCCATTCAATTAAGTGCCTTCCATGCTCCAGTCCCCGGCCACTTGTGTTCCAGGCACCTTTTCTGCTCTTCTCTATTCCTTGCCTACTTACTCCTCACCTTTTCTGTACCCCTGTGCTTTCTTTCCAGGCTACATTCCTTAGCCTCTGAGTAGGAAAGCATGGACTCCACGTGGTCAGGAAAGGGAAAGTCAGGCCCAAAAGCTAACTCTTGGCCACAAGGATAATGGTATTTGTAGTCTCGTATTTTCCAGTCACAGTTTAGCCTCCCTGTCATTTTAACCTTCACAGAAATAATAACCTACCTTGCCAGCAGATATTCGATTGAAGAGAAGTCATCATCCAATCGTTGGGGGCCCCAAATGGCTACATACCAAAGGTCCCATGCTCTCAGGCCAACTAGTGTCCACATCTCGTCTCCAAACTACACTTCCCCGGAGATCAAGCACCACAAAAATGAGAACTGGCCACTCGTCGTGAGTTACTGAATAACCAGGGGCCACGGAGCCCTGGGTCAGCGCATCACAGTGCGGCGGCTTTCTTAGTCCTGTTAGCCACGGAGCATCAGGCTTGGTACTACCAGGACTCTTGCCAAGCAGGGAGCAAGGGATGAACAAGAAGATGAGACCCTCCTAGAGGGCACGTGGGTCGGGGTGGGAGAGATGTTGGAACGTTCGGTACTGTCCACATCTGGCTGTGTGCCTATTACCTCAGCAGTCTCACAAAGTGTTCCATGTAGCATGTTTTGTGTATATAAAAGGGACTTTTTTTTTTTTAATATATTCTCAGATTATCCTTGTAATGACACATCTGCAATAAAAGCCATCAGTGCTATTTGGATGTATCTACGCTGTGCGTTATTGTTTTAGAATGCCTTCCTGCGGCCTCCGATACCAGAGCCTCTTTGAGTAAAACCAGGAAGAGACTCATCCGTGGGAATCAATTAAATCACACTTTCCCTATCCCTGGTTTCCAACTCTGCCCTGTGGAGTCCCACGACAGTACCTCAGGCCAAGATGGCTTCCTGGAGCCCCACCTCCTTACGTCTAGCTGCGTCCTGGATGTCTCTGCCAGACACAAGCAGTGCAGTCAACACCTGAAACACCTTTCCCCAGGTCTGGTCTCATTTCACCATCTACGCAATTGCTCGGGTGAGAAGCCAGGACTCCTCCCTCCCCCTGGCCAAGGTCGACCCACCCCTCCGTGCAAGGCCTCTTCTCTGCCTTGGTGTAGGCCCTCCTGCCCTCTCCCCTCGACCACAGCAACAGGCTCCCCACCAGACCAAGGAGGCCTGTGCCTCCACCTCCCTCGTCCCAATCCGACTTCCACACTAGCTGCCAGAACCACCTTCCTATAAAACAAATCTGTCGGTAGGGAAGGTGCCTCTGGGCCTGATGAGAAGCCCCAAAACCATAAAGGAAAAGACGAAGGGATAGAACTAAAGAAAGTCCTGAATTTTTTGCCCTCTGAAAAACAAAACAAAATAAAACATGACTGAGATTGAAAGGCAAATATTAAACAAGAGAAAAGTATACGATTAATATTCATGCTACACCAAGAACTCTTTCAAATTAAGAAGAAAGATACAAACACTGTGATAGAAAACTTGGTAAAGCGCACAAACACATTAGAAGACTCACAAACGGCCAGTAAACAAGAAAAGAGGCCAACCTCAGTAATCAGCAGAGTTGTACATTAAATCAAGCATAAACCATCACATGGTGCCTAGCAGACTGGCAAAAACGAAAAAATGTCAATCTCCACATTGACAAGGGAATGGAGAAATATGTACTCTATGCACTCTGGGTGGAAGTAAACACTGATTCAATCATTTTGAAGAGCAGTTTGGCAAGAGCAGTTTGGTATATATCAAAATTTAAAACGTACTTAAACCTTTGGACTCACCAATCTCTCTTCTTAATGACAAAGTAATGCTGCCCTATGAGAGCCTTTTCTAGCAAAGTTGTACTGTGGAGACACTGATGTCTACTGAAGCCTACTATGTGTTTGGAATTGGACTTGTGTCTCCTTACGTGACCTCACGGCAGCCTGTGTAGGAGGGACTGTTCCCCTCACTTCACAGAAGGGGAGAAAGTGAGGCTCACAGCCAGACTGCTGGTAAAATGCCCCAGCAGGAGTTAGTCCAGAAGGTTCTAGATGTCAAGCACTAAGAGTTCTCAACTCCCTTCTCCCAACTGCCTAGTCAGTGTTGGGGGTCACAGTGGAATCTGGACACTACTAGGTGTCCTCAACCTCGGCCCAGACCACACCTACGCCCTCCCATACCTGGAGTCGGGTGTGTGGGATGCAAGGATTGACGGCAAAGGAAGATAGGGCCCAACCTTACCAGTCACTGGTCTTATGTCCAAACCCCAAAGCAGAGAGCTCTGGAAAGCCACACTAGACAAGGGGGAGCAACCCTTTACTAAACTAGCTGGGAACCAAACAAAAGCAGGGCCTGACGCCACTGGTTCTCCAACGCCACACACCCTGATACCCAAACCTGGGTCTTGGTCAAATCATACCCCAGCTATATGGAAGGAGAGGGAGGCATAAGCCCATCAGAGATGTGGAACCCACTCTCCCTGAAGTAAAATGGAGGAAGGGGAGCAAGTTTACCAAACCAACAGCATCAAAGAAGAGAACAGGGAGACGAGAGGGCTGTGCTCAGGCGCCACGCCTGGTGCCCAGGGAGTCGCCCCCCTGCCGGCAAACAGCACTCGGCACAACCAACACACATCAACAGTCCTCCTCGCCCATCCCGCCTGGGGACTTCTAAGGCCTACAGTCATAGGGGTCCTTCTGTTACTAAGGTCTCCATGGTGAGTGCCTCTGCAGACCCAGAAGGAAGTCAGTGACACCTTGATCAGTGGAGGGCACCCACCTGCTGGGCTCGTGTGCAGAACACGGCAGGAAGACAGAGATGTTCCCCAAGCAAGTGACACTGAACAGGGCCCCCTCCCCCCGAATCTTGCCAATTTGATCCAGATTGAAAGAGAAACCTTTGAACTACTGCAAACACTGGGGATGGGAATCCATGATGTTCATACTCCGCAGATGCTCTTTGGGAGCTCAAGGGGTCCCCCCGATCTCCCAAGAGCACCTCATCTGCTTTATACAGTCTGGTAAAAACTCTCAGTTATAGTAAAGGAAAGCTAGAGAACTGGATTAAACAAAAAAAGGAACATTTTAAGTGTAACAAAATCTTAAACAGGCACTCTTTCAGCCTCGGTTTTTTCTGAGTCTCGAAAGGCTAAGGACAAAATCATAACTGATAAGAGCTCCCACGTTATGGACCAAAAGATGCAAGACCCTCCTTGCAAGAGGGAGGCCCCAAACTGGCTCTGCAGCATTAGCTGGTTGCCCACCTGCAGCCTGTGTAAGAGGCACAGAAAAAGTATCCCGGGGTGGGGGGATGACTCGTCCCCATGATATGCTCCCCCCTGCCACCACAGGGAGGGTAGGTGTTCCCCCTCCTTCAATCAGTGAGAGGAGCTTCCAGGGACCATTCCAAGAGTCTAGCACTACCATCTGACTCACACCTCAAGTCTGCAGGCCAGACGTGGAGAGCAGTAAGAAGCGGGTACTGCGCTGGGAGCAAAGGGCAAGCCCACCGATGGGGGCGGGGAGGCAAGGACACAGTTCCTAGGAACCAGAGGGCAGCCTGGATGGTGAGGAGGGGTGGTGCATGAGACCCAGGAGCCAAGGAGGGGCCATAAGTGGTCGGCTAGAGGAGAAGCACTGCCCCATGGAGGGAGCTGAGTCAGAGGTGCCCCGAAGGGAAATTCTGAAGAAGCAGCAACAAAGAGGGAGAAAAGACAGGAAGAGGGAAAAGACAGAGCGTGGGTACTCTGGGCAGCTGGCATACCCAAGGGTGCCAGCTCTGGGTTCCGACTGAACAGGCCATATCAGAAGGGCCCTTGCCTCTCCCTTGTCTGTCTCGTCTGTTCCAACTCCAAGGGCCACAAAGCTCAGTGGACCAGGAGGGAGGCAATAGAACCGCGGGGTCTGGTGGAGGCACCCGAGCATGTGCCCTCCCCCACCCCAGGCCTCCAGCAGGACCGGCTGTAGGAGTCCAGACTTCGGACTCCTACACTGGATGGTCTGGAGTGACGTGACTATCAACAGCAGAGAGACTTCAGGGCCGCTAAGTTCTCAGCATCGACTGGGAAAAGAACGAAGCCACAGAGTAGGCTGGAAAGGACACTGCGGAAAAATAAAGTTGGTTTCTTCTCACACCTGACTGGGTCCAGCTCATTCAATAAGCTGGTTACATAAGGACATGAGGTATCTCCCGGAGTCCATGAGCAGGGACACAGCTGGGCCTCACAAGGACCAGGAACCAGAAACTGCTTGGAAAGCCTTCAAGAGGCCAGGAAT